>NW_004524886.1:673480-690622 GCF_000260255.1 Octodon degus
CCCCTACTGGGAATTTTCCCAGAGGAACTAAAAATGTCATATCATATTGATATATGTGTATCATTGTTTATAGCAGCACAATTTGTGATAGCCAAATCTTGGAAACAACCAAGATGCCTGTCACCTGAGGAATGGTTGAAAAAGATATGGTATTTTTATACAATGGAGTATTACTCAGCTATAAAATATGATAAACTCAAAGGCTTCATATTTAAGTGGTGCCACTTTAAGATATACTCATAAGTGAAATAAATGCGACCCACATGTGTAAATAGGGTATAGTCTCCCTAACATAAGAACTCAAAAGAAGAAATAAAAAGAGAAAGGTATAACACAATTAAAAGGAAAGTGAGAACCTGAGGATTAGACAACAGAAAGAGGGCAAGGAGAAAATCTAGGAAGCATGACAGGGGCAAAGCCACACATTTATACGTACAAGATGGGCAAGGCAACGCTCCTGGAACCATCAGCAGGTTTTTGAAACTAGCAGTCACTTGGTGGGAATCTCACCCTGACTGACTATGTATGCTGATACATGTGAACTGAGCGAGTGTACCCAAGATAGCAGTGTGTAACAGTGGGGTCGTGCTTGGAATGCCTGCCATTCTGGTCTTCCAAATATGTGCTGCTTGTCATGACACACCAATTATGTCCAGATTGTATCTCAGGTAAACTTTTTGTTTTGTTTTGTTTTTGTTTTTGCTTTTTAAAGATATTCCATCTTATGCCTAAGATGTTTGATATTCAGACAGATAATTAGCTTAAGCCCGCCTTCACATGTTGTAGGGCAGTAATGATCTTCTCTTCTCGGAGGTTAACAACCCACATTTATAGACCAAAACTAGAGAAGAAGAAGGGCTGCCAGGACAGCCAACATCTTGGCCCAAGCCTTCCAAGGCCAGTGAGGACTCAGGACGCAGGAGAACCTGTGCTGTCACATCACGTAACTCAGTTGTGTCCCAAACTTTCTGAACAAGGAGATTATGGGGCCACAGAGGAACGTGATCCATGACGTAGCGTGTGCCTAAGGAGGGTCACCTGGGGAGAAGATACTCTCTCAGGCTTTCACAGAGAGCACACTGGCCAAGCAATGGCTGTGACTCATCCACATGGCTGCACTGACAAAGGATCTACAATCTGAGGTACTGGGTTTCGGGATAAGTCCTGAGGTGACTTGACTGACAGTGTCAGATAAAAAGTTACATTTCTGTTATATATGTCTTGCTTTATCTTGGTCTTAACCATCCAGCAGAAAAGTGTAGGAACGAGGTATGAAAAGTGAAACTATGTTAATATGCTGAGCTGTGAAAGGCTCAAGTCATCAGATTCGAACATTGCCAGTCCTGTGGATAACCCACTACTATTGTGAAGTACTGGACTATATGGGAATATTTTGCTGAATTCATGTACCTCCTATATTTGGATGGCAATGGAATGCCCATCTCTGAGAAAACTGAACAAAAAAAGGTGATATGAATGAAGGGCAATTTTGAATCTGTATATACAAAATAGGATAGATGTATAGCTATTTTCTCTTAATTCAATAAGTAGAAAGATCTGTACTAGTAGTGTTTGGACAGGATATCATGTCTGCATCTTGTGCTATGAATGACTACTACAAAGACAACAATATGCAATGTATTAGTTGTTGTAACTCTCCTACCAACCTGTTTTGAAACTGTCACATTGCAATTTTTATCTCAATAAAATTAATAAAAAATAAAAATAATAATAAAATAAAATTTTGAGTTTTTTTTTCTTTTAAAAAGCCTCAAAACTTGAGTACAGGACAAACAGCACAGGATGTCACGTACAAGAGGAATCTTCAACACTGTATTCCTGGAAGCAGACAGATTGATCACAGCCAGGCAAAGAGATGGTGTGGCGGGGGAGGAGATGACAAAGGGCACTCATTTCTGGTGACAGAGTGAGTAGGTGCTGGAGACAAAAGCAGAGCGTCATGACAATTACTAATGGTGCTGTGCTCGATACCTCAAGCTCACTACAGAAGCATATCTTCACACTCTCACTACAAAAAAGTGCATGAGACCTCAGATACAGTGGCCGTCTCCCTCACCATAGCCATCTCACGCTGGTGCTAATGTCGCACACCAGCTGGTGCACTTGGAATATGCACATTGTCGTTCCGTTATTTTGTGGAAAGCTGCAAAACAATAAAATGAAATAGGACTTGTGCATGCATCTGTTGGCTGATTTCTCTGTCTTTCTTTGGCATGCTGTTCTGGTCATTTATCCATTACTTTTTGGGGGGTGTTGTTGTTGTTGTTGTTGCAGAACCAGGGATTGAACTCGGACACTTGCACTTGCCTGGGAAGCGCTTATTGCACTGAGCCATCTCCCTGGACCCATGTCCATTATTTTTCGACCAAGATATTTTGGTTTGGTTTCCATCAGGAGGCCCTTTGGGATTTTCAAGCATTCTGCCCATTGGTCTGTATTGGAGAATCCCCAACTGGTTTCTCCCACTGTGCCCAGGATCCCTCCACTCTGCTGAACTTTCCTTTGCTCTGGGCAAGCCCACAGGTGTGATGTGGCCCCACTCATCCTCACGGCCAGTGCATCATGTTCCTGCCCAGACTACTGCCACGGGGAGCCTTCCTGATGGTTTCTTCTCCGAGCTTTATAGTTGTGCATCTTACAATTACACCCTTAGTGCACTTGTAAAGTTTTGCATTAGTGAAGGAGAGAGGCACAGTCCTGTGTTTTGCATTTAGGAGCTCCTTTTTCCCAAGATAGTTTTTTCTTGCCCACACGCACATTCTCAGTCCCTTTGTGGGAAATCACTTTGAGGAATGTGCACCCACTCACCTCCAGCACCCCAGTCTGTCCATGGGTCTGTGTGTCTACCTTTACACCAGGATTGTGTGCTATTGGTAGTAGAGATTTACAGTGTGTTCTGAGCTCAGGTAGCCTGCTGCCTGCAAACAGGATGTGAAAATCAGCGTCACAACGCAATACTCTCAACCCACATAGGATGGTTCTCTGCAAAAAGACAAAAAAATTGCAAATTATGTGGAAAACTAAGAAAGTGGGCACATACTTAAAAGCTGTGATTGTTATATCCAGGCGTATGAATTAGTGTAGCCAATATGGAGAACAGTACAGGGGCTGCTCACAAGATTAAAAGCTTACCGCAGTGATCCAGGAAACCAACACTGGGCGTCTGTCTGCGGCATGTCTGTCAGTTCTTCCTGACTGTGACATGGCACCTGAGAAAAGCATGGAAATGTCTACTTCAGCCCGTTTCTTCAGTGGCTTTCATCCTTAGTCTGCTGGTGCTTCGGGGAGACAGGGCATCACTGTGGAGAGCATGGAGTGATTCAATCACACAGGATGAGAGGTGTGAAAGGGAACCGTGCTCCAGCGCCTGGCCAGCGAGCGAGCTTCCTTGCCGACCCACTCCTGAACATGCCAGCCTCTCCCCAGGGCTCCTCAGGCAATGAAGGGCCACTCAAGCCACAAGTCCGAATGGAGTGATCTCAGCAGAGCGGAAGGACGCTGGCTCTCCCGTGTTTATGCAGACTACGCACAGGAAGCATGCTGCGCACCTGCGTGTGGTGTTCACTCATGAGTGACTAGATGGAGAAAGGCAGGATAATGCCCAACAGAATAGTACAAGAGACACCATTCCATCATGTGGTGCAATTTCTGCAGGGACCATGATGATGAGTGGCCACATGGCTTCATGCATGAGGGCTGAACAGAGGCTGCCCTCTCAGGACACATGGCGAGGTCAGTAGAGAGTGGCTGAGACAGAGGGTGGGAGGGGACCGATCATCAAGGCGGAGCTGAGTCGCAGCGAGGGGAGGCGGACCCCGCCGTGATCCCAGCCTCAGGGCTCACAGAGGTAGGGACAGCTAAGGGTTTGTAGTCTGTTGTCCAGAACAGCCAGGAGAAAATGTGTGGGTCCTCAACTGAAGAGATGATGGGTGATGAGCGATCAATGACCAAGAACCTTGCGTTGGTCAGCACAGGCATACAAATGTACGCGAGTCCACACTACATCCTGGAGAAGGACACAGTTAGAGATGCACAGCTTTCACAGTGCAAATATGAAAAGGTGAAAAGGACGATAAATAAAAACTCTGCCTCTGTGAAGTTTAAAAATGTGGAACAAAGTACTTTGTCCACCAATGGTTTCAAACTCAAAATGAAATTAAGCCTGTCTGCAGCATGAACTATAAAGTAGCCGAGGTTTGCACAGTTGTGCTCATGTTTCTGGTGACGCACAGGACCTGGGCTCAAGCCAGGGGCGCCGCACCGGTGAGCTGCGTGCTCAGTCCTGCCCATGCTTTTATTTCAGACGTGCTCTCTACATTGCTCGGGCTGGATTTGCGTGTGCTGTGCTCCTGCCTCGTCCTCCTGAGCAGCCACAATTACAGGGCTGTGCCCCCAAGCCCAGAAAGTATCTGTATTGTAATACCTACAGTAACAAGCGTCCCCGGTAATATTACCTTCAGGGGAACTTAACATGACACAGAGCAGTTGATATCTAGAGAAGCCAATACTGACACTAAGAAACTCCATGGATTTTCAAGTCCAGCAGACTACCAAAAACAAGATAAATGCATTGCTTTACATTGCAAGGCTTCCATTTCCACTGGAAATGACACCTTCAGTGACAGCTCAGCTGTATTCTTCTCTCTCGGCCATGCTCCTGGAGGCCTCTGCTCTGCTCCCACTCTCCCTTTCCCCTAGCTGTCACACTGATGCTCCTGAGGCCCTGACCCCTCTCCACATGAAGCCTCAGCTTCCCTACGCCTAGACACCTGGGCCCAGTACAGAGGACGCTGGGTAGGCAATGGGGACCTGAACCACAGGCAGGCTGGCCTCTTCCCATTGCCACAGCCGAGCTACAGTGCAGCCAGCAGGACCAGCAGCATGGGAGGGGGTCCTGTGATGCTGGACTGAACCTCAGCTGTGGCTGCCTTCAGTTTGACACCTCTCTCTCTCTCCCCCAGATGGGCCTGCACCCACTTCTCATGACTCCTGTGGTATGCAGAAGTCACTGTGACAAATACCGAGCTCAAAGCCACCCCAGGGGGCTGAGATGGTGGTGCAAATAACTGCTCAGCCTAACTTCTCAGTCTTTTGATGAAGTGGTCTGCCTAAGTTAGATGTGGAGAGCTTCATGCGTACTTAGCCGTGACAGCCGTGTACACTGCCTGAACACTCAGGAACGCAAGGATCTCAGAAGCGAGGGAAGCTTGTGTCTGGTTAGCAATTGCACGGGACCCATGAAAGTGTAAACATAATTCCCCTGGGGTGGCCTCAGGCTGTGCCTGAGCACACTCTCGATAGCGAGCTGTGGAAACAGCACGATTGGGCCGTGGATTATTTCATTTTCCTTTTTTTTCAGGATTTTCCCTTATTCTCAATCAAACAGACACCCCCGGCAGGATGACTCCCAAGACAGTGGGGAGAAGTGCATCTCTCGGGGCGCTCCCCTCTGCAGTCCCAGCCCTGAGCTCATTATGCGCCCGCGCAGCTCAGGCCCCAGAGCGCCCAGCCCAGGACTCTCAGGAGGCCTCCGCTCCACAAATGCCCTGCCTGGTGGATTCAGGGAGCTGTGCCTCGCTGTGGATGGAGCCTGAGCCTTGGGGGAAGCTGCGTCCCCGAGCCCGGCCCCCGTGTGACCATTGCCAGCTCCACCTGCTCTACAATTCTGCCTCTTCAATATCAAGGCGCGTGAGGGGAGGCTTAGCTATTCTGGGCCACATGTGCTAACCCTCGAGTCTCCCCCAGTTCTGAAGTTGATCTTCTCAGCTCTCCAATGAGGATGAGTTGCTCAAGAGGGTTGGAGGGAGCTGTTGTAAGCCCCTTGAGAAGATTATCTTTCTCAACCCCATCTTTTTTCTAAAAAACAAATTTTATTTTATTTATTTAATTTATTTATTTATTTTTATATGTTCAGTACAGGGTTTACAGGGACTCACTACAGATCAGACTTGTAGTGATCCTCCTGTTTTCAGCCTCCCAAATGGGATTACAGGTGAGTGCCACCACGCCCTGTCCCCGTCACAGTCTCAGCGTGCCCCGGGGCAGGGCCTGCATGGCATGCCCACAATTGAACCCTGGTTGCTGCACCCGCCTAAACAAGTGCTCCAATCCACTGAGTTATCTGGCAGCCCTTCTCAACATAATCTTGATCTCTATTCCCCCATCATTATAATTCTTTTCATAGTCTTTTCCAAGATACATATATGATATACATATATCTTGATATACAGATAGCAAGAGATAGGCAGGCAGGCAGACAGACAGACAGACAGACAGACAGACAGACAGACAGACAGACAGAGAGACAGAGACAGAGACAGAGACAGAGACAGACAGACTAGAGATGAGGAGGTTGCTGGCAAGGAGGGGAGACAGAGAACCCTAACATCCCAGCATACAATGAGCCTCCAGAGAGGAGCAAATGCTGATTGGGCTGTCAGATAAAATCAGCAGGAAAAGAGACAAAATCTCTGCCATTCTGTGGTTACATGAGGTTAGCTTAAGATGACAGGATTTCAACCAGAGCATCAGGTAGCATTTAGGACAAGGATTTGCCAGCGACCCAGGGGGCTCTGCATGTGAGTGGGCTTTGAGGACGCAGACCAAAGACCAGGGCAAGAGAGGCAGAGGTGCTTGGGTGAGGCTGAGGAAAGGGATGAGCAGGCAGCTGCGAGCAGCCAGCACCGTGCCTCTATTCACAGGGATGGAAGAGTTGTTACAGGCAGGCTGACCTCCAGAAAGACGAAAGTGCACGTCAAATCCTGGAAAAGCTGAGAACCCGGGATTTGTCCCTATGCATTGCATTGTGTGTGCACAGGGACATAAGTAGGAAAACTTAAAAACAATCATGTAATGACAAGTTTCTGTTCATTTCACTTTGTTTTTGGAGTGGTGGGAGTGACCACAGGGCCCTGCCCGTGCGGTGGAAATGTTCTGCCTACATCCTCAGACTAAATAAAGCACTAAATGCTTAAACGTTGGTCAGGGTGCTTCCAGGACGCTCCTGGGAAGAAGGTGAGGCAAGAGCCCGGTGGCAGAGTCCCCACGGGCCCTGGGAGGCAGAGCAGGAGGCTGTGCGACGGCGTGCAGAGGAGCCGGTGCCCGGAGGGTGTCGCAGGAGACGGTCGCCCAGAGCCAGTGTCGGAGGCAGAGGGACAGCGACTGCGCGAGGCGCCCTCTGCATGGTCGGGGCCAGGCCGGGCAGGGGCTGCGGTGGGGGGCAGCGTCAGGGGCAGCGTGGGCGCGACGCCGGGACGCGGAGGGGCCCTGAATTGAGGGCCACAGTTTCTGAAGATGACTCAGGCAAATGTCCAGGAGGAACAGACAGCGGCACGCCTCTGGGATGAGTTACCCAGGAAGGAGAGAGCCTTTGGGGCGACACGTTCGCTCTCGAAGGTCGTACAGAAGGGCGTCAGGGTGTTTCCCAGTATCTGTGACTCCGCCAGCCCAAATGCATGCAATTCTGTTTTGCGCAGAGAAAGGCTCTCTCCAAAATGTTCCCTTTCGGTGCCTGGCTTTTTTAGCTGAGCGCGCTGGCTCCGGGCTGCCGCACCTGCCCGCAGGACGAGAGGCCTCGCTTCGCAGCTGCGCGCCGCTGCAACGCGTGCACCGCCGCGGTGTCCTCGCCCGCTAGCGCGCGCGCCCACCCAAGTCAGCCCTCCCGGTGCGGAGCAGCGCCTCGGGGCTGCTGGCAGTGCTGCACTCCCGGCCACAGATCGGCCACGCGCTCTCGGTGCCCTTCCAGGAAGGCTGTGCTCTGGCCTCGCCTGCTGCCCAGGGGCGCAGCAACCCACCCCCGCGCCCACTGAGGGAACAGTTGAGTCTTACTGTCTGATTTTCCTGGAGGAAAGAATCATTGTGTCTCTGTCTTGTAATCTGACTACTTGGAAGACAGTGATACACTGTGTAGTGACTATTGTTATTCTCTTACTTTGTTATGAAATTTTCTTTCATGCATAAAATTAAAACTTTTTTGAAAAATATATAATATATCCAATTGTTATATACTGTCTAAACAAAAAAAAATGGAGAAAAAATAGCATGGTATCTTTAGAATTTTCATACTCTGAAATTTATTTCTTAAAAATAGAGGCTATGCACAATTTTGCTCACAATTTCCTTCACTGCCGCTGTCTTAGGTGACGCTGCGGAGGGTTTTCGGTTCCCCTTGGTTCCAGGTTCCCGTTGGTTCCAGAAGCCAGTTCCCCTCCCGAGGGACAACTGTCGGCCCCGCAGACTCCCCCTGCGGGCGGCTCTGACAGCTGACCGCCAGGAGGCGCTGTCCTGTGGCTCTGTCCCTCCGGACCAGCGCGTCCCGAGGGTGGGGAAGGACACAGGCCCTGGCCTCAGGGAACCCGGCTCAGCCCGAGGCTCCGCTCTCCCTTGTGCATGGCTCAGCGTCCTTGTTTATATTACAAACATACACTGACAAGATGAAGGGGAAAGAGGAAAAGTAAAAGCGGCATTTCTCTGTAAAATCTGTCCCTCTCCTTCCAGCAGTAAACGCAGGTGCCATGGAGAGGGAAAACGTGAGTTTCCCCAGCACCTTTGTCCTGCTGGGCTTCGCGGAGTTTCCCTGGCTGGAGATGCCCCTCTCTGCAGTGGTCCTGCTCGCCTACCTGCTCGCCCTCGTGGGGAACGGCTCCATCATCCTGCTCTCCCTGCTGGACCCCAGGCTCCAGACGCCCATGTACTTCTTCCTGGACAACCTCTCCCTACTGGACCTCACTGTGACCTGCACCACTGTGCCCCAGCTGCTGGCCAACCTGTGGGGCCCGGACAAGACAATCGCCGCCTGGGGCTGCGTCACACAGGTCTGTATTTTCAGCTGCACTAGCTGCACAGAATGCATCCTGCTGGCTGTGATGGCCATTGATCGCTACGTGGCCATCTGCCG
Organism: Octodon degus; assembly: GCF_000260255.1. Taxonomy (NCBI): domain Eukaryota; kingdom Metazoa; phylum Chordata; class Mammalia; order Rodentia; family Octodontidae; genus Octodon; species Octodon degus. The sequence continues at coordinate 682,398 of NW_004524886.1, forward strand.
GCCTCTCAGGTACACTCTCCTCATGCGCCCCTGGGTGTGTGTGCAGATGGCAGCTGCCTGCTGGTGCAGTGGCCTGGCCAATGCCCTGCTCCAAGCCACCCTCACCCTCCAGCTCCCCCTCTGTGGGACCCACACCCTGGACCACTTCTTCTGTGAGGTGCCCGTGCTCCTCAGGCTGGCCTGTGGGGACACCACCGCCAATGAGCTGGCCCTCACGTTGCTGTCAGTCCCATTTGGAGTGGCTCCTGTTCTGCTGGTGCTCGTCTCCTACACCTTCATCGCCAGGGCTGTGCTGAAGCTGCCTTCAGCTGAGGGGAGGCGCAAGGCTCTCAGCACCTGCAGCTCCCACCTGCTGGTGATCACGCTGTACTTTGGGCCGGGGATGTACTTATACCTCCAGCCTTCAGCCAAGAGTTCCCAGGCCAAGTTCATGTCCTTCTTCTACTGCGTTATCACCCCTGTGCTCAATCCCCTCATCTACACCCTGAGAAACAAGGATGTGAGGACCGCGTGGAAGAGGATCCTGCAGCCCCAGCATGGACTAACGTCTTTAAAAGCCAGACTACCTCTGTGTGTCTCCTGAGCAATCACACGTGTACACTGATGGATAGTGGTTTACTCTGCTTTTACAAATCAGTAACTGTGAGTTTTGGGAAAGCGTTCCTGCGTCTCCAGGTCAGCACTTAGGCTACTGGAAGCCCTTCGGACTATAAAGTTCTGTCATCTTTACTCTAACAGGTCTGCATCGTCCTGACCTTGTCCTTTCATGCGTGTCCCATCTCCATAGACAGCATGAACAGCATGGCTTACACATCGTCGGATAATTGATTCTCTGTTCCTTGCTCTTTTCTTGCTCTTTCTATTCGCCTGTTTCAGTATAATTATCATGATTTATTAATTATACAGAACAACGATTTTCACGTCCTAAACCTGAATTTTCATGTCTTAAATTAAAATGGATCGAAGATCTAAATATTTTCAAAGGAACAACCTAGCAGAGCTCTAGCTCCAGCCCGGCCACTGGGTGTCTCGAGAGACCCGCCTCCTTCCCACCAAGGCCGAGTCGGAGCCTCCGGGAGCTGTGGGCCACGCGGATGTGGCAGGGCTAAGCACACACGGGCACGGAGGGCCTGGAGAGCACAGACCACAGCACTGCGGCCGATTAATAAGGAACCCGCGATTGGGCCCGGGACCCTCCAGCACAATGTTCTGCAGGCCCGGTTGGGGATGATGTGTTCCACTGGCAGGCCTCCATTGTGGGACCTAATGACAGCCCGAACCAAGGCGGCGTATTCTTTTCCACAATTCACTTTCCTACCGACTACTCCTTCAAACCACCTAAGGTTGCATTCGCAACAAGAGTTTATCATCCAAACGTTAACAGCGATGGCAGCATTTGCCTCGATATTCTGAGATCACAGTGCTGTCCTGCCCTAACTATTTCTAAAGTTCTTTTGTCCATTTGTTCACTGCTGTGTGATCCAAACCCAGATGACGCCCTAGGGCCAGAGATTGCACGGATCTACAAAACAGACAGAGACAAGTACAACAGAAAATCTCGAGAATGGACTCAGCAGTGTGCCCGTGATGCTGCCTTAGAATCACATTCACCTGCGTTGTAGCTGGAATACACCCTAAATTGCTGTTCCTTTTTTGATTTTCTTATCTGGCTGCTCCCCATCAGACCTCATCTTTTCCTAATTTTATTTTTTACCTCCCTCCGTTCATTCACATGCTCATCTGAGAAGACATGTTCTTCCAGCTTTAGATGATAACTGCTTTTAAAAACTGTAAAGCAGTTACAAGAGAACAGGTGCTCAAGATTCAGAAATTTCTTAAAAAATGGAGCATGTAGGCTGACCAAATAGCTCAGCACATTAAAGTGCCTGCAAGCAGGTGCAGAGGCCAGGGGTTCAATCCTCAGGCCTGCCATGCTAGCCCTGTTCTTGGGGCATGCTGAAATGGCAATTGAGACTGGGTGTGGTGGTATGTGCCTGTAATCCCCACTCTTGGGAGGCTGTAAACAAGTGGATCACTATAAGTCCAATCTAGTAGTGAGACCCTGAATACCCTGTAGACCCTTCCCTAAGATTAAACAAAAAAATGGAGCATGTGTATTATGTGGCCAATGTTTTCACTCTAACTTGGTTGAGAGACTAAACCATTCTTCACAGCTCCAACTGCTGAAAAAGCCATGGGGGGGGGGATGGATACTCGGTGATCTCGGCAGGGAAACAGCATTATTGTAGCAGCATTCCTTCTCGTTAAGCCTTCCACTGTTAGAGACTTGAGGTTACGTGATATACTTTATGCTCATAACTGATGTGGCTGGAGAATTGGTATTGAACTTAGAGCGTCAGCAGAACAGAAAATGTGATGTATTTTATGCATGTCAATAAAGGAATGACCTGTTCTTGTTCTACAGAGAATGGAAATGGGAGTCAAATATGCTTTGTACTCCAAAGTAGGGCCTCAAAACATTGGATAATTTTCATTTAAACTGTTAGGAGGCTTGGAGCTAATAGTTAATCTATCTTCCAATACACTGTTTAACATAGCACTGAGCAAATGATGCAAGTTGTCAATGGATGAGGGATCAACTAATAACTCTGCTGGTAATTGATTAATTTTTCTTCAGTAAAGTTGCATAAACCTATGAGTTAGCTGCCTGGATTAATCAGTATGGGGAACAATTTTGTAAATGCAAAGCTGTTTTGTTGCTGTTGCTTTTGTATATGCCATTGGGATTTGCTTCATTGTTTGACATTAAATAATGATGTAAAATTCCAGAGTGACTCACTTTCTGACTTATGCAGAACTAACAAGCTTACTCAGATGGTGTAGCTTCGGTGTGCTGCACACTGGATCCTGGCGGCCTTGGAGATCAGAGGTGGACTTGGGGCCCAGCAGCTTTGACGTGTGTGTACAGAGCTGAAGTTTCTCTTCCGGGTGCATCCTCCATCTAAAATCTCTTCACACTGTATGCTTGAAACCTTCAGGAAACCATAAGGTGAGATTAATAGCGGGTTAAAATTCACACAATAAAGTACACTGCTTTGGTGAAAATAAAAATAAAAAGGAACAGCCTGCTGCAGGTAACCCAGGCACAGCGCTCAGCTAGCGAGGCCTGTGCAAGGACTTCCAGGGCAGAATCCCAGCAGCACAAGAGCTAATGCTGAAAGTCAACAAGTTGGATTGCATCAGAGTAAGAGACCTCTGCAGTGAAGGAACCAGCCAACAGAACGAAGAGACAGCCTACAGGATGGTAAAATTTTAGCAACTATTCCACTGATGGAAAGTTAACATCTAGAATAAAGAAAGAACTCAAAAAAATTAGACCCCCAGAATAAAAGACTCAGTCAAGAAATGGGCAACCAATATACACACAGGTTTCTCAGGAGTCCAGAGGCTGCTCAGTACAAGAGAACTTCTTCCACATCATTGGCCACTGCAGAAATGAAAAGCAAAACTACACTGAGAGACACCAAACAAGAGCCATCATCAAAGAACCTACTAATGACATCCTACTAATGTTGTTGTCTTGAGGAATCTCTACACTGATTTCTACAGTGGTTGCCCCAGTCTAAATTTCTACCAACAGTGAAGGATTTTTTTCCCCACAGACCCTCCAGCATTTGTTATTAGTTGATTTCTTAATAATAGGCACTCTTCCCAGGGTGAGATGGAATTTCAGTGTTGCTTTAATTTGCATTTCTCAAATGACCAGTGATGTTGGACATCTTTCTCATATACTTCTTTGCTGTATTTCTTCATCTGAGAAATGTGTATTCATTTCAGTTGCCCGTTTTTAGATTGGGTCTTTGAATTTGGGAGGTCTAATTTTTTCCAATTCTTTATACATTCTAGATATTAGTTCTTTGGCTGAGGGACAATTGACTAAAATTTTTCCCACCTTGTGAGTTGTCTCTTGGCTGACTTCTTTTTCTGTGCAAAAGTTTTTAATGAGATGAGATCCTAGGGCTGATTTGCTGTATTATTTCCCACAAACAATCAGGCGAGGCTGAGGGAGAGTCACGCTCCTGACTCGAAGCTGTGCTACAGAGCTGCTGTGGTAAAAACAACACGGCACAGGCAGAATAACAGAACCAAAGCTCAGCAGAGCAGATTCAAAGGTGCAGGGAGAGCTCCAGACGTCCTCAGCCACCTTGTCTCTGACGAAGGTGCCAAGCACATCACTGGATGGAAGAAAGGCTCTCTAATGAATGGTGCTGGGAATTAGAAGTATTCTTGGGCCAACTTCAAATCTTCATGGTTCTGGACTAACTCAAGGACTTATGCCCTGAGACAGCCACAAACACACTGAGCAGCCTGCTTCTCTTCCCAAGATCTCTGTGTCTGAAACACAGGCCTTTCTGCTCTGGCAGCTGCCAGGACATTTCATTCACTCATTTTAACCAATTTATTTGAGTTTTCAAATTCACGTATATTTTGTTGTTAATTTTCTTAGTCAATTATATACTCTGGATAGTGTGTCCTCGTCAGATGAACACAAGCATTTTCCCTCATTGTGCACATTGTCTCTTCACTCTCCTAATTATCCCCGAATATTTTACTTTGATGTTATCTGAAGGTTCAACAGGTGCAAAATCACAGCTTGTCAGAGGCAAGACCGCCGTGGCACGCTGAGATGTCGACTGGGGATAATAATATCATGTCATGCGTGAAGAACAGCAGGCGGATGCAAGTGTCCTCATCCAAGGCAGAGACACATTTTTGCAGTGGTGAAGAAACTAACTATCCTGAGTTGGTCAGCACCCAGCGCACATAGCACTTAAACGCAGGATGACGAAGGATAAGGAAGATTACAGACAGTTCATGGTGTGAGCGGTCCCCCAACAAGTCCAAAGTCACAGGTTGCCCTGGTGTCGAAAACCCCTGCCTAGACGTGCACTTTGCCTCGTCTGATCCAAATCAGATGAAAAGCTGACTTGAGCAAGGACAAACATTAGCTCAGTTTAACAACTGCTATGCACGGTGGCCGTGCTGCACAGGCGCTAGCTGGCTCAGGGCCGTGCAGAGCGTCCGTGCCTGCATGCCCGTGACATGTGTGCACCTGGTACAGCCGGGAACTTGGTGCCTGCAGGGACGGCAGCCATGCAATGTCATCGCCTGAAGAGAAACCCCCGCATATGGAACTCCCTGCTGACATCCTGCATAGCTGCAAAAATACTGCAGAACGGGCCACGTGTGACCTTCCTATAGCAGGAAAATGAATCATTCTATCAGCTCAGCAAAAAGAAAGTTGGCCACCACGGTGTTAAAAGAAATTTGTACTCTGATGATTTTAAAGTTTAAATAAAGTCATACCTCTCTAAAGAATAAACAATAAGATGAAAGCATAATTGCACTTGGAATACTTCTGGAAGCAATTTTCCACTCCTTTCTTAAGCAGAATGATTTTACTTTCAGAAGATTTCATTCCAAGGTTACAAAGTAGCTGTGATGCTCCAAAAGCAAACCCTGACCCTGCAGAGGTCCGTAAAGACACGTGGGAAGTCTGGCGGACTGCTGAGAACAATATAAATCATTTTTCTTCCAGGATTCTGGCTTCAGTGCAGATGACCCCACTGACCATGGCTGGGCCTCTCTCCCTCGGCCAACCTGCTTGTCGCCTCACTACTGTTCCGACTCCTTCCCCTCAGCTGCCACAGCTGTCATTTGGGGGCCCTGGGAACCCAGACCCCTCTCCAGAAAAAACTGAAGTCTTTGTGTTTCTGTACAGGACCACTGGACCGGATCCAAAGATGCTGGACAGGCAGTGGGGACCTGCAGGCACAGGGAGAGACTGGCTCCTTCATGGCTCGTGAAGCAGGCGCACGCAGAAGGAGGCTGGGCCTTGCCGGCACGCTGCGACCCGGCAGTGTGGAAGTCCCTGCTGGCAAGCAGGGGTGCGCAGCCAGCCAGGCACTGCAGCTGCCCTGGAGCTCCCTGGAGGGTTGGCATGAAAGGGCAGGGTTAAGGCAGGAGACAGCGTGGGGGACAAGGAGACCTAGGCTCACAGCAGACAGGATGTCTGCTCCTCTGCCAGGCCAGGAGAGCACCTGATCCCTGAGAAGAGCCCGAGAACTGCACCCTCACCTTTGTCACACCCTTGCCTGGTCAGACTAGCCAGGTCACCACGTGGTCACTGCAGTATCAAGAGCAATGCGGTGCTGACGCCACGGGCCCTTCGCAGCCACGCTGGACTTGCCTTGCTCCTTAGAGTCCAAACGCCCTTCCCTCCATGAGAGGGAACTCAGTTAATTGGACAGAGTCCCCTTAGATGCCACCCAGGCTCTAAGACCTAGGGAGGTTCCCAAGAAACACCTCAAATCCTACAGCAGACAGGGCCACTCTGAGTCCAACCCACATGAATTCTCTCAGCAGCCTGCTGTTGCTCTGAAGAGCGCGATTTCGTCTAATAAATCTCTGCTGTTCTTACTGTTTCCATGACTCCTGCTCACATCTTTGTTCAAGGATACAAAGAACCTGGCTATCACCAAGTGGCACTGATGCCGCTGCTCCATACACTGTGCACGGAGCAGGAAGCCACCTCACGTGAGAGGGCATGGGGACAGAAAATATTTCACGATGCTGCAACAGTTTGTCCCTAGCAGGAAGAAACATATCTCATCAGCTAAGTAGCAATTTTCTAGAGACAAGTTGTGTTTCTGCTTACACTGTAGTGCTGCACATGTAATTAACTGTGCAAAATTTGGACACATTCCCCTGCAGGTGGCATTAGCCTGGCCCTGTGCACAGTCTTCCATAATGGTATAGGGGAAGACCCTCTCCACCTGAAAGATACCTGGGATGAGTTTATGCTGTTTAAAAGCAAAGAATGAATGTTAGGAACAATGGAGGTTAAGAGAAGAATGTATTTATTGAGGGAAAGAAAGCTCCTGTCTGGGAAAGGGACAGAAGGGGCTCTGGGTGGGTTGCCAAGGAATCTGCCTTTTCTAGGGACCTTTTCTTTAACGTGTTTAGTGCAGGGTCTACAGGGTCTCACTATGTAGATTGGACTCCTAGTGATCTTCCTATGTTCAGCCTCCCAAGCACTGGAATTATAGGCCTGTGCCACACCCAGTCTCAATTGCTGTCTCAGCTTGCCCTGGAGGTGGGGGCACCATGGCATGCCTGGGATCAAATCAAGGTCCCTGTGCCTGCCTAAGCAGGCGCTTTAGTCCACTGAGCTCTCTGGCCAGTCTGTTAGAGACTTTTTTATAGAGCAAAAGCAAGAGGTGAGGTGAGTCTAAGGTGGAGAACATGGAAACTGGTAAGGTGCAGGTAAAATTGATTAAATCCAGGACCAAATGAGGAAACTGTTTTTGGAGCAAGTGGGGATGAATACAGAAGCGGGCTTTTCCCGCAAGGACTAGGGTGAGTGGCTCTTCCTGGCTTCCTCAAGGTGATAGAGGCCTATTCAGAATGTCCATCCCCGGTACAAGCCCAGACACAGTGTGAGTGAGACCCTCTTCAGCCCCCTTGGGACGCCCCCTACCACTCCGCAGTCCCCCCTACTCCCACCCAGTGACTAAGAACTTCTGCCAAGTTCTCCGGACCCCAAGATCCAGCCCTAGCCAAGGTCCGGTGAATGTCTGGGAGGGCTTCCCACTACCCTGCACCAGCGGGACCTGTACAGTACAAGCCTAAGTACAGCATAGGTGAGACCCTCTACCACCCCCTTGAGACTCCCCAAAAACTCCGCAGTCCCCCCCCCACTACCGCCCAGTGAGTGAGACTTCTGCCGCATTCTCAGGACCCCCAGATCCAGCCCTAGCCCAGGCCCGGTGAGTGTGTGGGAGAGATTCCTCTCCCCCCTACTCCATCTTGTCGCCTCCAGACTCAGCTCAAGCCTGGCATACAGGCCTGGGGTGACACCCTGCAGCTGCGGTCCCTGCACAGAGAGTAGGAGACAGAACCACCCAGCTAGTCCAGGAGCACAACATCTTGCCAGAGGGACAAACAGCTTCACTACCAAGGGAAGCAGCAGGAAGGAGATGAGCACAGACAGACCCAAGCCAGGCACAGCTGGATAAATTGAAACTTGGTAGATCTGCACCTGAACTTCAGTAGGTGCTAAGGTTATAACTGCACCAAAGCTCTACAACAAAGGTCAGAAGACAGTGCTACACAAAATGAAAATGAGAAGGAGCAAAATACAATCTCAGACCCCAAGCCCACCCATAACAAGTGCAGAAAACACTAACACAGACTAAATTGGG
>NW_004524886.1:690921-691837 GCF_000260255.1 Octodon degus
AAAACAATTCACTGAACTCATAGCATCTGAAGTAAAGAATCAAATACAGAAACATAGGGAGGAAACCCAATTTCAAAAAAACTCTGCAGTAAAAGAATTAATAACTGTTTCTAAAGAAGACATTGATAAAAAAATTGAGGAGGTTAGAAAAATGACAGATTCCTTGAATGAGCAATACAGGAAAGAAATAGATTGCATGAAGCAGAGTCAAACAGAAACAGAGGAACTTAAAATCTCAATCACAAGCTTGCAAAACTGTTTGAGTGAACTTGAACACAGAGTTTCAGATCTTGAAGATACTGGGGCAGCTAGTAAAAAGGTAAGAAAACATCTCTTAAAAACAACCAAGATGCAGGAAAAAGTAATTCATCACTTTCAAGATGATGCAAAGATGAACAATGTGAGACTAATAGGTATCAATGAGAAAGGAGTCAATACAAATGACATTAAAAAAATATGGGCAGAAGTAATAGTAGAAAACTTCCCAACTATGAGAAAACAATCTGATATTCAGGTAACCAAAGCATAAGAATGTCAAGTAACCTCAACCTAATTAAAAACACACCAAGACATATAATAGTCTAGATACCAGAAATCCAGCACAAGAATAATATATTGAAAGCCGATAGAGAAAAGAAACAAATCATATTCAAAGGAAAACCCATCAGAATTACGGCCAACTTCTCTTCACAAACCATGCAGGCAAGAAGAGCATGGAGCAGAGGACTTCAAGTCCTCTATGAAAACAAATTCCAGCCCAGACTACTATACCACACAAAACTCTCTTTCAAGTTTGATGGACAAGTGAAATACTTTCATGACAAAGTACAAATAAAGAATTTCATGATGACAAAGCCAACCCCACACAGGCTACTGAAAGATGTTGTAGAGAGGGACGAAAATGATCAGAATTCCA
>NW_004524886.1:695323-699722 GCF_000260255.1 Octodon degus
ATTTCAGAAAATGGAAAGATATTCCATGCTCCTCGATAGGAAGAACCAATATTGTGAAGATGGCCACACTCCCATAATTTCTGTATGGATTTAATGCAGTCCCTGTCAAACTACCACCAACATACCTCATAGACCTAGAGAAATCATTCCTAAAATTTATTTGGAGTCAGAAAAGACCTAGAATAGCAAAGGCAATGTTGGGCAACAAAGACAAGGCAGTAGGCAGTAGGCACTACAATTCCTGACTTGAAATTGTATTACAAGGCTACTGTGATAAAATCATCATGATACTGGCAACAAAATACACCTGAAGATCAATGGAACACAATAGAAGATGCTGAATCCTCTACAAACACAGTCAGTCACCTTATCTTTGACAACGGGCCAAACATACTCACTGGAAAAAAGATAGACTCTTTGTCAAATGGTATTGGAAAAACTGGCTCTCTACATGCCGAAAACTATAACTTGACTCAGGTCTATCAGCATGCACTAAACTAAAGTTAAAATGGGTTAAAGATCTAAACATTAAAGCAGAAACACTAAATCTCCTGGAAGAGAAAGTAGAAGGAACTCTTGAAGACATAGGCATAGGCAAACAGTTCATGAACAGAAATCAAATCGCACGGGAAAAACCTTGAAAGAAGTAACAACTGGTACCTGCTCCTATTGAGAAGTTTTTGCATGTCAAAAGAAATTACCAACAAAGTGAAAAGACAACCTACAAATTTGGAGAAAATATTGACAAATAAGTACTCAGAAAATTGTCTACTCTTTAGAATTTATAAAGAACTAAAAAACACTAGGGCCCCAAAATTTAAAGACCCAGTCCAGAAATGGGTGTCCCTAATGAACACACACTTCTCAGAGGATGAAATTAAAGAAGCAAATAAATATATTTAAAAATGCTCCACATCACTAGCTATCCATAAAATGCAAATTAAAACAACATTGAGATGTCATCTCAACCCAGAAAGACAGGCTATCATAAAGAAATCAACCAACAACAAATGTTGGAGAGGCTGTGGGGAAAAAGGAACCCTTCTCCACTGCTGGTGGGAATGTAGACTGGTACAACCATTATGGAAATCAGTGTGGAGACTCCTTAGAAAAGTTGGACTGGAAATCCCATTTAAACTGGCTATTCCTCTACTGGGAATTTTCCCAAAAGAACTGAAAACATCATATCATAGTGATATATGTGTGCCTATGTTTATAGCAGCACAATTTGTGATAGCCAAATCTTAGAAACAAACAAGATGTCCATCACCTGAGGAAGGTTGAAAAAGATGTGGTATTTTTACACAATGGAGTATTACTCAGCTATAAAGAATGGTAAACTGGAAGCCTTTATATTGAAGTGGATGCCACTTGAAGATATACTCATAAGTGAAATAAACCAGACACTCATGTGTCAATATTGTATAGTTTCCCTTGTATAAGAATTCAAAAGAAGAAATACAAATAGAAAGGTATAATACAACTAAAAGGAAAGCAAGAACTTGAGGAATAGATAATGGAGAGCAAGGAAACGAGCTAGGAAACATGACAGGGGTAAAGCCATACAGTTATATGTAGAAGACGGGTAAGGCAAAGATCCTGAGTATCTTCAGAAGATTTTTGAATCTAGCAATTAATTGGCAGGATTCTCACCCTAATTATATATACTGACACCTGTGAACTAGGCAACTGCACTGAAGATGGCAATTTGTAATAGTAGGTTCATGCTTGGAGTGCCTGTCATTCTGGTCTCCTTAATACGTGCTGCTTGTCATGACACACCGGTTGCTGCCGTGCTGTCTCTCGGGTCGGTGAGTGTTTAAAAAGGAAGGGGGCGGTGAATGAAAGCAGGAGACAGGAAAAGGAGTGTTGCGGGACTGTCCTGCACCAATGTTCTATATGGTTAGATTTCTGGACTTATGTGTAAACATATATAATTCTTTATTCCTATTTTTTAAATTTATTTTAATTTTTTAAATTTTTTGTTATATTCTGTAGAGACTTAAAGTTTAACATAGCAATACTTTATGAAAAATATCTGTTCTATGTTATGCCTAAGGTTTTTGATATTCAGACAGATAGTGAGGTTAAGCTCAACAGTCTAGGTTATATGGTAATAACAATAAGCTTCTCTTCTGGAGGGTTAACAACCTAAGTTTGCAGACCAAAAATTAGAGAAAAACAAGGGCCGCAAGAAAAGCCAACATTTTGGCCCTAGCCTTCCAAGGTCAATTAGGACTCAAGACATGTGAGAACTCGTACTCTAACATCATGTAACTCAGTTGTGTCCCAAATTTTCTGATCAAGAAGATTACAGGGCCAAAGAGGAAAGTGATCGATGATATAGAGTGTGCCTAAGGAGGGTCACATGGAGAGAAAATATTCTCTCAGGCTTTCACAGAGAGCACATTGGCCAAGCAATGGCCGTGACTCATCCACTTGGCTGATACTGATAAAGAATCTACAATCTGAGGTATAGGGTTTCAGGATAAACCCTGAGGGGATCTGACTGACCTTATCAGATCCAAAAGCTACAATTCTTGTTGCATAGGTCGTGCTTTATCTTGGTCTTAACCATTCAGCAGAAAAGTATAAAAATGAAGTATAAGAAGTAAAGCCAGGCTGTTATGTTGAGCTGTAGGAGACTCAGGTCAACAACTTCTGACACTGCCAGTCAAGCGGAAGACCCAATACTATTATGGGCTACTGGACTGTTTTGGAATAGTTTGCTGAGTTCACACACTTATAATATTTAAATGATGGAACTAAACCAAAAAAGGGGATATAGATGAACGACCACTTTGTATCTGTGTATTCTAAATGGTTAGTATAGATATATAGCTGCATTCTCTTAGTTCAAGGAACAGAGGGATTTGTTCTAATAGTGTTTTTAAATAGGATATCATGTCTGCATCTTGTACAACAAACAACCACTAGGAAGGCAGTATGCAATATGTTAATTATTGGAACTATACTACCAATTTGATTTGAAACTGTCTCATTGCTATTTATTTTTCAATAAAATTATGGGCAAAAAAAAAAAATGTCAATCCGCGATGTTTACCCTCAGGAAGGTGTGCATCCATTTGATCCCTGGTCTTGAGGTCTGGCCCAAGCAGGAGTGTCTGTCTCTGCCACAGAGGAAAGGCATCCTGTCTACCCGCGGGCCTTCTCTGAGGGCCCAGCTCTGCCTGCCTGCCTGTGACGTTTCTTTCCAACTCAGATGCCTACAACAATAGGGTGCCCTCGGAACTGCCCCAGGTTCTCACAGATTCCGTCGCAGTCCCCTGTGTGCCAATGTCATGGCTTCAGCATGTGTCCTCATCTCCCAGAAGCAGGATGGTGCTAAAGACAAACCGTCAGAAGGCGGGCGTTCCCTGCAGAGTTCATCTCCAAGCGCGAGGCCCGGAATTAATGACCTCCGAGAACTCACGCCTCAGAGGACCCAGCCTCGGGAGCCCTCTCGCGCTCTCTCCCGGCGGGCTCCAATTCCTCCCTCCTCCCTCTCCTTGTACCCCAGCCTGAAGGGAACCTGGTCACCAGAGCCTCTTGTGTACCTCAAGGTGAGCGGGTGGAGGCCAGTATGTTCTGAGCAGGGCGCTCACCTCCTCTTCCTCAGCTGAGTTTCATGGATGACTGCAGATGAAATCCTTTTCCTAATGAGCATAGCAGAGAGTACAATGGTAGGAACCAAAGTCAAATATTAAGGACATAATCTTCCCAAGTTTTCTGGTAAAGAGAAAGAAAGAAAGAAAGAAAGAAAGAAAGAAAGAAAGGAAGGAAGGAAGGAAGGAAGGAAGGAAGAAAGAAAGAAAGAAAGAAAGAAAGAAAGAAAGAAAGAAAGAAAGAAAGAAAGAAAGAAAGGCTGAAAACCTGTACACATTTTGAAAAGTTAGTAACAAAGGAAAAACCAATAGTGAAAGACTGCATTGTAATAATCATCCCAGCAAACACTGCTCCTTCAGTCCAAGGGAAGCATTGCTTTGGGTGTTCGGTAAGTCACAGCAAAACAACAGGAAATTGGCCACCAATCGTCTCGCGTGCTAACTTTTGGCACCCGGGAGCAAACTCAGAACCTTGCACTTGCCCGGCAGGCGCTCGAGCCGCGGAGCTATCTCCCCAGCCCTTAAATGTTAACTTAAACAGCTTGAAGATTGTAAAATTTTTAATCAAGTATAGAGACTTAAGAATAATTTTGGAAGAGAAATAGTTGCAATGACAAGTGAAAGAAATATCACCAGTGAGTCTAGACATTAATTTATGCATCGATTATTTGCTACACACCACACCAAGGTGCTGGGAAGGCAGAAAACTAACCGCGAGTCCAGCTTCCAAAGCATTGCAATGGGTGAGAAGGGCGAGAGGAGGACAGCAGCGGTGCGGCCGCGGTGTCGTGGTG
>NW_004524886.1:700573-709484 GCF_000260255.1 Octodon degus
TCCCCTTGCTGGTGTCTCTGGCAACGGCAATGGCAGGGATGCTGCCCGCGTCCTCGGATCTGAGGCCCCGGAGCCTCCCGGACGCGCGGCACGCCCCGAGATCCGCGTCTCCTCGCTCATCTGCGGCAGGCGCAGTGTGCTGCTTTGGGCCCTTGTCCCTCGGGCTTGCTAGTGTCCAACTCCCGGCCCACCGGAGGAGCCACTCAGCGGGAGCCTGTGGGCTTCAGAGCTGTGAAAGGTGAAATGAGGGCTGCGACTTCCGAGCTCACTCAGCCGCGCGCTCCAAGGGGTGGGCGAGGTGGCACGTCTGGAAACAAAATCTGGGGCCGCAGGGAGGACGTCGCTCATTCCTGACTTCATGAGGAGTTTCTGTGATTCTCAAACGCTGAGGACCCAAATAGAACTAAACCGATTGCTATGGTGTTGATTCACGGGGACCTCTCCTGCAGAGAATAAATGCGGCTCTTCGGTGCCAGGCTTACTTCCCCTAAATTAACGACCTTCGCGTTTATCTGGCTGCTATTGATGGGATCCGCTACTGCGATGCAGAGGGCTGCTCAGCGCTTACACTTACCCCCTTGTGCTTCCTACTCACACACGGAAGAGCTGATTCTGTCCCACAGCTGCCGCGAATAATGCCTCGGTGGCCTCGGGATGGAGACGTCCTGCAGCACCCTGGCCCTGCTGCCACGCCTAACTCCCCAGGAGAGGGACTGCGTGTCGCAGAACAGTTCTCCTCCTAATCTTCTGAGGAGCTGTAACACTGTCTCTGTCTAGGCCGAAGCACCTTCACACAGCAGCGTCCCCTTTCCCCACGCCTGCCAGCGTTTGTCTTCCTCTTCCTATAGTTCCTCCAACAGAAGTGGATCAAAAAGATCAACACCCGTCCTCCCACTCAGCTGTGGGGTGAAACAGTTGATCTCCTCAAAGCAAGGCTGTGGCTTCCTAGAGGGCTGGGTGCCCGTGGCCACAGGGGCAGGGTCACAGCCACGCCGGAAGGAGCAGCGCAGAGTCTGTGGAACAGAGCCGGGCTAGAGCCAGTGGTGCCACACTGTGCTTTTGGGCACTTGGGGAAGTGGACATTTTCACCACGGAACAACTATAGGTGACAAGGCACAATTCAATTAATGACATTTAACTGTCTGCAACTTAAGTATGCTCCAAAATGCTTGGCTACATGTAACAAATGCATATAATTTTATAATTCTGTTTACAATACAATCTGGAAAAAGTACAACTGCTCTTTATCCAAGTTGCCTGCTTTCTAGATTTCTATGAACTTTGCCTGGTGAAAGCATCTCTAATTATTTTTCTCTTGAAGGGAAAATATCCATTCCTAGAAAAATACTCCCGTGGAGCCGCGGGGCTGCCAGTAGTGTGCGACGGAGCAGCTCGCTGAGGGGCAGCTCCGCACTCCACTCAGCGCCCCCAGCACACGCGTCAGTAGAGCAGTTCAAGGTGCTCCCTAAACAAAGAAAAGCCGGACACAGCTTGAAAATAAACAATGCAAACTTGCTTTGCGCATCTTGCCTGGACTACATCCCTACTTCAGGTGGCTGTCTCAGGTCTTCTGACGGCCCCACTGATCTACTGGTCTCACCTGCGTGAGCAAAGAGAGTTTCCAGAACTTTTCACAGGTTTAATTTCCCAAGCAGGCTCCCATCTCCTGTAAAGAGACGACCGCAAGTCAAGCAGCATCCTCTGGCAGTGTTAGCTCTGTGTGCAGCAGATTTGCGTGTCCTTGAGGGGGGCGTGGAGAAGGACAGAAGACTCGGGTTCCGTCACAGCAATGTCTGCGCACGGCCCACCGTCCCTCCAGGTCAGGTTTCTTGGACTTTCATGCATGTGTGCCACCTCCACCACCCCCTGACTAAGGGCAAATCGTGTGGGCCCTGAGCTCGCCCATGGCCTACAGACGAAGAAGATGGAGGCTCTTTTGTAGGCTAGTCACGGCGGAGGGCTCTAGCCTTTTGATGAGATGATATTTAAGTACCAGCAACAAGACTTCTCGCTCTGACAGTGCATCTCGTGTGTTGGTGATTTGCTTGCTTTTCTTCAGTTGTTGTCTCCTATTCCTAGTGGCCATGCTTTCTAGAATAAAATCACCACCAGTTTTCCTACATCTGCTATTCGCCTGTGCACTGTTGCATGGAAATAGCAGACAAACTCTGACAGATAGATAATTTAATGCAAGAACATTGACAATAATGTTAAGACATCCCCCGGACTATGTCCTCAACTGTCATGCCTCGTGTGTCACGCTGCCAGGTCATGCACCCAGAAAGGACTACTCTATATGTCAATGAACACTGTGCCCCCTGGCTGTCCCACATGTCCAGCCATGCACAGGGCACCCACACCCAACGCCCAAACCTCATTCTCCAAATCATCCTATTATGCAAGTTTGTTTAGATAAACTGAAATGATACTGTCACTGAACCATGTTCAAGAACCTTCCTAATCCTGCCAAAGAGGAGACGGGAAACTCAACTCATCCTGGCCAATTTCCCAATGTCTCATTGCAGAAAAGCATTTCAGATGTTCAGTGAGAGACCAAGGCTGACTTATTAGACAGAGTTAAAAAGTCTAAGAATGTGGGACAGGACTGCAAATTGAGGAGCTGAAGGGGCTATATATATTTTTTTTCCAGCAATTCTCTCTCAGATATGAGAATCAGGAGCAGAGTCCTGCAGAGGTGTTTGTGCACCGAAGTCTGTGCAAGCACTACTCGCAATACCCAAGAGGTGGATGCAGCCAGGGGGATTTCTGGATGACTGTGTAAGTAAAATGTAGAAACTGCATACAATCTCATCTTACTCTACCGTTAGAAATATAAGCAATGCTGAGCACAGCATGGGTGGCTCGCCCCTGCATTAAGTCAGGTGTTCTCAAGTCCCTGGAACTGAGCTCAGGAGGTGAGCAGCAGGTGCCCAATCAAACTCCATCTGTATTCAGTTAAACCCTGCTTTCCCCATCACCACCTGGACTCTGCCTTCTGTGGGGTCAGAGAGAGCATTAGAGTCTCATAGGAGCATAAACCCTACTATAACTGTCAGTATGTGGAACTTAGGTTGTACACCCATTATAAGATCTAAAGCCTCATGATCAGAGGTGGAGCTGAGGCAGAGATGATAGTAGTGGGGCCAGCTGCAAGTAAAGATGAGCATTAGCAAAGAGGTTCACTGCACCAAAACCATAATAAAACAATTGCTTGCAGATTCCGATAGAAACTCTACCCATGAAAGAAAAGTCACAATTAAGCTGTATCTGGTGGCAAGCTTTTAGTGTCATGTTAGTTGATGCCCTTCAGTTGTACAGCTGCATCTGGCAGCAGGTTGTAAGTCAGAATTTAATGTTAGCTTAGCCTGTGCATGGTTCATCCATTCTTTTATTTCCCACAGCCATCTGCGCTCTTTCCTGCACTATGAACTTGTTTTATCACAGTTTTGATAAGCCCACAAGCTAATCTTAGGTAAAATTAGTAAAAATGAAATGTCACTGAAGAGCTTCTTTCAAAATGGGGAAAAATTCAATGATGAGACAGCACAAGACTTTAATACTGTCCAAACAGGAAAACTGCATTTAAAACAAAATATGAGTCCTCTTTTAGCTATGGATTCATTGCAAAAGGACAGCCACATTCTCTAAACCTGCTTTATATAATGTCTTCTCAAGTTTTCCAATACAGTCATAAAAACTACCCAAATTGTCTCATCACATGGAGAATAAGTGCCCTGAATTAAAAGGCAAGCCTTCTGAGTTTTCCAAAAGAAAACAAGAAACATGAACACAAAGAGCAACAGCAATCACCAAAGGCCACCACGTCACCAAAGGCATCTGCAGTGGCCACACCACCCTCCTGGCTAAAGCGTTGTTGGAGCTAAGTAGCCCTTTACTGGGGGGAAAGAATTGGTCCTGCCTGCTTCCCAGGACATCTGTCTTGAGCCTTTAGGAGGGCTGCAGTCCAAAAGGCGTTGAGTGTTCTCCTTTTGACTTGCACTATAATGAGACAAATTAGTATAATAGCAGAGCATTTGAGAAACAATGGAGAGCAAGGGCTAACGAGTGGCTGGCGTCCAGTCCAGGCTGGCAAGTCTACCAATGCTTTATGTGGGCAATATGCACATTTTGTGGGAAGACGTGATGAGGATATGGAGTGTGCACTCTCACTGTCAACCGGTGCCACAGCTGCAGAGCTACTTGGGTCTTTCAGTGGTTAAATGTCAGGAAAAACAAACTGAACACTTTAAGTACATTCATGCACCGAAGCAGCTGCTGTCATGACTGGACATTTATCAGGTTTCACAACTTGGGTCTAAGATGTCACTTATGATTTTATTATTATTATTATTATCATTATCATTATTATTATTAATTTTATTGAGAAACAAATAGCAACGAGACAGTTTCAAAACCGACTAGTAGGACAGTTTCAATAAGTAATATATTGCATATTGTTGTCTTCATAGTAGCTATTCACACTACAAGATGCAGACATGATATCCTGTCCAAGCACTATTAGTGCAAATGTTTCCTCTCATTGAATTAAGAGAAAGTAGCTGTATATCGATCCAACTATTTTGCATATACACATACAGAATGGTCCTTGTGAGCCTACATACTCCGCCATGTCACAGAAATGCCAGCTACCCAAAATATGTCAGCTGAACTTAATGTTTTGCAGAATGTGATAAAAGTGGCCACATGAAATTATACACTCTAACTTCATGCCTCTTCATGCAACACTCTGAGGTGGAGACAGAACTTGCATGTCGTCTTCCATGCCCAGCAGGAACATGATTTTCTCAAGGCAGACAGCTGGCCACGGCTCTTGTTACCAGAGGCGCGCCAGAGATTGCTTTCAGAGAAGAAATCATCGCTGGCGTACTACCTAGTGGCACAGAAGGAGTCACAAAGCTTGCTGCCTTGTGTGACACATTCGTCTTGTTCAGTGGACTCGACCTGTCCCTTCAGAGAATAACAACTGTGCTCAGGCTGGCAGACAAAGTAGACACACTCAAGGCCTTGCTAGAACTGAGGCGGGCTGCAAGGAGACACTGGAATGACTGACAAGATTTAAACATTAGCAAACTTTAAAAATTAAAAATTAAAATATATTTTAAAATAGGAATAAAAAATTGTATATGTTTACACATATAATTCTTTATTCTTATTTTTAAATATATTTTAATTTTTTTAATTTTAATTTTTTAAAAATTTTTGTCATATTCTGTAGGGACTTAAAGTTCAACATATCACTACTTCATGAAAAATACCTGTTCCATGTTATGCCTAAGATGTTTGATATTCAGACAGATAGTGAGGTTAAGCTTAACAGCCTAGGTTGTATGGTAATAACAATAAGCTCCTCTTCTGGAGGGTTAACAACCTAAGTTTGCAGACCAAAATTAGAGAAAAAGGAGGGCTACAAGGAAAGCCAACATTTTGGCCCTAGCCTTCTAAGGTCAATTAAGACTCAGGACATATGAGAACTTGTACTGTAATGTCATGTAACTTGGTAGTGTCCCAAATTTTCTGATCAAGGAGATTATGGGGCCAAAGGGGAAAGTGATCGAGATGTAGAGTGTGCCCAGGACAGCCACATGGAAAGAAAACATTTTCTCAGGCTTTCACAGAGAGCACATTGGCCAAGCAAGGGCCGTGACTCATCCACATGGCTGACGCTGAAAAAAGATCTACAGTCTGAGGTACAGGGTCTCAGGATAAACCCTGAGGGGATTTCACTGACCTTATCAGACCCAAAAGCTACAAGTCTTGTTGCATAGGTCTTGCTTTATCTTGGTCTTAAGCATCCAGCAGAAAAGTATAAAAATGAAGTATAAGAAGTAATGCCATGCTATTATGTTGAGCTGTGGGGGACTCAGGTTAACAATTTCTGACATTGCCAGTCAAGCGGAAGACCCAATACTATTGTGGACTACTGGACTATTTTGGAATATTTTGCTGAGTTCACACACCTATAGTATTTAAATGATGGAACTAAACAAAAAAGGGGGATATAGATGAATGACCATTTTGCATCTGTGTATTCAAAATGGTTAGGATAGATATATAGCTACATTCTCTTAATTCAGATAAGGAATAGAGGGATTTGTTCTAATAGTGTTTGTAAATAGGGTATCATGCCTGCATCTTGTACAGCAAATAACTTCTTACTAGGAAGGCAGTATGCAATATGTTGATTATTGGAACTGTCCTACCAATTTGATTTGAAACTATCTCATTGCTATTTATTTCTCAATAAAATTATGGAAAAAAATTTAAAAACAAAGATTAGCAAAAACTGAAGAGGCTTAGCCAAAGCCCTTTCCCCCAGGTGGTATCTGTTCGCCTCTCTCAGCTCTCAGGAGCTTGATTATTATTTCACAAACACAAAGACCTCTGAATGAGAAAGGAATGGTCCATGACCCATTTGTGAGTAAGCTGGGAAAATCGACTTCCTCTACTCTAGAAAAGGATCGATGAAACCACTTGAGACCTCAAATGACAGTGATAATTAAAATACTTGAAACCACTTCAAATCTTCATCTCTTCTGAATTAAAATTAAGGAGAACATACAGAGAAAGCCACAAAAGCATTGAAAAGCCTGCTTCTATTTCCGGCATTCTGTGCTTGCAAAGTGAAAATTCTGTGGTGACAGAAAAACCACAACAATGAACGTGGAGTAGACTAGACTTGAGAGAACTCCTTAGGGATCACAGTCTCCCTCAACCTCTTTAGAGCATCTATTGGCAAGAAAACAAGCTCAGGGCTCCTAGTGGCTCTGCATTATGGTGAGTCACACAATTACTTCACTATATAGTACATGGAAGGAATAATAGATACAAGGGGCACAAGAAACATGTGCTTGAATAAAGCTAAAACTGTCCCCACCCACCTGCAATCCATGGAAAAAGCCTTCCACAGAACTGGTGCCTGAAGCCAAAATGGTTTGGAACCTCTGAAATAGGTCAACAAGGCCAGTCACAGTACCGCAAATAACACTGTGGCTGGTAGAGTGGTCAGCCTGGGCAGGCGAGGAAGACAGTTTGTTTCACAGGTTTCAACAGAGTCTTGTTAGGGAGAAGGTGGTGGAGGGAGCACAAAAATGTGAATGCAGACAAAACCCAGCACTGTGAGCTTGAAGTGGTTAATGTAGAAGAGGATGTCATGTGCATGTCACTGCAATACAAAAGGAGGAGGAGGAGGCGGGGACCATGCAGAGCAGTTCCCCTTGACAGCCTCTTGCTTCTGAGAATTTCACAGCAGTGTGTAGGCACTCACCTCTCTCAGGCTCTTCACTGTCCAGGTAAGACCATATATGGACTAAGGAAACAGGAATCAGTGCCCTAAATGCAATGGACGACTACACAGCAACTCCACATGACTATAAAATGTAAGTTAGTGAATAAATGGAAAGCCAGAATGAATAAAAGGAGAATTTGGAAAAGATTACTCATCTAACAAGCAAACAGATTTTCAAACAAACAGATGACTAGTTCAGTAGATCCATCTCTAAGTAAAGTTTTTTGACATGTCTTTATTAGCCTTTGTGCAGACAACCAAGGGAAGGGATAGTACACTGTGATACATATTCAAAACTACTTCTAACACAATGAAAGTTTGAACATGTTGCTACAATACTATGGAAAGTCACATGCCACGTACACTGTCAAAATCTGTCCTGTCCTTCTAGGTATATATACAGACAGGTGCCATGGAGAGGGAGAGCGTGAGTTTCCCCAGCACCTTTGTCCTGCTGAGCTTCGCGGAGTTTCCCTGGCTGGAGATGCCCCTCTCTGCAGTGGTCCTGCTCGCCTACCTGCTCGCCCTCGTGGGGAACGGCTCCATCATCCTGCTCTCCCTGCTGGACCCCAGGCTCCAGACGCCCATGTACTTCTTCCTGGACAACCTCTCCCTACTGGACCTCACTGTGACCTGCACCACTGTGCCCCAGCTGCTGGCCAACCTGTGGGGCCCGGACAAGACAATCGCCGCCTGGGGCTGCGTCACACAGGTCTGTATTTTCAGCTGCACTAGCTGCACAGAATGCATCCTGCTGGCCGTGATGGCCATTGATCGCTACGTGGCCATCTGCCGGCCTCTCAGGTACACTCTCATCATGCGCCCCTGGGTGTGTGTGCAGATGGCAGCTGCCTGCTGGTGCAGTGGCCTGGCCAATGCCCTGCTCCAAGCCACCCTCACCCTCCAGCTCCCCCTCTGTGGGACCCACACCCTGGACCACTTCTTCTGTGAGGTGCCCGTGCTCCTCAGGCTGGCCTGTGGGGACACCACCGCCAATGAGCTGGCCCTCACGTTGCTGTCAGTCCCATTTGGAGTGGCTCCTGTTCTGCTGGTGCTCGTCTCCTACACCTGCATCGCCAGGGCTGTGCTGAAGCTGCCTTCAGCTGAGGGGAGGCGCAAGGCTCTCAGCACCTGCAGCTCCCACCTGCTGGTGGTCACCCTGTACGTTGGATCAGGGATGTACTTATACCTCCAGCCTTCAGCCAAGAGTTCCCAGGCCAAGTTCATGTCCTTCTTCCACTGCATTATCACACCTATACTCAACCCCCTCATCTACTCCTTGAGAAACAAGGATGTAAAGACGTCATGGAAGAGGATCCTGTAGTCCAAGGGTGGGCTGCAGCATTAAAATGTCAGATGCTGATACAAAATCAACGATCAAATTCAATAGCTTTTTTATGCACCTTATGCAGCACTAATCAGCTATGAAAGAAATCAGGAAAATAATTTCATTCCCAATAGCTTGAAAAAAAAATAAAATATCTAAGGATTAATCTAAATAAGAAGGTAAAAGAACTACGCCATCTTTTTATTGATTTTATTTTTTTCCATAATTTTATTGAGAAACAAATAGCAATGAGACAGTTTCAAAACAAATTGGTAGGA
>NW_004524886.1:729936-748382 GCF_000260255.1 Octodon degus
CAACCCTCATTTTTCTCAGGAGCATGTGAAGCTCTCCTCAAAGCAGATTACATATTGACCCATACAACCTGCTTCAATAAAGACAAAAGAATGAAAATTGTTCCATGTAGAATAACAGATTACAGTACAGAGAAACTAGTAAGTAATAGCCAAAGAAACCACAGAAATTTTACAAATGCCTGGACATTAAACAACATATCCCCGAATATCCAATGGGTCACAGAAGAAATGGAAGAAAAAATCAAAAGAAGTCCCTAGAGGCCAACCAAATAGCTCAGCAGATTAAAGTGCCTGAAGCAGGGGCAGGGACTGGGGTTCGATCTGCAGTCCTGCCATGCCAGCCCTGCTCTTGAGGTGTGCTGAGACAGCAGTTGAGACTGGGTGTGGTGGCGCACACCTGTAATCCCAGCTCTTGGGAGGCTGTAAACAGGTGGATCACTATGAGTCAGATCTAGTAGTGAGACCCTGAACACCTTATAGACCCTTCTCTAAAATACAAAAAAAAAAAGTTCCTAGACTCAAACAGTAGTGCCAGTACAACACACCATGAGCTATGGGACACAATGAAAGCATCCTAGGAGGAGTGTCTGACCTATGAATGGCCACATCTGCAAACCATAGCAAGCCCCAATAAGAACCCCAATGATGTACCTCAAGGTTCTGCAAAGACAAAAATAATTCATTGTTGGTGGGAATGTAAACTTGTGCCACCATTATGGAAATCAGCACAGAAATTCTTTAAAAGAAAACTAACAATAAAAGTTCCTCTTGGCCCAGCTATTTCCCTCCTAGGTTCCAGGAAAAGGTGAAGACATCATACTGTGCTGTACATGCATATCTATATTGATAAGAACATAACTCTTAATAGCTAAATCTATATGTCTATCAACAGACTAGTAGATAAAGAAAATGAAGTACTCGTGCTGGGGGCATAACTCAATGGCACAGCACCTGCCTGGCAAGAACAAGGCCTGAGTTCAGTTCTCAGTACCAAAAAGAAAGAAAGAAAGAAAGAAAGAAAGAAAGAAAGAAAGAAAGAAAGAAAGAAAGATTTAGTACTGTGTTGATACACAATGGGTTATGATTCTGCTATAAAGGGGGATAGATTTGAGTCATTTGTAGAGAAATGGATACACCATGAGACAGTATTAAGTAAAATAAACCAGACAAGTAAGCTTAAATATGGCATGATCTCTTTAAGAAACCCAAAGCTTGGGTCATTTTAAGAACAAAGTAAAAGACAGATGAGAGATGATGGGGAGACAGATCACTGGCACATGGAAAGGGGATAAAGAGACGGCAGGGGTGGAGGAGAGCAGAGGGAGAGGGGAGCAAGAGGAACTGAGGAGCATGCGCACATACCAGCTCTCCGCAGAGCAGAGCCCTCGTGTACTGCATACCTGTGCTAACAAAAATAACTTTATTTATTTTTTATGGAGGAAAGCTTTATTTTTAATATGATAATCTCATATTTATTCTAGTTAGCAGAATACTATATATTTATTAAATCAATACACAAAGGTGTCAGTTTTCTTTTTTTAATTGGTTCTTTTTTATTAGTTTTATTGAGAAACAAATAGCAACGAGACAGTTTCAAAACCGATTCATAGGACAGTTATAATAATTAATACATTGCATATTGTTGTCTTCATAGTGGCTATTCATAGTACAAGATGCAGACATGATATTCTGTCTAAACACTATTAGTACAAATCTTTCTTCTCACTGAATTAAGAGAAAGTAGCTGTATCTATCCTAAATATTATGTATATACAGATATAAAATGGTCCTTCATTTGTATCACCTTTTTTTGTTTAGTTTTGTCAGAGATGGGTATTCCATTGCCATTTAAATATTGTAGGTGTGTGAATTCAGCAAATAATCCAATATACTCCAGTAGTCCATAATAGTAGTGGGTTATCTGCAGGACTGGCAATGTCAGAAGTTGTTGACTTGAGCCTTTTACAGCTCAAAAAATAATTTTAATTTTAAAAAAAGTATCAAAGGGCTAGGGAGATAGCTCAGCAGCACAAGCACCTGTCTGGCAAGCACAAGATCCTGAGTTTGAGCCCTGATAACAAAACAGAGAGAGAGAGAGAGAGAGAGAGAGAGAGAGAGAGAGAGAGAGAGAAGAAAAGATGGGGCTAGTAAGATAGTGCAGCAGACTAAAGTGCCTGCTTAGGCAAACTTGGACAAGCACAAGGACCACAGTTCAATCCCCAGCACCACATGCCTTGACAGCCCCTCCCCCAGGGCAGGCTGAGCCAGTCAGAGTCTGGGTGGGCGTAGTGGTGCATGCCGATAATCCCAGCACTGGGGAGGTTGAAAGCAGGAGGACCACCACAAGCCTGAGCTGCACAGTGAGACCTTTCAACAGCCAAGTGCATTCAGAAAAGAAAAGAAACAAAGCCACGCAAAATCAGCCATCTATCACTTGGCAAAGGAGGCAAAAATATATGTTGGGTAAAAGCCTTTTAAACAATGATGCTGGAAAAGCTAGATAACCATATATAGAATATTGGAACTAGGGACCCGTCTCTCACCCTACACAAAAGTCAATTCAAGTGGATCAAAGACTTAAGTGTAAGACCTGAACTGCTACAAGACAAATGTAGAGAAAGCACGTGATGTCATAGCCACGGGGGAGACCTGCTTAATAGGGTGCCGTCATACAGGAGCCAACAAATCGGACTATGTCACATTTTAAAATTTCCACATAGCAAAGGGAACAACTAACAGACTGAAAAGACAAGCTACAGAATGGGAGAAAGTCTTCGGCATCTACTCTTCTGACACAAGATTAGTACCTAGATTATATAAAGAACTAAAAACAAAAAAGTCAAATAGCCCAATCAATAAATGAACAAATGAACAGACACTTCTCCAAAGAAGTTTCAGAGGCCAATACACATATGGAAAGATGGCCAACATCTTTGGCCGTTATGGAAATACAAATCAAAACCTTACCCAGACTCCATGTCACCCGAGTTGGCGTGATTATAGTCAAGAATACAGAAAATAGTAAGTGCTGGCAAGGATGTGGGAAAGGGGGTCAGGAACAGCTCCACACTGCTGGTGGGAATGTATGTTAGTGCAGCCCCTGTGGAAGTCAGCACTTGGTACGGACATGCCTCAGACATCTGCAGGCAGAGCCACTGTAGAGCCCAGATGCACCACCTCGTAGAATATACACGAGGGAAGTACAGCCGGCACACTTTGGGGACCTGCACACCCACGGACCAGCAGAGACGCTCAGCAGCAGCAGTGACAAAGAAGAGGCGACACATGTATGGCCCAAGGTTTCCTTCTGCCAGACAGAAGCATGGGGTTACGGCAACAGCAGAAAAGCAGATGGGACTGGGGTCATCATGCTCAGCAAAAGAAGCCAGGCGCAGAAAGACAAGGACCGCATACTGTGCCTGACCTGTGGAATCTAACAACGATAACATGAAAGTAGAGGAGAGACCATTATTAGACAAGGGCAAGGATGAGGGGGCGGAGGGTGGGAGGGGCAGAATCAGGAGACTCCGGAGAGAGGGGGCTCCTTACAGTGCTAGGGGACCCTGAAGCTGCCCCAGCCAACCAAGGTGAGAACGCCCGCTACACTCCTCTGGCTAGAGCAGAGACAGCACAGATGGCCTTGTCACCTTGATTTTCAAAACTGCATATGGATAAAGACATTAAGAAATCACCCAGAACTCCCATTATTCACCTATTCTAATTGGTCTTTGCGAGTGAGCTATTGAAGCCAGCAGTGGTGGTACACGCCGGTAATTCCAGCCCCTTGGGAGGCTGAAGAAAGAGATTGGATCATCGTGAGTTCAAGGCCAGCCTGGGCTATGCAGTAAGACTCTGGCTCAAAAAAAAAAAAAAAAGAAAAAGAAAAAGAAAGAAAGAAAAGAAAAGAAAAACACTCAGCACATTTTTTGGTTTAAAAGTATAATATAGTTTGATCCGTGCTGTTACATTTTGTTTTGTTTTGTTTTTGAGACAGGGTCTCACTGTGTATTGCAAGGTAGCCTTGAACTTGCTTTTGTAGTACAGGCTGGCCTCAAACTCAAGGCAATCCTCCTGCCTCAGGCTCCCAAGCGCTGGGACTACAGGTGTGCACCACCACACCCAGCTGGCCCGTGCTTTATAAAATGTTTCTAAGGGGAAGAAATCAAGACCTTGCTACAAGTGGGTGAGGTGATGGATACGTTAATTACAACACATGTGAGTCTCAAACTATGATGTTATGCACCATAGAAAATTTCTTATTAGGGGCCAGGGAGATGGCTTAGTGGCGTATGTGCCTGCCTGGCAAGCACACGGTCCTAAGTTTGATCCCCAGTATCATAAAAATAATAAAATAAAATAAAATAAAATAAAATAAAATAAAAAAGAAAGGCTGAAACAAAAAACTGTCCAGGATCCCAAAGGGAAGCATTCCCTTCCGAGTACCAGTCAGCCTGAGAAAGCAAGCAAAATCCCCCAGGCAGCTGAACTTAGGAAGGGACCTGGCTGGGGTTATAAAAAGGACTCTTGTCGGTTAAGGGATTTTTACACAAAAATGGCTCCATCTGAGCTGAGTTGTGACCAACCATGGGGCCACAAGCCACCCAGGAGCCCAGGGCAGGCACCCTATGTGTGCGCATGGAAGCGCCTTTAAACAGAATACAAGCTTTCCCCAGCGATGTGTGCACACGTTACTTCTGGGCAGGAAAAGCCCGCCAATCTAAGGAGGCTTCTGTCTGCTGCCTCCTGGGCCCCGCTCTTTCCCTGTCCAACTCCTGGCTGCAGACTGTCAGAACTCCCTCAGCACTCTGCTCCTCCAGGGCCAGCATCACTGAGGGATCCTCTCCCCTTTCCCAGGGGCCTCAGCACTGTGTTTTGCAGAAACTGATTGCTGAGATCACAGAAAAATGACGCCCAGAAGGCCAAAGACTGAGGCCCAGCCCATGGCAGAGGCTGGCGGTTCACTCTCCCCCAGCTCCCGCCTTCTCCCCACTTCCTCCCCTCCACATCCATCCTCCTGTCGCTGGTGGACAGGGCATGGTCCCCCTGCTGATCCCCCGTTTTGTTGCCAAACAGTTTCTCACAGCCTCACTGTATCCCTCCGTCCTCCTTCGACAGCTGACTTGACACAATCATTTCAACTTCCACACAGCAAAATTTCTTCCCTTGTATCAGAATTTTTGAGAAATATTCCACAAACTCTTGTGCGTTACACTGTCACCAGCTGCTGCCTGAGTCTGTGTGCTGTGGCTGTTGCACTGTGTGACTCCAAACACAGGCACCAACACCTTCCTTTGTACGCTGGTCAGCACATGGGGGCATTTCTGGAGTGGGGCTCAGCAGAGCAGCCAGGGCGTGATGTGTGTACTGCCTACCGAGTGTGCACAGCTGTGTCAGCAGGGGGACTCCTTCAGCTGGCCTTTGTGCAGAGCTGACGTCTCATGACAAAGAAAGATAGCTTTCAGTTTGATAAGAAATTTGAAGACTAAATACTCTGTACCCATAATGTCACTTGAAAATCAACACCCAAAACCGCCTCCAGCCTCAGCCTCCTGCGGGACCTCCCTTCTCAGCCCAGCTAGGCAGAGATGCAGGGTGTGGCCCAAGGTTGGAGCTAAGCAGCAGCCCCAGCTCTGTCCTCCCACCTCTCTCTCCCTCCCAACAGGGCAGACCATGCAGCCGGCACCACTGAGAGCCCTCAGGCGCACCTGATGAGTTCCGGAGGAC
Organism: Octodon degus; assembly: GCF_000260255.1. Classification (NCBI taxonomy): domain Eukaryota; kingdom Metazoa; phylum Chordata; class Mammalia; order Rodentia; family Octodontidae; genus Octodon; species Octodon degus. The sequence continues at coordinate 735,661 of NW_004524886.1, forward strand.
AGGTTTACATCAAAGAGCGAACGAGTCATAAATCAAGTACGTGCATCTCCAGAGGGGCATGAAGAGTGAAAAGGTCCCTTAAAGACTTCTCCAAATACAGCTTCTCCAACTGCAATGGAACACCCATCTCTGACAAAACAAAACAAAGAAAGGGGGATATGTTGGGAGCCACAGAAGATGGCAAATAGATCAGATGTGTGTAGGCGGGCCTCGGAGCCTAAACCAGATGGGCTGTCTGGATCCTAGGATGCACATCCTGTCTGGCTGAAGGGGCTATTAGTTGCTGGGCAACCTTGTGTCACATGTTACTAACTTTGCAAAAGTATAAATAAAGGACTGTTTTGTTGTGGGGAAAAAAAGAGTGAGCGAGTGTCCTGTGCGGGAGCCCTGAAGGGGCGTGCGGTGCCTGCTGCTCCTGGGAGGGAGGCCTCAGTGCTCAGCGCACCATGGCTGGAACTGCAGCTGGGATACTGAGGCCGCTTTGCTTTCCAAAAGGGGAAGAGCGGGGGAGAAGGGCCTGAGGACCCCTCGCGGCAATCGAGGCACAGTACCCCAGAAGTGGCTCTCTGGAGCCCCAAGCGGAACAGAGGCTTGTCTCTGAGACGGGGCTGTGAGGAGCCCACAAGCCTGGGCTCGGGGCGAGGCGCCCTCGAGGGAGCAGATGCTGGTGCAGGGTGGGAAGGACGTATCCCGCACACTGCCGGCAGGGGACAGCAGTGTGCAGCAGAGGACACAGAGACAGGACGGTGGCCCAGGCCTGGCAGGTCCTCTCCCAGGTACTCCCTCAAGGAAGTGACATCCCAAAGCTATCCGAGTGGCACTGTGCATGCCCACCAGGATGCAGGCAGGGTCCCTGTGTCCTGGGCGGAGGAGGGGGCAGGGAGACCCATCACACAAACGGACGCTGCCCCACAGGCAGGAAGTGCGTCTGCTACCGGCCACAGCCAGGTGGACTTGGAGCGCAGACCAGCGGCAGAAAGAAAAGCACTGAGGGGGAGTCTGAAAGACAGACATGGAGACCATGGAGACGGAGGGCAGGAGGTGAGCGTGCTCAGCAGGGCAGGCGGGAGAGGGAGGGCGCGGGTGGGAGGCCGGCGCCACCGCAGCTGGCCGCCAGGGGGCAGGCCTAGCCGACGCAGGAGCATTAGCCCTCCGGACAGTTAGCAGGCCCTTGCTAAATGCGGAGATCACAGCTGTTCCTGCCACTGTAGCGGGTGGCAGGACAACGAGTAACAATGGGAGATGGGGGACCGGCCATCTGTGTCACTGTAGGAGCCTTTCACAGGCCGGCCCAACTGCACACCTCTACCACCAGCTGCTCAGGAGGCTGAAGCAGGAGGATCCCAAGTCTGAGTCAGCCTGGGCAACTTAACCAGACCCTATCTCAAAATACAATTTAAATTTAGAAGAGTTGGGGCTGTAGTGCATTGGTAGAGCATGGTTAGAATGACTGGGGCCCTGGGCCAGCCAGCCACCAGAGCGCGCATGCCTTTCCCTGCACAAGTAGCTCGTAGCCTCGTGTAGTGTACCCTAAATACGCACGGCGACATTTGTTCTTAGAAGAAGCACACGCCGCCATATTTAAAGCCCTTCTCGCCCAGCGCCAACCCAGGGTTTTTGCAATAATTTACGCTGCATTTCCCAGGCCCCGAGCCGGGGAGCCGATGAACGACTGTGCCATCAGTGTGTCCTGGCCTCCTCTGGGTCGCAGAAGGCAGCCACCGGGCTGTCTCGGCACACAGCCTGCGGGCTCTGCGCTCATCCTGGGTGCCGACCGCTACCACCAGCTGTAAATGCATCGCTCCGGGGACCGACAGCACCGCTCTCCATCGACCCTGTCTGAGCCGGCAGACAGGAGCCCGCCAAGAGGAGCCGGCTGAGGAGCCGCTTTCCCATCGTGGTGCTTGATGACCTCGTTACCAATGTGGCTTCTGTCGCATCCAAAGCAAACCCCATGGCCCACAAGAGGGGCCTGGCTTAGCAGAGTGCGTGGAGTGGGCGTCGGGGCTGTCGGGGGGGCTCTCCTCCGTGCCAGGCCAGAGCCTGGCCACACTGCCGCGGAGACTCCAGTGTGGCATCCAGGACTTGACTGACAGGGCCCCCGGGGCCAGTGGCTGTGCCAGGCCACAGGGCTCATCACCGACACAGAGACCGAGGGTCCTCCAGAGAATGGGGCTGGCCAAAGAGCACGTTGGCGTGGGCCAGATGGGGCACTGGCCAGAGGAGGTGGGGGTGGGGCGGAGCCACAGATTCTGTCCTTTTGTTTCCAATCCCAGAAACTTGGAGAACTTGTCGCAGTCAGACCTCAGTGTCAGGAAATTTTCGGGCACCCCATGTCCCTCATGGGGCTCCAGGGGAGGGAGCACCCTGTCACCCAAGCACACCCTCCCCATCTTCCAGGGAAGCAGCCCCAGAAGCTACCAGACCAAGCTCTCCCAGAAGTCCAGGGAGAGGAGTCCCACTCCACCAGGATGGCAGACTGGCGGGGGGGAAGCTGGGGCTCAGGTGCGCTGCCACAGGGTCCCGCGCCCCTTGGCTGGGGCTCGGCTGCCCATGTGCCGCACCCCCTCCCCCACCGTGGGACAAGGAGAGCGGTGCCGAAAGCGCTCTGCGAAGGCAACTCGGCCACCACCTCTGCCATGGAGCAGGGCCTCAGGTGGCCTAGAGACAAGGGCGAGCTGCCCAGGGAGGGCTTTAGGGCCGCAGACACGGGCTCAGGCTCCAGGTGAGCCCCTCGCTCCTCACAGAGACCCCTCCAGCCACTCTCAGCCAGGTCTCCAGGACCAGTGTTAATTGAGCCCCGTGCGCCCAGCCCTTGGCTCCCAGCCAGCCTCAGAGGCTCTCTTGTTAGGGAGCACCCCGGGACCCGGTGTCACGGGACAGGAAAGTGCCAGGTAGGCACACAGAGGGTGGCCGAGGCTCCCCAGGGGAGACTACACTGAGCAGGAGGGGTGGGGGCCCAGCTATAGAAGGGCCTGCGCCCACCTCAGGGCATCACCATGTCTCCAGGCCCAGGGGTGCAGCCATCGAGGTCCCCAGTGCCACCTCAGGCAGATAGCAGTGGGGAGAGCAGCCTCTCCCCTCTGCGCCCAGACTGACCGAGCCAGCCAGGTGAGGAGGCCTTGCTGCAGTGTCAGCTGCCCCAAGCACGGCCGTCTTTGCAGGCTGCAGTAGTCGCAGCCCAAAAGCAGGCCCTGGAGGGTGGGGAGGCTGAGGGGCAGGCGGGTCCCCTCTGCATGGCCACAGACTCCGTGGGGACCAGGGGCCTGGTCAGAGATGGGAAGTTGAAGGGCTGTGACTACACTAAGAGGTGTGAGCACCTGCACGTCCAAGCCAGAAGGACGGCCCGGCGCTGAGCAGGTCTTGGACAGTCACACTGGGTCCCATTCTGCAGCGCCCAGTGTCCCACTCGCTGAGGCACAGGAGCCCTGTAGGGCTCCAGATGGTGGATGGGGCCAGTGTGAAGCTCACTAGAGACTGAGCCCCCATGGGGTCTCCACAGCAGGAGAGATGTGGGCCCCGAGGCGTCCGACCCCTGCACTTCCGCAGCCCCAGTCTGCACTTCCCAGCCCTCAGCAGGAAACAGCACTCTGGTGAGGAGCCCTCGACCTCCGAGGACCCTCTGGATCCAGGCCTCCCTCCTGCCCAGCTGCACCAGGGAGACGTTCTTTGATCGCAGTGGCTCCAGAGGCAGGAACGGTCAGGGGGCAGGAGGGGGCACAGGCTGTCGTCAGGGACAAGCCTCGCAGCCTTGCGCAGCCTCCAGCTCCCTGTGATCAGCAGTGGGGAGCAGCCAGGACATCGGGTGAGGAGAGGACAGCAGGGCTACATCACTGCCTCCGTCCCCACCTGGCTACAGCCCCAAGGGTCACCACCTTCACTTTCAGAGGCAGCACTGGCCCTGCCAGGCACACTGCAGAGGCAGGTGACACTCACCCTGGGACAATGTCTCTCCCTCATCTTGTTTGTCAGGAATTTCTCAAGAGTTAAAATTAAACCAATGAGCAGCCAGGCATGGTGGTGCCTGCCTGTAATCCCAGCACTTGGAAGGCTGAGGCAGAAGGATGGTTTGGGAGTTCGAGACCAGTTTGGGCTGCAAAGTGAGCTCAAGACCAGCCTGAACTGCATGGTGAGACCCTGTCTCAAAAAGGCAAAAAAAAAAAATTAAACCACGGAGGGAAAGGCCCCTTGGGACAGAGGCGGTGTGGGCCTACAGGATGCGCACTGAGGGCGACCCCAGGTGACGGCAGCCAGCGTCCTCAAGGGGCTGCCTGGTCCACACCGTGGGCACACAGGCAGACTGCTCTCCCTACGAAGACGCAGACTAACTGCTTGGTCCACTCAGGGGAGCAGGGCCTGCCAGCCCCACCCAGACAATCACAGACAGCCAGGCCTGGCCCTGGGTGCCTAGCTGAACTTCAGATTAAGGAGCAAACCCTTTGGGCACAGGCAGGAAAGGCCGGAAGCCCCACAGGGCGGCAGATGAGTCAGCATCCCTCTTGCAGGTGGGTCAGGAAGAGGACAGCCCAGCAGGTCCTGAGAGCGCAACAGCAGTGTCAGGGATGGACCAGGACACACAGGTGGGAATGCACACTGGCTGTCAAAGCACTCTGGGAGGTCTGGCCCTGGCAAGGCAGTGACCTAATGAGACTGTCTCTAAATAAATAATCAAAGTGTTAAAAGCAGAGGCCTGAGGATGTGGCTCACTGCAAAGACCCTATGTTCTATGACACCCAGTGTAGCAAAATAAAAAAGAAGGGCAGCTTCCAAGAAGAGCCAGAGGCTGCAGGCTGTGCTGGGTGTGAGAGATCATGGATGTGGGACACAGGATCCACACACCAGCGAGCAAAAGGTGGGAGACTGCTCCAGGGCCGCTGCCACGGAATTCAATGAGGACTCCCAAAAAAGGGGTGCAGGGCATGGGGCTCAAGAGGAGAAGTAAGACAGAGGCTGTGGGGCTCTGGGCACTGCGTGTGGCTGTGCACTGAAGGATGGTCTAGTCCTCGGGAAATACGCCTCTTGCTGCAGAGCCCCCACCGCACACCTGCTGAGCCGCTATTGTCCAAACCAGCTGGACCCTGGCAGGGAAGTGAATGAGCTCTGCTGCCACCCACTGGGGACTGAGCAAGACAGAGACACCTGAGCACCTTAGGGCAGAACTGACTGCTCCGGACCACAACCCCACACCCAGTGTACTGGCCGGAGCGAAGGCCCCTGCACACAGCAGGTACTGCAGCACCACGTACAATACCTCCAAAGTGGACTGGCCAGCCCAGGGCCTCAAAGGGAATGGATGAAGGTCATGAGCCGACGCACCCTGGAACAGCAGTCAGGCATAAAGAAGGCGAAAGCAGGCCAATTACGGCAACACGGAGCTGGAGGCCATCGTGGTAAGGGAAATAGGCCAGACGGCAAGGACAGCACAGTACGCTCCCGCTCTAGGTGTGTGGAGGCTAGAGAAAGCAGGCCTCAGAGGAAGCAGCAGCCACAGGCTGTGGAGGAGGGCAGCAGCAGGGCGTGGCCAGGCAGGCTGCGTGCAGGTGTGGCACTGCCGCACAGAGCTGCGCCCTGGCCACGCGGGCCCCGGGCCGGTGGGCGCTTGGCTTCGGCGAGGTGGGACTCGCACTTTCTTGTGCCCTCCCCCATCCTGTCCCCTGCCTGTGAGAAAGACCACCCCACTTCCGGTTGTCCTTCTTCCTTTGCTCTTTACGCTATAGGTTCTCAGATAAGAGAAACCCCACGCTGTTGAGCTGTAGGTTGGGCTCAGTCCTCTCCCGCGACGGTCTCGACACCCACTGGTGCAGCTCCTGCGCAGAGAGCAACCCGCGCTGCAGAAGGGTTCTCCTAGATCAGTTCACAGGCTCCGGAGCGGATGGGTGGTGGCGTCTTCACTGGGAACTTTGGAACATGGTAGCAAGCAGCGCTCAGCCTTGAAACCCCAGAAGCAAAGGCGAGGCGCAGTCTCACACCTGCAGATCTGAGCTGCCTTCACCTGCAGCTGACAAAGGACCTCAGCAGGAAGACACCATGACAGCTGCAATCTCGGCGCTTGGGAGGCTGAGGCAGGACTTCCATGAATTCAAGTTCAGCCTGGACCACACAGAGGGACTCTGTCTTGAAAGAAAAGAAAAGGAGCCGCGAATACACAGTGGCAGCAGAGGGGTCCAGAATCAGGTCGCCTGGGTCCTCCCAAGATCAGAGCTGACAGCAGCTCTCAAGCACCAAGCAGGGGGAGAAGAATGCAGACTCCGACCAGCCTCAGCTGCTTCCCGGCGTCCGCAGCTGCCTGCTGCACCTGAGGCTCCACGCAGCAGGGCCTCACTCAGGGTGGTAGCCAGGCCAGGCATGGGTGTTGTGTCTCAGCTGCTCACTGCAGGCACACAGAGGTCTGGAGCTGTGCTGTTTGCACTGCTGACATGCATGGCCCAGCTCGAAGGTGTGAGGATGGACGAGTGTGGCCTGGGTCGAGCCCTTACCAGGGGCCGGGTGCCAGCTAGGCCAGGGGTGGCTGCATACAAAGTCCCTGCTTGCTGAGCCCTGGTGCTGGGTGTCACCAGCACCCCCCATGGCAGGAGAAAGCGTGGAGCTAAGAAGCCTCACAGGTGGCATCACCCATGCAGAAGGCTTTCGTCCCTCGCTGTCCCTGCCAGCTCGATTCTACATCAGCAGCAAGTGCTTCCTCCCACTTTCAACAACAGGGATGAACACGGAAGCTTGGGAGAATGGAGAGGCTCAGAGGAGTCACAGAGTGGGCAGGGAGGCCACAGGTCAGGTCCCAAACTGGGCAGGGTGGGGTCAGCACTGGGGACAGTTGCCCACACCTCAGCAGGTTCTCACCCAGTGTGTCTAACCCTTCACAGGGCCCGAGATGCCACGCCATGAGGAGGGACAACCACAGCCTCCTGGAACAGCCCCCTTGGGACTTTGTCCTGCTGGGCATCTCTGACTGCCCATGGCTGGAGCTGCCTCTCTTCGTGGTGCTCCTGGTGTCCTACATCCTGGCCATGCTGGGGAACATCTCCATCATCCTGCTGTCCCGGTTGGACCCCCGCCTGGGCAGCCCCATGTATGTCTTCCTGAGTCACCTGTCCTTCCTGGACCTCTGTTACACAACCACCACGGTGCCGCAGATGCTTGTCAACTTGGGCACACCCCACAAGACTATCAGCTTCGGTGGCTGCTCGGTGCAGTACGCCATCTTTCACTGGCTGGGCTGCACAGAGTGCGTGGTTTTGGCCGCCATGGCCCTGGACCGCTACGTGGCCATCTGCCGGCCCCTGCGCTACACGCTGATCATGCACAGCACGCTCTGCCGGCGCCTGGTGGCCCTGGCCTGGCTCAGCGGCTTTGGCAACTCCCTGGTACAGGTGGCACTGACGGTGCAGCTGCCCTTCTGTGGGCAGCGCATGCTGAACAACTTCTTCTGTGAGGTGCCGGCCATGATCAAGCTGTCATGTGCCGACACGGCTGTGAACGACACCACGCTGGCGGTGCTGGTGGCCTTCTTTGTGCTGGTACCCCTGGCCCTCATCCTGTTGTCCTATGGCCTCATCGCCCGTGCCGTGCTCAGGATCCGGGCCTCCTCAGGCAGGCACAAGGCCCTGGGGACCTGCTCGTCCCACCTAGCTGTGGTGTCCCTCTTCTACCTGCCTGCCATCTACATGTACTTGCAGCCTCCCTCCCGCTACTCGCAGGAGCAGGGCAAATTCATCTCCCTCTTCTACTCCATCATCACCCCCACCCTCAACCCCTTCATCTACACACTGAGGAACAAGGATGTGAAGGGCGCCCTCCGGAGGCTACTGGCCCAAACCTGCCGGCTCTGTGGGCTCTGAGTGCCCTGCTGCAGTCATCACGGGCGAAAACGTGGGGCCCATGTGCCACGGCACTTGGCCCCAGGGACTTTGCAGCCATGCAGTGAGGACCTAGGGAGTGGCTCTGACCACCCACCCACACCTCCCACTCCTGTGTGGTCACAGTGCCTGAGAGCCCTGTCTGCAGCAAGGTGGCTTCCGAGGGCACCACACTAAGAGCTGGGTGTTCTCAACAACTGCTCCAGTGGCCCGCTGCTCAGTAGCGCCTGCTGGTCTAACCCTAGTTCACCGTTCTTTCCCTTCTTCCTCCTCCTGGGTGTCTTCTGCTTTTCTCCCTCTTCCGTTTCCAAGCTTCTTTCTCCCTTCCCTGTTTCTCCCAAGCACACTGAATGTGACTCTAAGATGGGTCTCACTTACAATAAACGGGTGTTCTCAAGGGTTTAAACCTCCATAAGCTTCGTACAACTTTTCAAAGTATGACAAGAATGGAGCGAGTTGCTTTCTTCTTTTTTGACATAGATGATGTTGTTCTCTCTTGGTCCCCTTCTGTAGAAGGGTTTTCCACACTGACTGGGCTCGAGCACTGGTAAAACTACGACGGGGGAACTCTGCCGGGTCCACAGTACAAATGAATATAGTGCAAGCTCTTATGTTTAGAAAGATAATATAAATGCAATTAATACCAAGGGCAATAGAAACAGCTAATAAAAGGTTCAAGGGCTGGAGTGCAGCTCAGGCAAGACACTCTCAGCACTGGGAAGCCCCAGGCACCCTCGGCAGCACCACACACACGCGGGTACACACACACAGGCACACAGGCAGGCACACAGGGACACGCATGCACACACGCACATACGGAGAAAGGTTGTGATGACAGCTGACCTTGTAGGCAGCTTCTGAGAGGCCAGCAGCGTGGAAGTGCACTCGTGCACACACGGGCCCGCTTGGCGCAGAGAGCCCCGCCGCGCAGCCCAGACACGAGTCCCGTCCTCGGGGCTGGTGTGAGAGCTGCACCGCCAGCCTGCACCAGCGTGGCTGGGGTTTCGCCCCCTGGGGGCTGCGGGAGCTGCGGCCTCACCACGCCCTCACTGGTGCCTGCTTAGAGGCCGGAGCCGGGTTCTCGTGCTTTGCACCCGCATTCCCTCCTCCGTGTTACAGAATCATTTCTGTGTGCTTTCTTGCTCCTCCCGGGCCTGGACATGCCACACAGTAACGGAGCCAGTCTGGAAAACCACAGTGAACATGAAAATGAGGCAGAGAGGAAAACGGAGGAAGGCATGCTGGGGGCAGAGGAAAAGGAATTCAAATCACAATACTATACGATTATTTGAGAAATACGAACAAATGACTACTGCCCGGGGTACCAAGGCCACAGAGGGTTTTCCTGACAGTCATGCGATGTGCACAGAATTTCCTGGCAGGAGAGACCGGGGCCAGGCTGTGGCTTTGCAGAGGTGGCCTCAGGCCATCACCACTGATAAAGCAGTGTGACAAGCTCAGGGAGGCAGGCACACCCAGCAGATAAAGCCACCACACCCCAGGAGATGTGGGGACCTGGGAAGATGCTTCTGCAGACACTTCCATACCTCCCAAAGCTGGGGGAGGGGCATTTGAATAGCTAGCAGATGAGCAGCCTGGGCCTGTTCGCAGGACACGCAGATAGGTGGCAGAGAACTAGATGAGCCTTTAGAGTGAGACGCAGACTGTGCTTTTGGTGACACCCTGTGGACATCTGGGGACACTGCAGGTCACCTCTGCTGCAGGGGACCCGGTGGTGCCCTCAAAAGATGAGGGGGAGACTTAAGAGACCCCACAAGCCCCACTATTGCGGAACCTGCGCAGCAGTTAGGGCAGACCCACCACCCTCGGGAAATGACCCCTGGGACCGGGCAGGCTCCTGCCAGGCTGTGAGTCCAGAGGCTTGGAGAGGGCAGCGGTTGCTGCAGCGCTCCTGTGCTGCCTCCTTTCTCCAAGGTGTGGACAGCAGCCACGAGAGTGGAGAGGTGGGAGCATATCTGGATCACAGGGAAACAGTGTCCCAGGCATCATCAATAAAGGAAGATTCAAGAATTTTCTGACAAAGTTTCAAAATAGTCATCATGGAAATATACAGCAAACCAAGGCATGATACATGAACAAAATGAGTTTTAAAAAGATACAGAAAATATAAAAAAGAACCAAATAAGTTTGGAACCAAGTGCATAATTCATTAGAGGGGCCCAAAAAAGACAGGATCAAACAAAAGAAAGACTCAATGAACCTGAAACCAAAGGCACTTGAAATTAAACATTGAGAAAAATGAGGATTAGAAAGAAACAAGAGGGCCTACAGTGACCCTGGCATGTGTTATAAAACTAATCAGAAAAGCAGAGAAAATGCCAGAGACTCATAATCAGGAAATAGCCCAAAATTTCCCAAAACTGGTGTAGGAAGTGGACAAGATCCTGAAATTGCAATGAATCTCACTACCACAAATCCCAAAAGAGCCACATCTGGACATAATGCGCTCACATGGTCAAAGGCAAAGCAAAGGATTCTTAAAGAAGCTGAGGAAAAGAGACTCCCTGTGCTCAAAGGAACCATGTGATTCTTGCAACAAATTTCCCGGCAGACACTGCAGACAAGAGGAGTTGTATGGTGCACTGCAAGTGCTGAGAGGAAAAACGCCCAGAGGAATCCAGTATCTGACAAAATCATCCTTGGAAGTGAGTGAAAGTTTAAGACCTTCCCAGCTAGGTGTGCTAGCACACATCTGTAACACCAGCACTGGGAGCCCGAGACAGGAAGATCGCTGAGAGCTTAAGGCCAACCTGGACTATATAGTGAAACCCTGTATCAAAGAGACCTTCCTACATGAAAGCAAAATCAGGGAGGATTCCTCACCACTAGATCAACCTTCCAGGAAGTGTCAGAGGGCTACTCAAAGCCGAAAGAAAATAAAGGCCACACAGCAAGCAAAGAAGCATGCAAAAGGAGAGGGATAAATTGGCAGGAAAATGCAGCTGCGGCACAGCTCGGGTGTGGCATGCGGACCGCTCTTAGTGCTGGACAGAAGCTAAACAACAAAAGCACAAAAGAACATGAATGAGCAATACTCATAGATATAAAAAAGTAAAAAATAAAACTTTAATTTTAAAAAGATATGATTTGTGGCATCAAAAACATAAGCTGTTGGGACAGAATTTTAGTACAAACTTTTGTGTACAAGTCAGGTTAATTTCTGCCTCCTTCAAAAAAGATTGTTAATCACTAAGAGACGGTTTTTATGACTCCCGCTGAGAAAAAGATACCAGTGCATGTCAGTATAATAAATAAGTAAAACATAAGAGAAGGCGAGAGGGACACAGAGCTGCCACAGTCGATCAATAATAACAGCCCTCAGCTACTGCAGGCTGGTCAGGCCCACAACCTCCAAAACAAGTGGATGGTGAAGGCTTAAATAAATGAGACAGGTGGTACGATTTTAGGACTCGGGAGGTTCAAAAACCCTTTCACAGCTTTCTAGATTTTCTAGTTTCTGACTAAGAATTTTTCTGGGCTCATATTTATTTGGTTTTTAAACAACAGAAGAAGATACTGAAGAACACGCAGGAATCTAGCAGGACCTTGCGAAATATTTTCCCAAGTAGCGAGTTATGCCGAGCCAGAGAACTGCTTTATCTTCGGGTTGACTTTTAGTGTAGGAGTGTGCAGTCTCCTTTAGTTAATTGGGGTTGGAGCCTCAGCTGTGGCCTTCCCTTGTCCTTGAGGCATCCCAGCTTCACAGGGCGGTACAGGCCTCAGCAGGACTGCGACTCTCAGAGGCTCACTTACTATGATTCGGCTGCCCACCCCGACAAGAGCCAAAGCCCCAGGCAGACTCTCAGGTAAATGCAAAAAGCCAGTCGGTGACTATTAAATCCCGCTCAGAGCTGCTCCCCAAGACAAGTGTCAGAGTCCCTCCTGCCTCAGCCTCTGTTGACATGGGAGCACAGGTAGCACCCGTGGCCACCTGAGGAGACTCACTCTAGCATATGGCTATGGGCACGGGCGGAGAGGAAGCAAGGCGGTGCCGTGGCCACACAAGTCAGAGCGCATCAACATTCAGTGAAAACCTACCACAATTGAAGAAAAACACTATATACTGATGGGAGAGTCAAGTGATCAAAATTATACACACACATGCACTGATGCCACATGTGAGGCAGCAGCTGTGGACGGAACCGGGAGAGCACGCAGTGGCGAAGGTGCAGGAAGTCTCGGTGCCCCCGCGTTCAGCTGCAAGGACCCCCAAAGAAAGCGGGCACACTGCCTTCCACAGCCACACAGAAGATTTTCCGAAACATACACCATGCTGAGTCAGCCGCAAAACACGTTTGTCAGCAAGTTGGGAAAGACTGAAACTCTCCAAGTGCCTTTCCCAACTACAGAGTGAGGTTAGCAGTAAATAAAGGGGGAGTCCCAGCCAGAGCAACTAGATGCATGTGGAGAGACAAGGAGTAAACCTGCTTACTTGTAAATACGGAGATCTTGTACATACAAAGCCCTAAATATTATACACACACACACACACACACACACACACACAACTAGTAGGATTAATACAGGGACATCATAGGACACAAAAACTACACTTTCATACATGAACAATGAACTATTTAAAAAGGAAAATGAGGAAACAATCTCAGATACAATACCATCAAAAGAACAAATTCTTTACAAACGTACACAGTCAAAAGACGACTGCAAACTGTAACATAAATACTGATGGAAGAAACCAAGACGCAAACCCCAAGGTGTCCAGACTCGTGATTTGGGAGAGGGAACGCTGCTAAAGCATCTGCCCTGCTCAGCAGTCAGGAGACTCAGTGTGACCCGTGTCAGCGTGCCAGAGACGGGCCTGACGTGCACGGAGAGGCCTTCCCTACA
>NW_004524886.1:749282-750592 GCF_000260255.1 Octodon degus
CAGGGAGAAAGTGGGCCACACGCTTCTAGAGGGGACTGCAAGAGCACAGGCCACAAAGCCAGAATGGGCCAGCAGGAGGACATCGATTGGAAAAGCCTCAGAACAGCAGAGGGCATAAGGAATGCAGAGAGGGATGAGGCTGACTTTAGAAAATGTTCCCAAGCTATTCATCTGACATGGGGTTGATATCCAAAATATAAGGGCTGAAGACACAGCTCAGTGGCACAGTGCTTGCTGGGCAAGCACAAGGTTCTGAGTTCAATTCCCAGTATCCCCCCAAAACAATCCAAAATGTATAAGAAACTCATGCAATTCAATAGCAAGAAATAAAAGAACAAGTAATCCAAGTGGAAAGTGAACAAATGGCCTCATAGATGTTTCCTCAAGATATTTCTCAAAAAGAAATACAAACAACTAAGATGAATGTTTTTAAGTGCTTAATATCTCTGATCATCAGGGAGACATAATTCAATGCCACAAGGACAACTTTCAGTCGCTTCGGTTAGAATGCCTGCAACCAGAGAGACAAAGGCAGCAGCCTCCAGGGGAGGCACAGGGGAGGGCAAGGGCCCTGCTACCCCAGGGAGACTGTGAATGGGCCCAGCTACTCTGCAAAACAGCACAGATTCCTGCAGCAGGAAGCCAGGTGCCTCACCAGGAGAAGAAGTCTGGTCAGTCAGAGCAGGAGTGGTCAGTCATGGTCACCACCAGAAGTCAGCATCTGAGCACAGAGAAAGGGAGGTCATGTTTTGTTTCATTTTGGTTTGATCTTGTGAGCTAAAGGCCAGGGAGATGGCTCAGTGGAATAAGTGTTTCCCTGGCAAGGGCCTGAGTTCAATCTCTGGTTCTGAAAAAAAAAAAAAATTAGATCTTGTAAGCTAAACAGTGACACAGGTAGGGCTGGCCAGATAGCTCAGCATACTAAAGTACCTGCTTAGGCAGACTCAGTGACCAGGGTTCCATCCCCCCTCTAACACCACATGCTGTGCTGGCCCCGCCCCCGGGGAGTGCTGAGATGGTGACTGAGACTTGGTGTGATGGCACGCACCTGTAATCCCAGCGCTTGGGAGGCTGAAGACAGGAGGATCACTACGAGTCCAATCTGTGTAGTGAGAGCCTGTGAACAATTAAAGATTTTTTTTTCTTTTTTATTTTTTTTATTTTTTTTCAAAGTTTTATTGACAAAGAGATAGCAAAAAGAAAGATACAAATCAAATCGGAAGGACAGTTTCAACAAATAATACACTGCATATATTCTTCTTAGTGGTTAATTGCTGTACAAGATGCGGACTTGTGATCCTATTCACAAA
>NW_004524886.1:750992-761643 GCF_000260255.1 Octodon degus
TACCTCAGATTGTAGAACCTTCATCAGTGCAGCCATGTGGATGAGTCACAGCCAATGCTTGGCCCAATTAAAGATTTTTTTAAAAAACAAAATACGTTCTTTAGCAACCTGAAAAGTAAACAGATTTCAATAAATATATGCTCTCAAGGTAAGGAGCATGATGCACTCAGGAGTTTCTACAGTTTAATACGCTAAGAACAGGATGGGAGGGTGAGACACACAAATAAGCCAAGTAATTTCATGATGTTCTTCACTTTGACTCTGCTGCTTTCTTGATTTTAAGAAGAAAAACCTTGACTTCAAAAGTAACAAAATACTTGAAAAGTGAATGTACATCTTCCAGGTTTAAATAATATTCCAGCACTGTTTTCTCAGCAGTCCCTGCTTCTGAATAAAGCACATGATTATTGAGAAGTGTCAAGGCCTCTAGATGGAAATTTGCCCTTGGAAAGGTTCTTAATATACGCAACAAAGCAATGGTCTCCGGCAAGCTGAATTCTTTTGGCTCCTGCTGTGTTTCAGCATCTTTTTCCCAGCAGGGGTGATACAGGATCTTTTGCATCAACATATACATCTGTTAGGGCTGGGGAATTAGCTCAGCGACATAAGCATTTGCCTTGTAAGTACAAGGTCATGAGTTCCATCCTGGTATGGCCGGGGAAAAAGCATACACATCTGTTAGTGATAACAGAAGCTTTTCATTTTCCTAGCAATTACTCTTGATTTCTGGATAGTCACTCTTCTGCTCCCCAGGACGCCCCAGCTGGACAGGTGCCTGGGGACCATGAACAGCCTCGCCCTGCATTCCCCATGCAGCTCGGTTCTCTAAGTCGGGGCTCCTGATCGCCTGAGTCACCAGCGCCCCCATCCGCTATAACACGTGCACTCAAGCTCCCGAGGCACGCTGGCGACCTCCGGGCTCACTTGCATGGCTGGGGTCAACTGGCCGCAGTGGGACGTAGCGGCCAGGACAGGGAGGTCGGAGGCAGGGCAGGCAGCAGAGGAGAAAGCAGTTCCCTGTGCCTACGGTAGTCAGGTACTGCAAACACTCTGATAGAAACAATTTCAAAAGACAGCCTGGGTTCACCGCAAGGCCTCCCTGGCAGACAGATGACCAGGATCAGAGTGGAGCTAGGCTCCGTAGCTCGGAGTCTGGAAGACAACAGAAAGACAGTCCCTGCCACCCGCCTCTCCTGTGATCACTGTGGACATTTAAATGATGGAGGACCCCGTGCACTGGACGGCTGCCTGTGCAGCACAGCCCTATGTCCTGGCCACTGCTTCATACTCACCTTACCTTAAACCATTTCTCCTAAAGCAGGAACTACACTGCACCAAGAACGAGCCCGGGACCGCCAGACACCAAGGGTCTCAAACGCCTCCGCCTTGTCCTGCTGGTCACACGGAGCTTGCAGCCCCAGATGGGCTCCAGAGGCCCACCCAGATCGGCCACGTCTCGGCTTGGTCTCACCGCCTGTCCCCGGGACCTGCAGCATCACCACCGGGGGCGCCGCGAGGTTGTTCCGGCAGAGCCCGGCGCTGGGAAGGCGCGGGCAGCAGCCTGGAGCCCGGGCTCGGTGCCCAGCCCCGAGGGACGGGAGGAGACCCAGTTGCCCTGTCCCTGGGCGGGGAGGAGGCCCAGCCCACGCTGAGCAGCCGGATGGGAAGGCAGCTGGCGCGGCCTCCAGGGAGAGCTCGACAGGAGGCCGTTCTGCGGCAGACGTGTGGCCGCGCGCAGCCAAGAGCAGACCCGAGCTGCGGGCCACGACCCGGGCTTTGGGGCTCCTGAGGCCCCGGACAGAAAGCAGTCCGTCTGTGTAGAAATGCGAGAGAGAAAAGGACGCAGACCCAACGAGCAGGCCGCAGATGAGCTCATGCGCTGGCCGGAGCTTCGCGTGCAGCGGGGATGAGGTGGGCTGGAAGCGGAGGCGGACGGCGGGCGGGCGCTGCACTGCGCAGCCGGGCTACAGGCGAAGCCCAGCCGGAAACCCTGGTCCACCCGCGGCTCTGGGAGGAGCCGAGGCCAACGGGGGCAGGCGGATGAGCACTCTGGGACCAGCTGGGGGGCTCCGGGGCTGCTCCCCCAAAGCCCATATGCGAAGGGTTTGGTGAAGGCAGAGGGGTCTCTCGGGAGTGAGGCTCTCAAGACATCCCCAGATCTCCGCTGGTGCCCCAAGAGCGGTGCCCCCAACCTGCAGCTGCTCCCTGAACCCTCACCTGTTTCTTGGGGCGACTCTCCCCACTGGCTCCTCCCGTTGGGAGCCTGTTTGGACTTTCAGCCTCTGTCCATAAGCCGCCTGACTCCGTGTTCTGCCTTGCAATCCTCCTGCTACAGGTGACCCTGAGCAATCGGATCCCTGGAGAAAAATGGGTGGCGACATAGACGGAGCAGTAGCTGAGCCCATAGGCTGCCCCGGAAGACAGGAGCTGCCTGTTGTCTGCACTGCCAAGGGAAACCCTTGAAAATCCGTCGCCAGTCAAGGAGCGCTTCCCACGCCCACACTCAGGGCACAGCCCGCACTCCATGCCACTCTGCTCCCCCAGGCCGATCCAGACCCGTCGTGCTTTCCAGGGCAGGCACACGTGCTTGAGGGCCCGCAAGGGGGCAAGCTGCTCTGCCAGGTCTCCAAGGATTGGCCCAGATTCACCATCCACCCAGACCTGCAGGAAAACCATTGGGCTACAGCTCAGGGGAAGGAAGTCTTTATCTGGGAACACCACGAAGCCGGAGCCACAACCAGGCTTCCATGGGATGCATCTCGTGGTCCTGAGAACAGAGAACAATGAACTGCTGAGTGCAGGACGGAACAGACCGGAAATCCTGTCCCCTGGTCCCCTGGGGGAGGAAGGTGGTATGGAGAGGACGTTAACCACATCACACTGCCCTCTCGACACCAGGGTGCCACTCTCCTCAGCTCCACAAAACTGAGGTGAAGTCAGCTTCAGGAAGGCTCATGGGGGTGGGGAGTGCAGGGACAGGAAGGGCGGTGTGACCTGGACCAGGGACAGAGAGACAGCTCAAAGAGACCAACGCCACCAGGCAGAGCAGGGTCGGTTCCGACCACAGCCAGGTCTGTGGGATGTGCCTGTGGGAGGCAGTGCACCAGAGATTGTGGACAGGAGGCAGAGGGGACATATGATGCTCACACTGGAGGGGACCGTGAGCTACAGAAAGGACCAGAAGGGGAAATGTGGGCCTGGCCAGGAACAGGCTCCACAGGTAATGGGCGGCAGGGTCTCACAGCACTCTTCCCTGGGTGTCACAGAGCCATCATGAGATCTGCAAAACTCCCGCAGACCTGCCTCTTGGTCCTCACCAGGAGCCAACACCCTCCCTAGGTCCACTGGTCCCCTTACATGTGTTCACCCAGCAACACTCTGCCCCCATGGCTCAGCCAGGGCCCCCATGAACCCCAGGATGGGCTGCCGCAGGAAGACAGCACAGAGTGCCGTTCTGCTGCCCCAGCCCAGCCCTCACGACATGACTCGCAGCAGTCCCAGCTACCGACAGCAGCAGCGCTCGTGCTGCGCGCAGGAGGTCGCCGTCCTGGAGAAGAGG
The DNA here is from genome assembly GCF_000260255.1 of Octodon degus. Lineage (NCBI taxonomy): Eukaryota > Metazoa > Chordata > Mammalia > Rodentia > Octodontidae > Octodon > Octodon degus. The sequence goes on from NW_004524886.1 coordinate 754,552, forward strand.
GCTGTAGGGCCACAGGGACAGCTCAGGACTCAGCCTCAGCAGGGGCCTGGGGACCCACAAATGCGACCTGTGGGGAAGGCCCAGCTTCCAAGCAGAGTGGGGATTCTCCAGGCTTCTCAGGGGCTCCCAGTGGGCTGAGGGTAGCTCAGAAGTTGTAGCCACTGCATGTGGCCTGCAAGGGTGCGCTGCCCTCCCTGGCTCCCCCCGGCCTCTGCACCTCCTGTCTGCCCTGAAGCGAGCAGCTCTCCTCCGCCGCCAGCCAGCCCAGCCCAGGCCAAGCGGGGCCAAAACTGATCTCGCCTGCTCTGAGTCCTGGTTGCCAGGTTTTGTGCCAGCAATAAGAGAGGGAAGTGGTATTTGTAGTTTAGATAAACAATAAGATTTTAGGGTAGGGGCTGGTGAGATGGCTCAGTGGTCTAAAGCACCTACTTAGAACAAGCTTAGCAAAGCATCAGGGACCGCGGTTCAATCCCCCAGCACCACATGCCAGCCAGCCCCGCCCCCTGGTGGGCTGAGCTGGCCACACACCTCTCTCTCTCTCTCTCTCTCTCTCTCTCTCTCTCTCTCTCTCTCTCAAATAAATAAAAAAAAAAGATTTTAGGGTACATTTTTTAAGTAGGAAGATGATTTCAGATGACATGATATTCTACCAGAAGACCTCCAAAATTACACCTAAAGACTTGTAGATTTTAATAACAAAATTCAGTAGCATAGCTGGTTACAAATTCAAACTCAAAAATCAAAGCATTCCTGTACACCAAGAACAAACTCACTGAGAGAGAAATTAAGGAAACTGTAACTTTCACAATAGCATCCAAAAAAATGAAATACTTAAGAATCAATCTAACAAAAGAAGCAAAAGATCTATATAGTGAAAAGTATAGTACTCTGTAAAAAGATATCAAAAGGGATTTCAGACAATGAAAGGATTCCTTGTTTCTGGATAAGAAGAATCAATATTGTGAAAATGGCCAGACTCCCAAGATTATTATACATATTCAATGCAATCTTGTTGACGCACCATTAGTACACCTTGCAGATCTAGAGAAAATCCCTGGAACCAGAAGAGACCTACAATAGCAAAGGCCATCATGGGCAAGAAAGGCAAGACAGGAAGCACCACAATCCCTGACCTGAAACTACACTTACAAGGCTACTATGATTAAAATCAGCATGGGACTGGCAAAAACACAGACCTGGGGATCAATGAAACAGACTAGAAGATGCAGACAGCTACAAACACACTCAGCCACCTTATCTTTGACAAAGGGGCCAAACATGTTCACTGAATGAAAGTAGCCTCTTTAATAAATACTGCTGAAAAAAAAATTGGCTTTCCACATATTAAAGGCTAAAATGAGACCCACGTCTATCATCATGTACTAAACTACAGCCAGAATGGATCAAAGATATAAATACTAAAACAGAAATACTAAATCTTATGGAAGAGAAAGTAGCTAGAAATCTTGAAGACTTGGGGTTGGCAGAGAGTTCATGAACAAAAACCAACTGCACGGGAAATATTTCAAAGAATCAACAACTGGGGCTGTGCCAGCCCCAGCCCCAGGGCATACTGAGAGGGCACTTGACACTGGACATGGTGGCACCCTATAATCCCAGCTCTTGGGAGGCTGAAAACAGGAGGATCACTACAAGTCTAATCTGTGTAGTGAGACCCTGCAGACCCTGTATTAAATACATTATTACCAAAAATGGACAACTGGGATCTCATCTTTTTGGGGGGACATTGTGCTCACCGGGAAGGCTCTTAAGCCACTGATCTATTCCCTGGCTAGGATCTTATCTTATTGAAAAATTGTTGCACTTCAAAAGAAATCAACAATAGAGTAAAAACAAAACCCACAAATTGGGATGAGATTTTAGCTGACTGGCCCCCACAAAGGAACATACAAAGAATATTATAAAGAGCTGGGGATGTAGCTCAGCAGTGTAAACACCTGCCTGGCAAGTGCAGAGTCCAGAGTTGATCCCCAGCATGCACACACACACACACACACACACACACACACACACACAGAATTTTTAAAAATCAGAGCCCCCAAATTCAAAGACAATCCAAAAATGGGCATCTGAGATGAATACACACATCTCAGATGAAGAAATACAAATGGAAAATAAATGTATGAAAAAATGTTCAACACCATTGACCATTTGAGAAATACAAATTAAAACAACACTAAGATTCAGTAAAGAGGGGCTGGAAAGATAGCTTAGCAATCTAAAGCACCTGCTTATGCAAGCATGCAGGGACCGCAGTCCAATCCCCAAAAACACATGCCATGCCAGCCCCACCCCCAGGGCAGGCTAAGCTTGCCACAAAAAAAAAAAAAGTACAATAAAGAATGGCTGTCATCAGGAAGCCAGCCAATAACAAATGCTGGAGAGGCTGTGGGGGAGGGAGCCTTGCACAGCTGGTGGGAGTGGAGAGGCTGTGGGGGGAGGGACCCTCTGCAGGGCTGGTGGGAGTGCAGGCTGGCACAGCCACTGTGGAAATCGGTGTGGAGATTCCTCAAAAAGCCAAGATTGGAGGTCCCATTCAAGTGAGCTAGTCCCCTCCTAGGTGTTTTTCCAAAAGCTCTGAAAAATATCACACCACAGCAATAGGTGTACACCCATGTTTATAGCAGCACAATTTGTCATGGCTAAACCTTGGAAACAGCTTAAATGCCCATCATCTAAGGAATAGATTGAAAAAATGTGGTATTTTATACCATGAAGTATTACTGAGCTACAAAGAAAAATAAACTTGGGCCAGGAAGATAGCTCAGCAGGCATAAGCACCTGCCTGCAAAGAGCAAGGCCCTGAGTTTGATCCCAAGTATGGAAAGAAAGAAAAAAGATAGAGAGAATAGATAGATGATAGACAGACAGACAGATAGATTGATAGATAGATAGATGATTGATAGATGATAGATAGATAGATAGATTGATTGATTGATTGATTGATTGATTGATTGATTCAAGGCCTTTACAGTTACATGGATGCACCCAGAGACCATACTCATAAGTGAAATAAATCAGACCTGCATGTGCAAGCATCATATTGTTTCCCTGGGGTAAGAACCTGAAATAAATAAAATCTGAAAGGTATAAGAGATACTGTGAAAGAGAAAGAAACTGTTTAAAGGGAAGGAACAACTGGATGAGGGAAGGGAGAAAAGAAAGAAGAAGAAAAAAATATACATGTACATACATAGGATAGCTGGTGCCTCAGTTGCTTTTCTCTCATTACTGGAACAAATATGTGACAACCAAAATTAAGGAGAGAAAAGTTTATTTAGTTCACAGTTTATGGAGGTTTCAGTCAATACTCGCTGGCTCCAAGACGGAGCAGCACACAGCAGAGGGCAGCAGGTCATGGGGCAGAAAAGAGCAAGACAGCAAGAGTGAAAAGGGAGCCGCAGCGACAGAGAGCAAGGCTCTCTCCCCTCCCTGTATTGCATGCAGGCTCACCACTCCAGGGCGGGTGCAGCGCCCACACCCATAACATCAGCACTGGATCATGAATTAATCCCAAACTCTAGAAGCTGCCCCAATGACTACATGAGGCTTTGGGAGACAGCTAGACATAAACTAGACAGGTGGGATAATTGTACTGCTGATTTCTATCGGTCTATTGAAAGGAACAGTTAATGCTTAAATTTTTTTTCTTCTTTTTAATTTGTCCTTACCAATTTTGCATGCCTGTATCTGGTAATCTAAACAACTAATCTGAAGACAACAATATGCAATACAATAACCATTGTTGAGTTCCCATCATTTTGTTTAATGAAATGCTAAATGATTTCTAATTTTTTTATTTTTTATTCTTTTTTTAGAAAATACATTTAAACAAAACAAATACATTTATTTTAAAAATACTCTTTAAAAAAAGAAAAAAGCCCCGCCCCCTGAGCATGCTGAGATGGTGATTAAGATTGGGCATGGTGGTGTGCACCTGTAATCCCAGCTCTTGGGAGGCTGAATATAGGCAGATCACTACAAGTCCAATCTACGGAGTGAGACCCTGTAGACCTTCTACTAAACTACAAAGAAAAAAGAAGACAATTTAGCTTGATCAGTACCAAGAAATAGCTTTATATATTTTTGAGTTTTCAGTGATCTAAAATGAGCATGAGTTTTTTCATCATAAAACATAACTGTTATAACAATAAATAAGTAGCAGTCACAAAATTACAGCACAGCAGAGTCCAGGGTTCTGTGCTTCAGTCAGCTAGCAGATCTAGGAATGGCGGCCAGGGCAAGGGGAATACAAACAAGGGGAAGGCTTGGGAGAGGGAACTGCGGGGAAAAGGGACAGGGACCCGTCTCTCCGCTGAGCCAGTTGCTGAGGTTCCCTCTGAGCAAGTACCCTGGGACAGTGTTTCAGGGGAGCTCCCTTCCTGACACCTCCACCCAGGGAGGGGACAGAGAAGCGAGGTCCTCCCCACCGTGGGGGCACCAGAAGCCTCTTCTCCCAGCCAACGGGGCAGCAGTGCTGCAGAGCGGTCCGACTCAGGTGGAGGAGTCCTGACGCTTCCCTACCAAGAAGGTTCAAAGACCAGGGTCAGCTGGGGCTTCTCCTCTCGCAGTGTCTCTAGCACATGCCTGGTCTCATAGTTGAAATACATTTCATTCAACCTGGAAATAAATACAGAGAGAAAGCTGGGACGTGCTCTTCAGAAAACTCCGGGTTTTGAGTCTTAAAATCTCATCTCATTTCCCTTAAGACTACCCACCTCTGAGCTCTGAGCTCTAAAATGCTGTTTAATACCCAGCGTGTTTTCTGAGGTTGGTTTGTTTTTGAGACAGAGTCTCACTGTGTTGTCCAGATTGGCCTCAAATGCATGGGCTCAAGCAGTCCTCCTGCCTCAACTTCCCAAATTGCTGGGACTATAGGCATGTGCCACTACACCCAGCTTGCTATGTTTTGAACCAGCCATTTCCATGGACACCACTAGAAAGAACCTGCCACGGTGGCCACACCCCACCCCCAGCCTGCTCCAAGGGGCCCAGATGCCCAGGCCTGCAGCTGGCCAACTCCACCGGCTGGCCGCACACTCACTGCAGGTTCTGAAGGACACAGGCCTCCTGCCTCAGGACCTCGCAGAGCATCATGACACCCAGGTCGCCCAGGTCGTTGTTGCTGAGGCTCAGCTTAAACAGGCTCCGGCTGGAGGTCAGCACCATGGAGAGGTCCCAGCAGCTGTGAGAGGTGAGGCTGCAGTTGTCCAACCTGCAGGAAATGGGCTCTTAGCCAGCTCCACAAGGCCCAGGCCCACACCTGTGTGCTACAGCTGCAGGAAAGTCACAGCATTAACCAGGCCCCTGCCTGTAATCCCAGCACTCAGGAGGCTGAGGTAGGAAGACTGCGGCTAGCTCCAGGCCATCCTGGACCACAGAGCAAGAACCTGTCTCAGAAAACCACAAAGAAAAAAACAAATCAAACAAGAGAAAGATGGGGCTGGGGAGATGGCGCAGTTGAATAAGCACTTCCTTGGCAAGCGCAAAGGCCTGAGTTCAATCCCCAGTTCCGAAAAAAAACAAGAGAAAGAAAAAGAATGACAGGCCTAATGAGTTGCATGCAACCCTGGGCCAGTAGTTCTTTTCCTCTCCTCCTCAGGTATAGGTCCCTTTTTCAAGTCTGCTGCATTGTGCAGGTCAAATTAGAATTAGAAATTGACCCTCCATGATGTCGATGGGAAGAACTCAGCCTCCGACCTGTCCACCACCTAGACGCACTCCTCAGACTCCCCCAACCCCATGAGGACCCCACCGAGGATGAAGCCCCTCCCGGCAGAGAGTGTGTCCTGGCAGCTGCCTCCCACTGCTGTGCCCACCTGTGCCCTGGCCTCAGCAGTGGGGACTCACTCCAGCATCTGAAGTGTGCAGCTGGGGTACAGGAGCCCCTCACAGAGCAGCTTGAGTCCTGTGTCGCCGAGAACATTGCCCCGAAGGTACAGGTGCGTGAGGCTCTGGGTGGTCCTGAGCACGGAGGCCAGGGCTGAGCAGCCCACAGATGTGAGGCCAGAATCCACCAAACTGTGGAGAGAACAGAGGGGAGGCCAGGCATGGTGGTGCACACCTATACTCCCAGCCCTCAGGAGGCTGAGGCAGGAGGATCACTGAGCTCAAAGCCAGTCTGGGCTACATAGTGAGTTCAAGACCAGCCTGAGCTATATAGCAAGAAGGAAATCTTCAGCATACGGGCTCCCCTTCCCCCTAGTGCTGTGCAGCTCCCAGCACAAGGCCCTGGGCTGAGCAGCTGTGTCCCTGAACTCAAGTCAGAGCAGCGTCTTGGATGTGACCAGAGGGTTCTGTGGCTCAGTTCCTGAGTCCCACTGCAGAGGCAAGGGTGGTGGCAGCAGTCACTCTGCTGGGATTCACACACAGAAAGAGCAAGGAAACTGACCCCAACCCTCGCCATCTTCCTCCTCGCACTCAGATCCCATCTGGCCCTGGACATTGCGCAGCCCATCCGGCCTGGCTCCAGCCCAGTCTCCACACACACCCTGCAGTGTGGAAGCCCAAGGCTGGGGTTCCACAAGCAAGGTTCTGCACTCTCAAGAGACAGAGCGCAGGTGCATGTAGAGACTAGCCCTCTCACCCTCCAGAAATGCAAAATGCCGCCGGCAACGAGGTAGGAGCCAGGGCCAGGCAGCGACAGCAATGCCACCTCCAGGAGTGACCCTATATAGGCCCAGTCATGAAAATTCGGTGCCCCAAGCCCAGCAGGACCAGATTCCTTATCAGGGCAGGGACTCTGGACACAGTCAGACACACAGGCACAGGAACAGCCACAAGGACAAGGGCAGCATTCGGGGTGGAGCAGACCCAAGTGCAGCTGCTGCAGGCTGCCTCAGACCCCCAGGTAACGGGAGGTGGCCAGAAACACAGCCTCCTCTAGGCAGGAACCAACCCTGCCCAGACCCTAGTCCAAGACTGCAGCCCCAGAAGTATGAACATGTGACTTACTAAGTCATGGTGTCCATGAAACTTCATTACAGCCTTAACAAACTAATATGTAGAGTACATTAGGGTAATGGGGGGATGGAGGGATGGATAGTGTGTGGATGGATGGATGGTGGGTGG
>NW_004524886.1:763603-765525 GCF_000260255.1 Octodon degus
GGGATTACAGGTGCGCACCACTATGCCCAGCCTCAATTGCTGTCTCAGTGCACCCCAGGGCAGGGCCGGCACAGCACGACCCAGGATCGAACCCCCAGCCCCTGCGCCTGCTTGCAGGTGCTTTAATCAGCTGAGCTATTGGGCAGCCCTGAGAGGCCCTGTTCTGATCTGTCATTTACACATTGGTACCCAAGAGCTTCCTGATAGGACTGTGGCTGGTGCCAGGTGAGTACTTGATGGGACTATTGTCCCAATGCCTCATTTACAATCAAGGCAGATAAATGACCCAGGAATTTGGAGTGCAGAGGACCCTTCCCCCATCCTGGGTTCTGTGAGTCCTCTTACCAGCCTAGCTCACTCTGCAGAACACGCTTCCTCGCCACCTGCAGCCAAGGCGCACCCTGGTGGCTTTTCCTGAGTCTGGCTGATTCTTTGCTCAGGACACCAAGGAAGGACCTGGAAGGACCTAGAGGTGGCTCCATGCAGGATGGGAATGAAGCACAGCACCAGAGACAAGTACTGTCCCCACGCAGGGGCCACCCTGGCCGGCAGGTACTCACACCGTGTGCCCAGGGAGCAAGTGCAGGCGTGTGCCTGTTCAGCAGACAGCCTTTCCAAGTAACGTTGGCCCTGGCACCTAAACCATGACTAGGAGACCTGTGGCACGGGACCAGTGGATCCAGTGCTAACTGTGTCACATGAATTTGGTGCTTCAAGCCACTTGGGACATGGTTCCCTGTGCAGACTTCATCTGAGCCACCTCTTTATGGGCAGCTTGCTCACCCTTCAGTAATTCATGCTGAAGCGCATGTGCCTTTCCACAGCAAGGCCCCCATCACTCACCCAAGCTTCTGCAGGGGACTCTCTGACCACCGGGCCTTGGCACACAGGGTGCCAACCCCCACGTCACCCAGGGCGTTCTCCCCGATGTAGAGTCTGGTCAGTGAGCAGCTGGCACTAAGCACCGTGGCGAGGTCCTCACAGCATGCAGACGTGAGACAGCAGCTCACCAGCCTTCAGGGACAGGAAAGTCAGACCCAGCGCTGCCTGGAAGGCCCAGAGCCCACCCAGCCCGACCCCAACCCAAACCTACCCCTTCGTAACACTGCCCCAGGGAGCCCAGCTCCACAGAAGTTTCCCACGTCCTTTGCTGTAAAAGTAAGTACCTCAAGACTGCCCACACTACAACACCTCCTAGCTCCCTGAATGTGTTTTTATCACAGTGAGATAGACCCCAGGCAGGTGCTAGGGCTAGTCTGATGTTCCACAGGAGGCTCATGCAGTCAGAGGGGGTCTTTACAGGGGTGACTGGATCTAGGGGGTATGGTGCTGGGGTCAAGTGCACATGAGGACGGAAGATGGGAAGGGCGTCTCCAGGTGTGGGTGCTGCCCGCACTAAGGGTGCGTAGGCTGCACAGAAGAGGTCGTTCCCGTGGTGCGGAGAACCACCTGGACACCTCTCTGGAAAGGAGGAGCAAGTGTCTCCATTTCGGCTAAGCCTGACCCTACTTCCATGTACTGAGAGGTACAGAGCTGGCAGGACTTTGCCTTATCCCTTCAGCTGGCTTTTAGCAATGCATATCGGTCGGACTGAGATGCTCATGTGTGGTTTTGGAAGACAGCAGGTAGTGCTTCCCTGGACCCCCGGTGTTCCCTTGTGTGACAGGCAGCAGAGATGGGATGAAGAGCCAGTGCTCCACACTGCCACTAGGATCAGCCTTGAGACACAGGCTGTGACCTCCTGGGGCTTGAAGGATTACACATCAGAGCTGAAGCGCCAACTCTAAAACATCAGACTATCTCGGTTGTATCATGCAGATCCCTCGGCACATTCTTCTGCACATCGCAGAGGTGACTGCGGGCCTCCTGCCCAGCCCGGTTCACGGCGGAGGTGAACACAGGGCTCCTGCCCAGCCCGGTTC
>NW_004524886.1:765680-769642 GCF_000260255.1 Octodon degus
GGTTCACGGCGGAGGTGAACGCAGGCCTCCTGCCCAGCCCGGCTCACGGCGCTCGCCTGCTTCCTGCTTCCTGCCACTTGCCCAGTCACTCATCCTCAAGCCATACCCTTGCTCATGCATGAATAAAATCAGGGCTCGGTCCTGAGTAAAGGCCTTTGTTCCAGTTAGTCATCAGAACAGCTGGACTCAGGAGCCCTGGGCTCCACCAAGGGTATATTGTCATGTCTTTATGCCGAGGGTTGCACTGGAGGGGATAGGCTGGAGTTAACTCTTTACAATTCTAATAACTTCTCCACGAGATTGCAAACATGAACCTCCTGGGCCATGACAAGGGCTACGAAGGGCTTTCTGACCTCCGCTGCTTCGCTGCCCGCTACCCTGCCACAGACTGTTCTCCGCCATGCCCCTCTGCCAGGCCACCCTGCCTGGAGCCGGTCGCTTCCAGCTGAAACCTCTGCACACAGTGAGCCAAATAAACCTTCCTCCTCTCACTTCAGGTGCCAGATGTCTTGCCTCAGCAATGAGAAAGGTGACTAAGACATCTGGTTTCATCAAACTATACAGAACATTTTAACTTTTTCATCACCATAAAGGACACTGCCATGAATCCCTCTCGTAACGCTGCTGCTTGCTTCAAGCACACTTATCCCCCGAGCGTGCCACTTTCTGAGGCAGTCCTAGAGGTCCCCCAGCATGAGCGACTTTGTGCAGCGTGCTCAGAAGCACACTGAACGCTGCCGTGAGCACCGCCTACAGGAGAGGCAGCTCGAAGTGTGGCGCTGGTATTCAGCAGGGCAACTTGCACCGCCCGGCTCCTCAACCAAATCAAAATGACAGAAAAGATAAACTTCTGCATTCATTCAGGACATCAAGGCAGCTGGGACAGGCGAACTAAGCACTCGCAGGCAACGGGGCTCCAGGGCTGCTGCTGAAAGTGGCGGGACGTGGGAAGGGTGTCTCAAAGTGGGGGAGGGCTTTGGGGGCTGAGAGCATCCTTCATTGTAATAATTTTTAATTTAAACATTCACTGTAGTTTTGGTCGTGCCTACAATAAGACCTGCCCTTCTCCTTACAGGGCACACGCCTGTGGCCTGGAGGGTCCTCTCACGACACCCAGCTGCAGAGCCACTTCCATCTTACAGCACTGAACCCAAGCCCCTGGGTAATTCCCTGCCCCTCCTAGCCCTGTGGGTGCCCTTCCAGGTCTGTCCCTGTCCAAAGAGCGGTCGGCAGGGCTTCCTTCGGGGACAGGGTGGCGTCTCCGGCACATGGGCCTCACCCTGGCATCTGGCCTGCGTGCAGCGGAGCAAGTGCACACCCGGTTCCCTCCCGTGCTCCATGAAGGACACACGGGCTGCTCCCCCACTCACGAGGCTTCAAGCACTGCTGTGCACATGGTGTCCTGTGCTCTGCATCCCTCACGGGTGGCCCCATGCACCTCGCCCTACCTGCAGCTGCACAGAGGCACGGCGGCACCACACTCTCTAGCCCCTCTTGCTTTCTGCTGGGTTTTTCCATGGAGTGCGCCAGCCCCACAATCCCAGACTCTTTTCCTTCTCCTCGGAGCCTCCTCTGGGGCCTCTCTGGGGCTCCCTAACCTGCTCTGAGTGTCCCCTCCCCAGCCAGCCCCTCCATCCACTGTGCCCCCCACCAGCTGCTGCCTTTCTCCCAGCACCCCACTCTGTACCCAGCCCTCCCACCCGGAGTGCCCACCGACTGAGGCTGCAACCCACCAGAGCTTGCCAAGGGCACAGCTGGGGTCTGCCAGGCCCTGGCACAGGAGGCTGGCCCCAAGGTCGCCCAGGGGGTTGTCACTCAGGTCCAGCTCGAACAGCTTCTGGCTGCTGCTCAGGACAGAGGAGAGGTCGGAGCAGCACTGGTGGGAGAGGCCGCAGCGCCCCAACCTGCAGGCACCAAGCAGCAGTATGGGGACATGGCCTGTGCCCCGGGTCACAGTGAGGAGTCAGCAGGGTGGCAGGGGACCCAGCCCTAAATGTCCTCCCTGATAGCAGCCTCAGCTGTGGGAGAGACATTCTCTCTCTCTCTCTCTCTCTCTCTCTCTCTCTCTCTCTCTCAGCATGCATGCACATACATGTACACACACGCACGCACTCACGTGCACACACGTGCCTCACCATAGCCTCCGGATGCTGCAGCCTGGGTTTCGCAGCGTCTCGCACAGCACAGGCAGCCCTACGTCCCCCAGGACATTGTCACTGAGGTCCAGCTCGGTGAGGGCCTGCGAGGTGCTCAGGGCAGAGAAGAGGCCCCGGCAGGAGCTGGGGGTCAGGTAGCAGCTCCGAGACCTGGAGGGGAAAGGGAGGAGCACTATGGCAGACCTGCTACAGGTGGGCCTGGGGTCACCAGTGTTGCCTACCAGGAAGCTGGGTTATGAACTAGGTTTGGCCAGAGTACAGGAGCACACCTGTGATCGTGAGCTCAGGAGGCCTACGTGGAAGGACCAGGAGTTTGAGCCCGGTCTGGGAGCTCAGCAACTCAGTGAGACCCTGTCTAACTTGAGCTGGGATGCAGTGCCATGTGAAGGTTCTGGGTTCAATCCACAGCATTGAAAGAAAGAGAAAAGGAGGGAGGAAGCCATCCAAATCCTTTCACAGAAAAGCACAGGCTGAGTACTGGGCAGGACAGCTGCAAGCTGACTGCCGGTGGAAGAACTCAAGCCTCAGGCAAACCTGAGCATGCTCAATATGCCTGACCCTCATGTCCCTCATCAGCCCAGCCTGCTGCCCTGCTAGAGCCTCCCTATGGGCTGAGGCAGCGCTGGGCTTGAGCCTGCCAGCTCAGGGTCTTTGCTCTCTCTCCAGGGTTGTGTGGGAACCTTGTCCACACAAGATGCAAAGGTCTGGGTGGGCTCTGGCCTCTGTGCTCCTGATGGGTACCACTGGACACCTTGCCGCCCTCGAGGCACTGGGGATGCTGCCCTGCCCTCGCCAGAGTGGCTTCACCCATGCGGTCCTGCTGGCAGGCCCCTCCCTCCTTCCTCCTCACAGCTATGCACACATGGCCCACCATATGGGGTCAGGGTGCAAGGCCATGGGGGGTCAGGAATAGCAGGGACCCCATACCAAGCAGGAAGGCACAACAAGAAGGCAACATACATGGTCTAGGACAGGTCCTCCCCCCCTGCACTTTCCTGGCCCAGTCCTGGTCCCGGAACTGTGACCACCTAGAGCTGGGGTGACTGAGCCACCAGTGTTCTGCCCCGTGACAGAGCCCTTGAGGACCAGGATGCTACCTGCTTCCTATTTGCCACGATGTAATGTGGCACTGTCCATCCTGCCTGTAGGTCATTGTCCAGGACTCTGCTCCCTGTGCCCGCCCCGACTGTGAACACAAAAGTTGTTCTGTGGGACAATGGTGGCCCAGGAGGACAGGCTCTCTGGCTGGGGTGGAGGGCCCGGCCAGCTGAGCTCCAAAGATAGATAAGCCCAGATGTCCACACCGCCACCAGGTGGTCCCTGGCCCGTAGCCCAGTCTCCCCTAAGGGCACTTGGGCTTCTGGAGACTTCCTGAATCACAGCCATGTGGGTGACAATGACACACACCCCAAACTGAAAATGTCCTCACCCGCCAAAAAGAAGCAACATCTGGTGACAGATACATTAATCAGCATGAAGGGACTCAGTCTGCACAGCAGGCTGGCCCTGCTCCGCCCAGCACAGGATCCAGGCCGGGCTTGATACCTGCACTGTGAAAACCTCCCCAGTGCATCCAGCATGATCCACCAACGAAAAACACAGGACCAAGCAGGGTGCCTCCCATGACCCAGCGGCTGGGCCGTCTGAGGCAGGAGGACCACAGGCATGAGGCCAGGCTGGTCCTCACAGAGAGATCTGTCTCAAAAGAAAAAGTAAAAAATAAAAAAGAACTGTAACTGCAGCACTCAGGAGTCAGGAGACTGGGGTTGGAGGACCACCATGAGTTTGAGGTCAGCCTGGGCTACA
>NW_004524886.1:769787-780845 GCF_000260255.1 Octodon degus
AGATAGATAGATAGATAGACAGATTAGATGATAGATAGATAGATAGATAGAATGATAGATAGACAGATAGATTAGATGATAGATAGATAGATAGATAGATAGATAGATAGATAGATAGATAGATAGATAGATAGATAGATAGATAGACACACAGACAGACACACAGACAGACACACAGACAGACACACAGACAGACAGGAGCTGGGGCTGTTGCTCCATGGCTGAGCCTCACTGGGTTCAATCTCTCAGTACAATCAACCAATCAATCAATCTACTTTAAAAGTTCATGTGGTTGGGACCAGGGAGATGGCTCAGCAGAATAAATGTTTCCCTGGCAAGCGCAAGGGCCTGAGTTCAATCCCTGGTTCTGCAAAAAAAAAAAAAAGCTCATGTGGGACGGTGAGGGCATATCTCGTCTCCCAGCCCATCCCTCTGATCAACCAGGGTGAACTTCCCTTAGGGAAGTGTGTCCCACTCACACCATTGCCCACTGTTCTCATGAGCCCTGACTGACTCTCCCTGCCAGGCCCCAGATGCTAGGTCTAGGGGATTGCGGAGCCCATGGTCCACCCATGGTCCATGTAAGTGTGTCCCTGCACAAACTCCTGGCACCCTCACCCGAGCACCGACCTGAACAGTAACCCACCACCCTCACCTGCACACTCTCCCATCTCCCTCACTTGTATACCCACTTGCACACTCTCCAACCACCCTCACCTGCACACCCACATGCACACTCTCCCACCACCCTTACCTGCACACCCAGCTGCACACTCTCCCACCATCCTCACCTGCACACCCACCTGCACACTCTCCCACCACCCTCACCAGCACACTCACCTGAATGTCCACCACCCTCACCTGCACACCCACCTGCACACTCTCCCACCACCCTTACCTGCACACCCAGCTGCACACTCTCCCACCACCCTCACCTACACACCCACCTGCACACTCTCCCACCACCCTCACCTGCACACTCTCCCAGCCATCCTCTCACCTGCACACCCAAATAGCTGCACATGCCCTCCTGTGCACACCACCTCTGCTCCAGGATGAGGCAGCACAGTCTCTCCTGAGATGTGGGCCCCTTGGCCTTGGGTTCTGTGTCCTCCACAACTGTGATAAACCTGCCCTGTCCTCTCAGTGCTCTGCCTCCATGTTCTGTTAGAGCAGCCCAGGCCAGGCCAGACCAGAGAACTGGGCCCCCAGCAGACTCACACCTGAGCAGGTAGCACGGCCCCAGCAAGCACCTCACTGGCCCAGCTTTCCCCCGCATCTCCTGCATGCGTGAGCTCGTGCTCATCCCCTTTACCCATGGGACATAAGAGAAGCTCTCTCTGATGAAGGAACTGGGAAAGACAAGCATCGTGCTGTGATCTGCAGGATGGTAACTATATTTGGGAGATGGCTGAAGACAGAAAAGAGGATGTAATACCCAGAAAATCATCTGCAGTGCAGCAGGCAGGTCCCCTCCTGCCTAAGCCACCCCTCACCTGCAAGCACTGGCAGCCAGAGGGTCTACGCCTTCCTCTGAATCCTCATCCTCATCCTCATCTTCCTTGGGCGAGTTGTGCTGGAAGCCCAAGGACAGTGTCTGCATACTGCGACAGTTCTGGATGCAGAAGGATGACACCACGTGGTCCATGCGCGTGGAGAGGCTGACCTCGATCTTAGGGAAGTAGCCCATAGCCCTGCGCACGAAGGGCTCCTCCTGCATCTCATACAGGCAGTAGAAGAGCTCCAGCTGGCTGGGCTGGACCTGCAGCTTCTTGGCCTGGGCCTTGGCCTCAATCCACCTCAGCAGTGCCACTCTGACCTGCTGGGACACCCTACAGCTCAGCCTCTTCTCCAGGTAGGATGTCCTCTCCTGGTTGACAAGACCGAAGAGGAAGCGGACTACAAAAATCAGGTAGCCCTTTTCAAACTTGCCGTAGTTTTCCAGGAGGACAGCCACATCTCGCTGGGGAAGTGCCTTGTGGCTCCCTGCCAGCCCCAGCCCATCCTCCTCCTCCAGCAGGTAGTACATGGCTGCGAAGAACTCCTGGAAAGTCATGTGGATGAAGCTGTAGAGCTTCTCACAGTCCACCTCCTTCTGGAACAGGCTCATCCTCAGGAAGGCAGACACGGCCCCCTCCTGCAGGCCATGGCTCCTGAGGTCACACTCCTCAAACAGGACCTTCTGGTTCCAGATGCCATCGGCAGCCAGTGAGCAGAGCCCATGGAGGTGGGCAGACAGCTGGTGCTCATGACCACTGCCCTGGGCCTGCAGCAGGCAGGACAGGAAGAAGACGTACACAGCCGTGGTGGTCTTAGAGGTCTGGGCCAGGCTCTCCCCACGGTCCATGCACTGCTTGAGCCCGGTGCACACGATCCAGCAGACCAGCGGGATAAAGCACATGGTGAAGAGTACCTCATTCTCCTGGATCAGTGCGAGGGCTGCGCGGGCCTGCGCCTCACCCGAGAAGTACTTGAAGAAGTACTCCCTCCGACGGGCCTCGGAGAAGCCCAGCACCTCCACATGGCGTGGCCGCTCCAGCAGGTGCTGCAGCTTCTCCAGAGCAACCGGCCGGGTGGTGATGAGCAGCGAGGCCTTGGGCAGCAGCCTCTTCCGGATGAGGCTGCCCAGCAGTGCATCCCCTGGAGCTGCCGCCCGCCAGTCTGTGCACGGCGCCTCAGTGTGCTCGTCAAAGGCGCCCTGCAGCTCGTCAAAGCCGTCCAGGAGGAACAGGACCCTGGAGGACTTGCACACGATCTGGCCCACGGGGGGGCTGGGGTCGGGGCAGCAGCTAGCAATCAGGTCGCCCAGGCTCCTGGGCATGGCGAGGCTCACCTCCCGGCAGTGGATGTAGAACAGGTAGTCAAACTTATCCTGGAAGAGCTTCCCTGAGGCCCAGTCCAGCATGATCTTCCGGGCCAGGATGGTTTTCCCAATACCAGCCACACCTTGCACCACCACAGTGCGTACAGGCTCCACAGACTCCTCCTTAGGGCTGGGGTCGAACAGCTCCTCCAGCCTCAGCGGGCCTGGGGGGCTGTCCCGCAGCCTGCCCCCACCCATGGCCAGCAGCTCCTGTTCCCGCTCCTGCCGGCTGGGATGCTCCCGGACCATCTGGAGGCGTGTATAGCGCTTGTTGAGGTTTACACTCTCCCCCAGACGCGCATTCCGGTCCTCAATGCAGTGAAATCTGCTCCTCACATGTCGTCTGTATGTCCGGCAGAAATCTGTGGGGACACAGAGCCACACGCTGGGCAGGGCTGGAGCAAAGCTCTTTGCAGGGGTCAAAGAGGGTGAAGATCCAGGGTAGCTAATGCACGCACACATGTGGCCCACGGCCAGAAAACACGTCTCGTCATGTGTGTGCACACTGCCAGTGAGTCCATGTATTGGACAAACTCATACAGAAGCGGTCTGCTTTCCTAACAGCACAGCCACAAGACAGGGGCCAGAGACTGAGGCAGTCAGGCCAGTGGCACAGAGGCCGGGGGCTCTGGGCCAGGCCTTCTGTGAGTAGCCAGCAGCTGCTGCCAGAGCAGCCGCGCAGGAGGTCCTCCTGTGCCCAGATCTACATCTTGGCTGGGCCAGGCCTTGCACCCCTGGTGGCGAAGCAGAGGGAGGCCCGCCCAGCAGCTGCTCCACTCCAGACCTGCCCGCCGGCCCAGACCACAAGTCCAAGTGCCACCAACGTCTCACCCTTCTTCTTCCTACAAATGGAGATTCTGGAAAGGAAGCCCAGGAGGCCCATCCACTCTTCTTCAAGGCTGTCTTCCCGGCACTCCACTGCAGGGTTCTCTGGGCACAGAAGGAAAAACAGAAACTGGAAGGCCAGAAACTGGAATGCAAACACAGGTCACAGGCCCCGGCCCTGGCGCACTCCCAGGGAAACTGCCAGAGAGCAGGCAGCAGCATGCGGGCAAAGGCCCCGGTGTGTCCTCCACTCTTGTGGGGTAAGGACATCCAGGCACACACATTCAGCTGC
This sequence comes from Octodon degus, assembly GCF_000260255.1. Classification (NCBI taxonomy): domain Eukaryota; kingdom Metazoa; phylum Chordata; class Mammalia; order Rodentia; family Octodontidae; genus Octodon; species Octodon degus. The sequence goes on from NW_004524886.1 coordinate 773,768, forward strand.
AGAACTTCTTCCCAGCCTGAAGGCCTTGAGCAAGCTTGAGGCAGGCAACACCCTCGCCATGAGCTGTAAGCATCCAGCCCCGGGCCCGGCTCTGAGGTCTCCCCAAGAGCTGCAGGCCCTCCAGGAGGCCAGGCCCCGAAGGCCTCCCTTCCCTGGCCTCTCCAACACCCACACTCTCATATGGCTTTCCTTGGGCCTCCCAGGCTGAGCCCAGGGGCTAGGAGGAGCTCAGGGCTAGAGCACTTGCTCCGCTGTGCAAGGCCTGGGCTCAGCCCAGCTCTGCAGAAAAAGTGAAAAGGGTGAGAGTCAGCAGCCTGTCGCATCTCTAATTTAGTGCTTCAGAATTCTGGCTGGCTTTAGATTCAGCCACGCAGAGTCATGACTACTGGCCCTGGAGATTCTTCTCCATCCATCTGAGGTACGGCATGGGACTGGGGTACATTCACAGCCCCCACATGACCCCAACACAGCCAGTGGATAAGAATGCGACCAGAGTCAGCCCCCCGGGAAGCACAGACAAGAGAGGAGCAGTCAGCCCAGAGGCTCCTGCAGGACTCTACTTCTCCAGAAAGCACAGTGCAAGTCCAAACACAAGCCCACACAAAGCCGCCGCCAGGGGCCAGGGAGATGGCTCAGTAGAATAAGCACTTCCCGGGCAAGCGCGAGGGCCTGAGTTCAATCCCCAGTTCCACCAAAAAAAAAAAAAAGCCGCAGCCAATGAGAGCGAAGTCTCACAGGAGCCCAGCATGAGAAGGTGAGACCTGGCCCTGCTCTTTCTGCTCCAGCCTGGCTTGGCGCCACCACAGCAGCCAGGCAAAGAGCACCTTCCGGCTTCCTCGCGCTGCACCTCTGAGCAGAAGGGGCTGTGTGGCCAGACAAAGCCACGCAGGGTCACCATGCTGGCCTGGACTCCAGCCTGGTGCCCAGACAGTCTGGCTTGAGGGTTACACATCCATTTGCTGTGTGAGGCTTCGTGCAGCCAGCCTTGCCCTCCTCGGTGACTGTGCTCTAGCATCCCTCAGCCCACCCCTCTCCCTGCACCACCACCGGTCGCCCAGCCAGCACTTGCCCTGCCACATAACTTCCTGCTGATGGCCAAGCCTGTTCCCCTCCCACCACCTTGGGCTCTCCAGGGTGCCTTGCACCCTCTTGCTGTCCTTCCCTGCCCCAGCGTGCACACTGGGGTGCAGGGACACTCCTTGCCTGTTCCCATGCCCAGCGGTGGCCATCAGAGAACACTGTCCATGCACTGCATAATTCCTGGAAGGTATTCTTTCCTCTAGGTAGGAGACCAGCCAAGCAGGCACTGGGCATCACGAGGGGTCAGGGGAGAACAAGAGCACAGGGGGCCAACACCTGCCAGCAGTCAGACCGAGTCACAGCCTTGGGGAAGTCCCAGGGGGTGCCCTGGAGTGGAGCCTCTGAAGAAGGTGTGGCAAGAGACAGCTGCCCCATCTTCTCCGCCATGAGAGGAGGACCAGGAAAAGCCAGACCCTGCTGGAGACGGCCGTGAAGCACACTAAAGTCTGTGCATGAAAAGCCACCCGCAGCGAGGGACAACATCATGCGTCTAATAAGGATCAACATCCAGAAAGCAGAGAGCAGCAAAAATTCATTATGACATGGGAAAGGTTGACAGAGCCCCCACTGAAGAAGCCACCAAAATGATCAGGAGACCCACAGAAAGACTACAGTGGCGCCAGTCCTCAGGGAGATGCGATCAGAGCCACTGAGAGCCACTGAGAGCCACCGCCTCCTACTTATTAAGGTGACAGCTCAAAAAAGCAGAAAATGCCAGCGGTTCGTGAGGACAGGAAGAAGCCAGAACTTTGTGCACCATGGGTAAGAACAGAAGACTATAGCTGCTATAAAAAGATCGCCTGAAAATTCCTCAAAAAAAAAAAATTACATTCTTCACAGGGACCAGGGTTCTATCCCCAGTCCCACATGCCGTGCCAGCCCCACCCCCCGGGCTTGCTGAGACATCAATTGCACCTGGGCATCATTGCTCACACCTGTAATCCCAGGGCCGAGGGACTAAAAACAGGAGGATCACTATGAGTCCAAGCTGTGTAGTGAAACCTTGTACCAAATACATACATGAAGTTAAAAACTTACATTGAGGATTGCAGCTCAATCCTTACATTCCACATCTGCACATAAACTCAAGAGTCCAAATCAGGGTATGCAAAAGACTTGTGCCCACTGAGGTTCCATCTCTACTCACAACAGTGAGAAGTGGGATTTGCACAGGTGTCTGCCAGCATGGGTACACAGAAGCTACCAGTGCGTGTGCGCACGCACACACACACACACACACACACAGAGGAGTGGCACTCAGTGCCACAGGAGGAGCCTTGACAGGATGCCTGTGGCAAATCCGGGGGCTCCACTGTGCAAAACAAGCACCACCAGCAGCCAGCCCCAGGCTTCTCAGAGAGGAACCCGAGCAGTGAGCGAGCGCAGAGGAACTGAAACCAGCACTTCCGCTCCTGGCCACCGGGGCAGCGGTCACCTCTCTGGTGGGAGGGCTAAGGGGTTTCTGTTTTGCAAGATACAGAGAGCTCTGGAGGATGGTTGTGCAATGTCAAACCCACTTCCCCCGTGATGCTGCCGCACATGCTGGTAAGAGTACACTCGTGTCCAAGCGCTCACCCACTCACCCCACTCTGGCTGCTCCTGCTGTGCCTTCTCCTGCAGGTCTCTCCTGTGGATAGCACCGAAGATCCACGTGGCCATGGCCCACGCACGCTCCTCCCCATTGAAGGCGATCATGGCAGTGGCCAGGTCCATGTGGTCTGCCCGCTCCGTCTGGCCCCTCGGGAGCGGGGTGCAGCCCCTCTGTGGGGGGTAGTCCTCCAAGTACATCTTGAATTTCTTAAAATCTGTGTGATCCAGGTCCTCCAGGTAGCTGGCCAGCTTACAGCGGGTGCTGGCCATGTTCCTCAGCACAGCTCAGGGCCACGCTGGGTCCCAGGCATCCAGGCAAGGAGTGTCTTTCTGAGTCTTTACTCTGCTGGGCACAAGGACACAGGCCTGTGATCTAGCACTCAGGAGGCTGAGGCAGGAGGATAGCAAGTTCGAGCCCAGCCTGAGCAACTTAGCAATTTAATAAGATCCTGTCCAATACAAATAGTTTTACTCTAATTCCAACACTCAGGAGGCTGAGACAGGATCATTGCAAGTTCAAGGCCAGCCTGGTCTATAAAGTGAGCTCAAGGCCAGCCTGACCTGCATAGTGAGACCCTGTCTCAAAAACAGTAAAAATGATAATAATAATAATAATAATAATAATAATAATAATTTGAAAGGGCTGGAGATGTAGCTTAGGGCAAAGGTCTTGGTTTCCAGCCCCAACATCAGAAAAATGTCTGCTCAAGGAGAGCCCAGCTACCAAAACCTCAGCACTCTGCACGCATGTGGAAATCTCGTGGGGTGTCCTGTAAATGCTCACAGTTAAAAGCAACAGTTCAAAAATTTAGGGAGGTTTTTTGAAACAAGATTTCTCAATCAAATCGTGTTGATTTCTCAAATCAACACGATTTGAGGCCCAGGCAGAACCCAAACTCGAAGTGACCCCTGTCTCAGCCTCTCAAGTGCTAGGATTACAGGTGGATACCACCACACCCGGTGAAGTTAAAAAAAGTTTAAACTCAGAAAACTCACAGGAAAATGTATCAGGTGAGCATCACAAACCACCATTCTGTCCTGAAAAACGAGCCCAGCACTCACCAGGCAGCGAGCCTCACCCAGGAGTGTCCTGGCCGCAGAGAAACTGCCCTGCAGAGAGAACGCGGGTGAGCGCCAAGCGGGAGGCCCTGCCCAGCGCCCGGGCCTGGCCCGCTGACCCGCAGCCCCTGCTCTCAGTGGAGAGGTGGAAGCTGCTTTCATCCATCCAGCCCAAGGCTGCTGCTCCAGGTGCTGTCTTGACAGGAGCAGACAGCAAGGCAGAGGCCTGGAGAGGAGTCCTGAGACCTGCGACACAGACAGACAGCGTAGCGGCCACAGAGGATGCCCCCTTCCGGCCCACAGGAAACCGAGGACACCAGAGCGACCTGCCGCAGGCGTGTGCAGGACACAGAGGGCACACAGCAGTCCACGCTCCCGCAGCACGCACGGTCCTCCTACCCTCCTCGCACAGCCCCCGCGGCGCACAGACTTGGCGCAAGCTCCTGCCATCCCTGGGGGGGCGACAAGCCAACGATCTCATCTGATGGCTCTTGCCAGAATGAAGTGGGACCAGGACCTTTGTGTGTGTGTGTGTGGTACCAGGGATTGAACTCAGGACCTGTGCTTGCCAGGCAAGTGCTTATTCTACTGAGCCATCTCCCCGGCCCAGGACCAGGATTTGGACCAGAGGGCTGGGACTGTGTCTTCCACCATTAACTACATGTTGCATTCTGACAGAAACAAGCCAGGAACGGCAATGTCGCAGCACTCAGAAGGCTGAGGCAGGAATATCACCAGTATTGACTTAGAGGAACGACCTCAAAATAAAAAGTAAAAAGTGGTTCAATCCCCAACACCACATTTTTTTTCTTTTTCTGTGCTGGGCTATGATCCCATGACATCTCACATGCTAGGCAAGTGCTCTACCCTGAGCTGCATTCGCAGCACCCCACATAAACTTTTTTTAAAAATAGGTGGCTAAAGGCAAGCATACCCAGTGTTCACCCTGACTGCCGAGTCTCTTGCCAGGCTCAGCCCTCTGTCACCCTACTGCTTCCTTGAGGAGACATGGGGTTGCCACCAGTGTCATCTTCTGCACCACACAGCCCTGGCAATGATAAAGGAGACAGGGACTGCAGAAGGGGGCAAGGCCAGGAAAGAGCTTCCTCACCCACAGCAGGGCAGGCCTGCCGGCCCCTGCCTGCCCCGTCCTCCCATGCCCCCCGCTGTAAAGCAGGAGCCACCCCACACCAGGCCAAGGGACAGCAGGGGAATGGCACAGATTTAGGGTGGCCCAGGCCCTGAGGCGCAGGAAGGGTGTGGCTCTGCGTGGGCACAGAGGCTTGCCTCCCAGCCTCACCAGGCCAGCACCGCCTGCAGCTGGGCTTTCCACACTGTGTAAACCGCATCCTCCTGGCTATGCTGCCCTCACCCTCGGGAGCCCTGCTGAGCCCTGGGTGGGGAAGGACCCGAAGGCCCTTGTGGGTCGCATGACCCACACCCATCCCGAGGGGCTGGGCTTCACTGCCAACCTGGGAAGGAAGAGGTGACCAGATGGGGCTGGCCCAAGGCCCCGGGGTATACCAGGCATGCCCCGGGAGGCAGTGGCCAGCAGCAGTTCCTCACACGGGCAGTGATTCCACTCCTCACAGGATGCCTGTCCCTGGCATATGCACGGGAAGCACCTGGCATGTGCTGGGTGGGCCCAGGCCAAAAGCCTCCTGCCAACACCAAGAGCCAGACAGATGACCCGAGGCCACTCCCTGCTTCCCAGCAGCTGCAGACCCAGGCTCACCACATCCTCAGGGACCACCAAGGGCACGGCATTTCTTTGCTTTCTGTAGCACCAGGTGGGGATGGCACCTGCCTCAGAGGAGCGACCTTGAGGACATGGTTGGGTCTAAGATTCCAGTCTCAGATGTCCCCAAGGCTCCCATGTGGAAGGTGACTGGACCATAGGGTGCTGTGCCCAGCTATGCTCAGCAGTGGATTCATCGTAAATTGGAGCTGACTGCGAAGGCAGAAGGGACGCCGGTTGGAGAAGGTCACTGGGCAAGGCTTGGAAGGCAGGTTCTGTCCTGGCTCCTCCCTTTCCTCCCTGCCCTGGCCTGTGGGTAGAAGAGCTCCTTCACCTGGCCCTTCCTTTCATTTTGTCCTGCCTGGGAGCCAACCAACCACAGGCTCAAACCACAAGCCAAACAGACTTCTTGTCTGTCTCAAAAGTTGGCCATGCTGTCCCAGGGGTACAAAGTAGCTAAGGTACGTGGCATGAAAGCTGGGAGCAGAACCTGGCTGCTGTTACATGGCCCTGGCTTCAGAACCACTCCAGATGCTCTTGGAGCTGAGAGGAAGGGCGCCGGCTCTCACGGAAGTCAGGGTGCAACTGCAGACCAGAGTCGATGCAAAACAGGCTCCGTAGCCACCTGGGACGAGGGGAAGGAGCAGCAAGGAGTCTGACAGCACACCAGGCAGGAGGGCTGAGGGAGAGGAGCTGCTGGTCAGACCAGAGCCTGGGGTGGTCAGGCTAGGAAAAGTCTCACTCATCTGGTGAGAGGCGGCAAGGACTTGCTACATAGCTGAAGCTATCGTTGAACTCAAAAGCCTGCTGCCTCTGCCTCCAGAGTGCTAGGATTAGAGGCCTGTGCCACCAGGCCTGGCTCAAGTTTTATACTCAATGAAAATTCATTCCTTTATCAAAACAGACACACAGACCAGTGGGACATAGCAGAAAGCCCAGAAATAAGCCCAATCACTTGTGGTAGGCTATGTCTCAAAAAGGCAACCAAGTAGTCACTGCGTAGTGCAGGGAAGAATTCTCATCTATAAACAGCTTCCAAAGAACCAGATAGCCCCATGCAGAGGAACACTACGGACCCTTATCTACACCCCATACAAAAATCGACTACAAATTGCTGAAGACCTAAACAAAAGATCTGAGCCTGTAAAATTTCCAGGTGAAGATAGAGCAGGAAGCCTTGACACTGGCCTTGGCCAGCGCTTGGAGGTCCTCGTGAATGGAGAGGGCTGATGGCAAAGCCTGAAATGAGCACGTGGGAGCAGTACAGTGAGCGCTCTGCACACAGCAGAAGTCATCCCAAGGGAGCCCAGCTGACTGGAAGACTGCAGAGCATGCATCAGACAAGAGGCTAATTCCAAAATACGTAAGAAACCCCAACAACAGTCTAGCAGCAAAACAATGGCCACAGAACCTGTGCAGACCTAACTCCAAGGAGAAACAGAGAGCACCATTTCTAAAAACTCTGAGTCCAAAGTCTCCTCTGGGACTCAAGGCAAACTCTTAACCATGAACTCCTATAAAATCAATGAGAGGACCAAGCGGGCTCTCACATGGAAGCAGGATTCCTTGTCCTGCAGAAATGATCACCAAGATGCAGAAAGTAGACCTGGG
>NW_004524886.1:781886-788288 GCF_000260255.1 Octodon degus
GGAAAGTGAAGAAGAGAAAGTCCACCAGGAGGAAGCCACCCTCCCAGGCCACGCTGAGCTCCCCAGGTGCATGGAGACCAACCTAGGAAAGGAAGAAGCCAGTCAAAACTGAGGTTATAGAGTACATCCCACTAGGAGAGCACCCTAGAGCCAGAGTGAGGAAGAAAACAATGGCTAAAAAAAAAAGAAGAAAAGCCAGTTGTTGAGCTGGCTCAGAAAAGGAATAAAAAGAAGAAAGACAGCATGGTAACAGTAGACCCTTGGAAGGAGAAGCCAGATACAGACCTGGAGGTGGTGATGGAGAAGAAAGGCAACACTGACGAGGCGCACATAGACCAGGTGAGGTGGAAGGCCTTGCAGGAAGAGACTGATCAGGAGACAGGCAAGACAAGCATCTGAACCCAGGAAGTGGACGGCACCCCAGTTTGGCCAGTGGGACACTGCAGATTTTGAAAACAAGGAACAGAAACTGAAATTTCTCAAACTTATGGGTGGCTCTAAGAATTTGTCCCCTTCAGTCAGCCACTCCCCTTGCATGACCGTAAGGCCCAACATGGCCCTCAGCAAGGTGACAGCCGACTCCCTACAGCAGAAGTTGCAGCAGGACTATGACCAGGCCATGAGCTGCAAGTACAACCAGGGTGCCAGACTTGGCTTCTCTGCCACCCCCAACAGAGACATCGACAAGCACCCGTCTAGGTCTGTCAGGCTGGAAGCTGAAGTGCTAATGCCTTCCACCAAACAGCTCAGAAGGCTTTTCTCAGTTTTGCAGATGAAAGCCACCTAGCAGCTGTCCAGGATGGAACACCTGTGGACACCTGGGGACAAACTGGGCAGCTCCTGTCCTGGGGGATAACACACATTTTTTCTGTTAGACCTTCGATCCCTGTGGTGACATGGGCATGTGAATAACGGCAGCTGACAGCTGGCATTTATGGGGGTACAGCGTGGCCAGGCACATACTGTTTTTTGCATTAATGATTTGATCATCATCATGAAGTAGGTGCTATTCATGAGGCAGCTGAGGGTTAGGGAATGAGTAATAAAGTTGCCCAGGGCCACCCACTGTTGACTGCCATGTGTTACAAGGTCATACCCTAAGCCCTAAGTCACCAATCATTATGAAAGTCTCTCCTAGGGACTTCCACCCAGAGTACTAGCTGGAGATTAAATGATGGATTAAACAAGAAAACAAATAAAAAAAAATCAGTAAGAGAGCTAAACACTGCCCACATACAATGACGCAGGGTAAACATTCCAAAGGGGGAAGCAGGAGCACGCAAAGAAATGGGACAGTAGCAAGACCAAAACCCAGCAAGGCAAACATTGAATTCTGCAGCTCCATGTGCAGCCCATGGGGTGGGCATGGCAAGATGCGATCTCCAGACGGTGGGCAGCCTTGCCGCTGTGGTGCTGCTGCTTGCAGCTTTCATGGACTCTTTCTTGGTGAGACTCTGTCCACTGCCTATAGCTTTCCTCAGGAAATGTTCCACATTTTTTACTTCACCTTCTTGAGCTCCCCACTGCACTGTCAGCTTCTCCTTCCCAGCTTCACACGATGCTCCCTCGGCACACTGCCTTGTGTCCCAGACCTTTGTCTACAATCTGCACGGAACGCTACATGACCCCACAACTCTTCATTCTACATGCCTATAAAAGCAGCCTCATATGGACACTGCCATGTTCTAGCAATGGGTCAGGCCTCCTTGGATCGTGGATGCAGTGGCCTCTACGTGTCTGGACAATGGAGCACTGTGAATGAATTCCAAGGCACCAGCTCCCTAGGAACAAGTTCACTAGGTGCCCGTCTAGAGGAGAAGGCCCTCTCCAGTGACTCTCTTCTCACATGAAAGCTTTATAGTTTTGCACCCTTGAGCATTTTAAGAGTGCAGTCTGGCTGTTTTCTGAGGTGCTATTGAGGCATCGTTCCTATTGTCCTGACACAAAGTAGTTAGCTTCTGTTTAGTGCTAATCGTCTTGACAACCAAGCTCTCCAAAGCAAAATCGTGGCGGGTACTTCTTTTCTGATGAAATTTTAAACTTTTCACATCTAACTTTTGCTTCAGCTTTTCATTATAAATTTACCTAAAAGCCACCAGTGCTACCCAAGTCCCAGCTTGAACGTTAGTCTGCTACAAAATTCCCTCCACCAGATCAACCGATGCGCAGCCCTAACCTCAGTCTCCTGTGATGTTTCAGGGTGGAGGCACAACGCACACTAATTTTCTGCCAGGGACAGTGCACTCGGCTGCGAGTGCAATTGCCAGCAGAGCGCTCGCTTCTGTTTGAAGCCTCTGAGCCAGGCCTCAACGGTCTGCAATTCTTCAGCGTTCTGGTATTCTTAGCTCTCACCAGAACCTCCCACAAAGTTCTGCCTACAGAGCTTTTACAGCTGGCATCTCCAGGTCTTCCCAACTCCTCCTACGTGCCAGATCCAAGGGCTTCTAAACCACGTGGCCAGATACAGGCACAGCACTACTGGGGACCAATGTCTGTCCACATCACTTTCCTCTCACTGAGACCCAGTGAGTGTCCAGCACCCACGTTTACAGGAGGAGAGGCTGCCCTGGCTCACTTTCAGCCCACAACCACCTGGCTCCGAGGCAGAAATAGTGCCGTGGAGGGGAGGGCATGTAAGGAAGGAAGACGCGCTACGTCCTCCTACCAACATCTTGCGGTGCAAACATGCATTAATGAAAATAAAAATTCAAAAGCAGAAGTGGCATGTGTGGAAGGCCACACCTCATCCCATGGAGCCAGGAAGCAAAGAGGAAGAGGAGGCCTCCAGGTCATGCCCCAGGCCCCACCTCCTAAAGTACATTTATCTACTTAATTGGCTGATAGATGAACCTACAAATCTACAGATGGGCATAGCACCACCACCAGAAGTCCACTCCCATGCATGTGACGACTGGGGGCATCCAAGCCATGTCAGCTTTGTCCCATTGTTCTGACCATTTCTGAAGCAGTTCTGGAAGCCACCCTTCCTGAGTGTCTTTATGAGTTGTGAGCAAAAGCTACAGTGAGTACCGCTGCCTAGCACCAGCTAACAGAAAGGCAGACTCCTAAATAGGACTGAGCGTCCTCACCCACCTTACTCACTGAATCAGCACCTGTAACCTCTGGCTGCTCCTCAAAGTCAAAACAACCATGAAAGGTCAACATCTTGACTCAATTCAGGAAACTGAGGCAGCCACAAGAATGCAACTGGCGGGCCTGCATCACACTTCAACAGAGGCAAGAAAGATGGGATAAGAGGGGGGATTTTGAGGTGGTCATAGCAACACGTCTTTCATAAACATTTTTCACTTCAACACTCATAGTATTTTTCGGTTACACCTCATGTGGGAGCAGCCGTGAGCATCTCAGCTCAGGGCCGGCGCAGGGTGCCACTGAGGCGAGCCACAGGGAGACAGCCTCCCTGTGTCCTGGGCGAGCCGAGCCATTCCACTCCTTCAGAGTTTGCTGGAATCCACCATGGTTAACTGTGAGGCGGGTCACACAGGCATGCACGAGCTGGGAACTCTGTGAGAAATGCTCTGAAAACATCCCAGAGCTGCGGGAGGATAGGGACACAGTCAGAGCTTCCAGCCTTGGCTGCCAGCTGACGACCCCTGAGGCCGCAGTCATGCAGGTGGCCTCTACCCTGCTGCCCCGGCCTTGGCTCTCCCCATCAAATGACCCCCGTAGTGAGGTGAAAGCACACAGCTGTGAAAACTGCCATTGCAGAGTTTGGAGAAAAGAGTTTAATAATGAACAAAAACGGACCAAGAGGGGCTGGGGAAACAGCTCGGTGGAATAAGTGCTTGCCTGGCAAGCACAAGATCCTGTTTGATCCCTGGTACCGAAAAAAAAAAGGGCCAAGAAAAACCCAGCATGCTCTTTGCATTATTGGGCACGCAGCGAATGTACGTACGTGGCACCCATGGGAGCGTGAAGACCCACACTCTGGTCACAGGAGAGAACCTGGTGGCTTTCTGGGTGTCGTTTGTGCAAAAACACAGAGTGCTGCAATTACTAACTAGTCATGAGGGCAAGCCATGTCTGCCCTCCACAGCCGCCAGCACTCACTTCCAGGTGACTCAGAGAACTGAAACTCACTAGGGCTCCAGCCCTCAGTGACCCCAAACTCCTGCAGACTGACTACATGAGAGGGGAAAAAGCAAGCCACACTGAGAAGCCTTGCCAGGTGAAACCACCAGGAGCAGGGCTGGATGGGGTGGGGCAGCCGCACCATGGCGACAGCAGTGAGTGGTGCCCTGGGGGGTTTCTGAACCCTGAAATCCAGACAGAACCCAAGAGTTTGCACAGAGCCCCAGCCCATAAGCCAGCGTCCTGGAAAGTCCACAAAGCAGCAAAAACCTCTGGGGTGCCACCTGTTGCCCCTGGGCCAGGGTGCCCCCTCCTGCCCCAGCCCACCCTGGCCAGCTCGTGTTCCCATCAGCCCCTCTCTGCTGTGCACAAGGAGGCCCGGGCTTGCCGGCTTCCCACAATTTCCTCTGGTGGCAGAGACTACAGTCTGCTTCCGTTTGTCGTGTGCTGTGCTGGCAGTCCTGTAACCAGCAATGTCCTGGCTGCCGGAATGCAGGCCAAGCCACGAGGAGGAAACAGCTCCAGCTGTATGGGGAGCATTCAGGGCTCTGAAGCCAGAGGTATGGAGTGGTTCCTGCCACGGACAGTGAGGACCACAACCCACCGTCTCTGCGGAGAGCTCTGTGGCCAGCCTGGTCAGACCTGACAACACACACAGCAGTGTCCATTTCCTTGGGCAGGGGCGGCTGGCAGCTGTCCCAGAGGGGAGCAAGAGCTGGCATGTGGTATGTGCCCATAGTCTAGCACTCAGGAGACTGAGGCAGAAGGATGGCAAATTTGAGTCCAACCTGGACAACATAACTTAGTAAGGCCCTATCTCAAAATAAAACATTAAAAGGGCTGAGGGGGCTGGGGAGATGGCTCAGTGGAATAAGCACTTGTCTGGCAAGCTCAGGGGCCTGAGTCCAATCCTCAGTTCCGCAAAAAAAAAAAAAGGGGCTGAGGACACAGCTGACTGTGAGGCCCTGGGCTCAAGCCGCAGTACTGGGAAGGAAAAAATGTCAAATGACGTTAAGCAGAAGCCTGTGGAAAGCTGTACAGCTGTGTCTTACAACCTCCGTTTGTTTTCTTCTGCCCACAGCTCTTGGTCAGTTGCAGCCCTCCCCGCACCTCCCGCAGGCACACACCCCAAGGCAGTTTTTCCAGAACCACTGAGCCTTGCTGACGGCTGTGTTGGGCAATGCTGATTTCAGTGGCGACACAGGAAGCACTGGCAGCAATCAGAGACATGAAGGGAGACCAGCGTGACCAGCACTGGGATCCGCACTGCGCACTGAACCAGGGTCTGGGTTAGAGAGGAGCTCCGTGGAGCTGGGTGGGCAGGGGGTAGGACAGGGGCAACTTGGTGCTGCTGACTGTGCCAGCGCCACCCTCTGGGCAGGGATGAAGCAGCTGCGGCAGCAGGGAGAGCGCAAGGACGGACACTGCTGCGGTCCTGTGGCTCAAGACAGGACAGAGCGAGAAGGCAGCCTCATCTGATGGGGCTCGGGTGAGTCCCTGCAGGGGATGTCCGGGTGGGCTACTCTCCGCCTCAACGGAACAATCTCACCTGGCCCTCCCGCATTCCAGCCTCTCTGCTGCAGCTGCACCTGTCTCCAGGGCATGCATCCTGCAAAGGCCAGGTCTCTTCCGAATCCTACCACCTCCTCCATTCCACTTTAAGGTTCTTGAAGCCCGTGTCCTTCCCACTTTCCTCCCGGGTGCACCCAGCGTTCAGGCAGTTTCCTTTCCTTCTTGGCTGCTCTTGTGGTGGCCCCATGTCCTCACACGAGGCCTACGCGCTTCTTCCCGCCCAGCACACCAGCACTGCTGCTCATTTCTTGGCCATCTGCACTGCCAGCCCTCGTGTCCCCTCTCAGGGTGCCATCAGGGATGGATGATGCTGTCTGTGGGTCTGTGGGTTTGCAGAGAGCCAGCTCCTGCTGTGCTCACTTCATGTGGCTGCTATGACACAGCCCACCCTGCACCACCTTGAAGTTCTGGGGTCAGAAGTAGCCTCTGGAGCCTCCCTGCCCTGCCTCACCCTGCCCCGGCACCCTTTCCACACTGAGTGGCTCTGGTCCTGGGGCCCCGACGATGCCCTTCTGCCTGGCCCCACCACTGATGGGCCCTTCCTCCACCTGCCACACTGCTCCCCATATAGACTAATCGATTCACAGTTGACAGTGGCACTGGGGACCACTGTTGTACCCCCTGGATTATTCCTGTTTGTTGTTATTGCAGTGAAATACCTGAGAGCAGCTAACTGTATAAAGAGCTCACAGCTTCGGAGGCCTAAAGCCCTAAGTGCACGGTGAAGGCTGCCACTCC
>NW_004524886.1:790838-792357 GCF_000260255.1 Octodon degus
GCTCATGTGGAAAGCCTCAGTCTGGGCCTGCAGTGCCCGGGCCCTCAGCTTCAGTCCCTGTGGAGGCAGACTCTTCATACCACACAGTGGGTGGCACACATGTGCTGTGGTGTCCAGATGTCCCTCAGGCTGCTGCTTCCTGATGACCCCACTGTCAAGGCCTGGCTGGCATTCGCTGGCCAGCACAGGACTGATACAGAGCCTCAGCCACGGGCCTGGGCACGAGTCTGCAAACGCTAAAGGCCCTCTGTGTGGGGTCTTGGAAGCCTGCTTATCTGTCACGGGTGGAGCTGGGCTTTCTGTCCTGCGGTCACTAACATCCCTTCCAGAGCCTCTTATAGCCCCTGCCCTGCATGGATTAAGGCCAGAGAAGGCACTGATCCAGGAATGAAGTACAGAGCAGAACTTCTAGGTGATGCCCCTGGGGGCAGCTGGAAGTGTCAGCAGTGTCACCTGTTTCACAATGCACAGGGACAGTGGCTGTCACAAAGTGCCACCAGCGCACACAGCCACTTACGCCAACCCAGGGAGCACAGGACAGAGCACAGGGCCCCTAAGGGTGCTGGTTCCCCCTAAGGGCTCAGCTTTGCCCACAGAGACAGTGGTGTCTGGGGCCATGGTGGCATCCCTGCTGCCCGACACCACAAGCCCTGCCAGCCTTGTGCATCATGGACAACAGTGGCAGAGGAGCTGCTCTCAGAAGGGGAGCGTCTCGTGGCACCGGTGGACAGCCTCCTCTTCCGCTTTTCCAGAAGGCGGCACAGCAGAAGGTGGGCACCAGGGAAGCACAGCCCTCCACCCGCCACCCTGTTCTCATCTCTTTCAGTTTCCTTTGTGGGAGGCACAATAACTCCAGGCCTCTAATCCTATTGCACGTGGGTTTCCAGGTTCCTCCTCCCCACCTCTGCTGAGCTAAGCTCCTAGTTCTTCTTACCCCACATATGTCCCATAAGTCTCCTGCTGTGCCCCCGAGGCGGGACTTCCTGTCACAGCCCGGTTGCCTAGTTACTCGCGCCTTTTTACCTGCTGACGTCATTTCCCTGCGCCCCCACTATATATACCCAGCACCCCTGCTCAATTCCCCGCTGCTCCCCCAGGTGACCTTCGTTGACTGACCCCTGGCTCGGGATAAGTGGTGCCCAGCGAGTAGGACACCTGGTACGCAGGCTTCAGCGACGGAACCGAGAGAGCCGGCAAGAGAGAAAGACAAAGGAGGCCCGCGCGGCTGCAGGTGCCTGCTGCGACGAGCGGACGGCACCCCTTGGGCAATGGGACAGGCATTAAGCGAACATGAGATATTTGTAGAAAGTTTGAGTAAAGCGTTAAAGGCGCGAGGAGTAAAGGTTAAAATTAAGGATTTGTGTCAATATTTGAATACATTAAACAAGTTTGCCCATGGTTCCCTACTGAAGGAACGATTGATCAGAGGTGATAGAAAAGGGTTGGTGATGCCCTTAAGGATTATTATGAGACTTTTGGACCTGAAAAGGTCCCAGTTACGGCCTTTTCCTACTGGAAT
>NW_004524886.1:793452-831439 GCF_000260255.1 Octodon degus
TTAAACAACAATTGGATGCCATTAAAATGCAACCTATACAGGTCCATTATCACAGGCTTGAGATGGCTGAAAGGGAAAACTGTGCTGGAATACAACCAGCTTATGATGATGAAGGTCCAGAGACCTCTTAGTCCTCCCACCCTTGGTGAGATGGCCAGGCTAGCCAGAGACGGGTAATGAGGGGCATACACGAGACACTACTCACCACCTAAGACAGGAACGGGACCTTCTGCTGTCCTGGTCTCCTATGACAGGTAAGGTTTGAGTCAGGTCCGTGTAGAGGACGCCTCGACCTAAGACAGGCACTGCCCCCTTGAGGGAATCAGCCGTCTACAGAAGCCATATTTTACATACATATATAAAAGTAAAGGGGGAATCTGTGGGAGGCTCAATAATTCCAGGGCTCCAATCCTATTGCAAGTGGGTTTCCAGGTTCCTCTTCCCCTACCTCTGCTGAGCTAAGCTCCTAATTCTTCTTACCCCGCCTATTTCCCATAAGCCTCCTGCTAGGCCCCGGAGGTGGGACTTCCTGTCATAGCCTGGTTGCCTAGTTACTCATGCCTTTTACCCGCTGACATCACTTCCCTGTGCCTCCACTATATATACCCAGCACCTCCCCTAAATAAACCAGACTTGATCAGAATCCTGTCTTGTCTCCATTTCTCACGTCTCCTGTCCTTTGTCCCCTCCTCAACTCCCCGCTCCTCTCCCAGGTGACCTTCGTTGACTGACCTGCTGGTTTGAGACATTCCTTCCTTTTCCCTCCTTTTTCTCTTCCTTTCATTTGTGTGTGCATGTGTGTGTGTGTGCGTGTGTGTGTGTGTGTGTGCATGTGTGTGTGTGCTTCTATGTGCTTGGGCATGTGTGCATGTTAACTGAAGTGTTAGCACAGAACTATAGTTTCCAGCCCGTTTTTACTTTTTATTTTGAGCCAGGGTCTTGCTAAGTCACTAAGTTGCCCAAGCTGGATTTGAACTTGGGATCCTCCTGCCTCAGCCTCCTGGAGTTCTGGAATGACAATCATGAACCACCACACTAGGTTCCCCTCAGTTCTCCTGTGAGCTCTCTCCCAAGACTGAGGAACCCAATTAATGCAAGAGCATATTAACAAGAGAGAAGCACAAACATTATGTTTGTCCCTCTTGGACAGGGGGTCCCCACAGGAGTGATGACTCATACACTGTATACAACGAACAACGAAGACTTTGTAAAGAAAAGCAGCACAAGTGGGCATCTGGACTAGGTGGTGCATTCACCTGCTTCCCGTATTGAAATTAAAATATCTAAACAAGGCAGCTTGAGGGAGGAAAGGTAACCCAGGGGACAATTACTGCTCTCTGGGAGGCTGAGGTGGGAAGATCAGAAGTTTAAGCCTGTAAGCTCGAATCAGACCCAACCGGGTTAGGCGCTGTCTCAGCGGGACTCAGCTCAGCACCCTGGCTGTCATCAAACACAGGGTGTCATGAAGGAGATGCGACAGGAGGAGGCATCGTGTAGGTCCCAGATACCTGAAGACACCAGAGAGCTACCCTAGACACCTCGAGCATTCTGTGCCTAGGGGCAGCGCGGCCATGAACTGCAGCCACCGAGGTCTACAGCATCTTCCCGCCACACATCCCTGTGCTCTCCTTGAGAGGCCGCTTCTCTGTGGGCCTGCAGACGGCCCTGTCACCCGATGGGAGACCGCTGCACAGTGGCTCTGAGAAGGATTTGCATTAATCGGTTGGCTTTCTGTGTTGACTTGTGAGTCTGCCCCAGCGTCCCTCGTCCCAAGATGGCGTGTGAAGCCAGGTGCCTCAAGGACAAGGCAAGGCCCCGGCTAAGGGTGCCTGGTCCCAACCTCAGTTTTCAAGGCAAAGAAGGCCTTCCCGGGGGTGCCAGTTCCCCTAAACTCACATAATGCATTCCTTGAAGTCCTCGAAGGGACTCCCAAGCCCTGCCCAGACTCCTGCGTTTTCTTCAGTGTCCCCTTCCTTTGACAACACAATCCTGCCCAGAGAATGTCTTGGTCATAACCCTGAGCGTTGCGGATTTGGTGAGAGGGATTCTGATCCTCCTGCAGCCCTGAAAGCTTTCCATTTGTCTCTTATTTAAGCCTTCACTGGACACTTGTCCAGAAGATTGTGGGCCTGATGAGTCCACGATAACTAGGGGATAGTGGGGAATATAGCTCAGTGGTACAAGCACCTGCCTGGAAAGCACAAGGTCCTGAGTTCAAGTCCCAGTACCAATAATAAAGTACTGAAAATGACTTAAAAAGAAAGAAAGAAAACGGACATAACTAGGGGATAGTATTAACCCAAAGGTCACCTGCTGTCTGCTGCACCGGGCACAGTAAACTCCGCACCTCTACAGCCTGGCCTCTGCCTCGCGCCACTGCATCGAGTGACACGAGATGCCGTCTGACCAACGCACCTCCTGTCTCGAGCCGTTTCCACTGCAGCCACCCAGGGAGCCAGGTCCTGGGCCCCACCCCAGTGCTGCAGGCAGCTCCCCGTGCCTGCCCACTTCAGATCTGGTGAGCGTGCGCGCCTTCCCTTGCAGGCTTCTGCTGCTATTCTAGCTTTCAACACACACACACACACACACACACACACGCACACACACACACGCACACACACACCATGGGCAGGCTTTCAGCTCCCTGAGCTGCCACTACTGGGTTTTAGCTCTGAAACATTAACCCCTCTGTGCCAAACTGCCTCCCTCTACACTGCTGGTGGCTTCCTGGTTCTGCTGTCTCCTCTCACCCTTGGGGCAGACAAAGAATCGCTTCTCCCCATCCGTGCCCATAAACCTTGCACTGGTGGTGGACTGACACTGCCCAGGAGACAGGCTCCCTCAGAGCTTACCGACTGTAGACGACCCCAGCTTCTCCTCTCACCCGTGGCCCTGTGGCCCTCCTAGGGCCTCTCACTGGCCAGATGCCTGTTCTGCACACTATGTCCACTACATCTGACCTGCTGCACTCCAAACTCAATCCAATTTACAATTTGGCCCCAAAATCATGCCCGCTGCCCCCAGTTCCCACTCTGGGAGATGGCAGGGGCAGAGGAGATGATCAGAGTCCCTGCTCCTTTCTCCTTGACAGACCTCTCCCCAGTTAACCGGCACCTGGGCTCCTCCTCTTGAGATCCCACACAGTGTACCCCAGCGTTTCAGGGCCTGAGGCGGTCACAGAGCCTAACCTGGCAGATTCCACTGTGACCCTTGGCTCCACTCTCTTCAGAGGAGCAGAATGGGTGCTCTCCCTGGCTCTGTGCTCCAGGGACAAGCAGCACCTCCCCCTGGCAGATGTCCCATGGGCAGGACAGGTGTCCCTGGCAGAATCTGGGGACCTAAGTAAGACAAGACCCCATGATTTCTTACTTAATAGAGTGACTTCACTGAGCAGCCCACAAAGCCGTTACCTTTGATAAGCTAAAGAAAACCACTCAGAGCAGGGAGGAAAGCCAGGTGGGTTTGTGACTCACTCAGCTGTTGCCTGGAGCCGTTATAAAGTATTACACCCAGAAAGGCCAAGAGACAAGTTGCCCTAAAGATCTTGTTATCCAGTCAGCTCCAGACATTCATAAAAAGTTGCAGAAACTGAAGGCCAGCCCTCAGGGGCCTCAAAAACTTCTTTTTTTAATATTTTTATTGAGAAACAAATAGCAATGAGAGTTTCACAACCGATTACTAGCACATTTTCACTAATTAATACATGGCATATTGTTGTCTTAGTGGTTATTCATTGTACAAGATGCAGCCCGCAGAATTGTTTTTTGGTTTTGTTTTTTGTTTTTTTTGTTTTTTGGGTTTTTTTGCAGAGCCGGGGATTGAACTCAGGTCCTTGCACTTGCCAAGGAAGCGCCTACTCTACTAGCCACCTCCCCGGCCCCCAAAAACTTCTTAATTAGCCTTTTAAAGTTTTTAATAATAGAGATGAGAGTACTCAAAAACAGCACAACTCTGAGTAGCAGATGTTGTCTCTGCTATAAAAAAATAAATAAATAAACAACAAAATAAAACCCTCTGGTGGGACCTGATCCCCAGCCCACTGCTCACACATCTCGAGGGCTTTCCTTCCCAGGACTGTGCTCCAAAAGCTGCCAGACTCAGAGTGGTCCCTGGGCCAGGGAATACCAGGACCTGGGACTCTCGAAGCCATGTCCTTGGTGGGGGGCCTGGCGGTCGGCCTGCCCACCGCTGGCAGCTGCTGCTGCTGGCCCTGGATGTCACCCTGGACCTCCCCTGACCAGCTCCTCCTCACCTCCTTGGCTCGGCCACTGAGGTCCCCTGGAGCATTTCAGACGCCAGACTCAAGGCAACTCCTGCTACAGAAGGTCAGGCCATCTCCCTCTTAGACAGCACAGATGCTGGTCAGGGTACGAAAGCCTCTCTTAGACACAGAGATCTCATCATGAAGTTCAAAGCAAAAGGTCCACATAAGTTGAAGAAGATATGAGGGTGACTGGGCTGGAAGCCAAGAGGAGAGAAGGGCCCAAGTGGCAAAAATTCTTAAGATGATAAAACACAGAAAAATATACTGGAAAAAAAAGCGGGGGTTATTTCTTCTAATTCTCATTATGAGAGATCTCAGTTGACCTACAAAACCTTCTTTTTTTTTTTTTTTTTTGGTACTTCTGAGAACTTTATTTAGCAAAGAATCCCTCAAATGATTTAAACTGAATTGTGCATGTTCTCTTTTGGTGTGTTTATACACATATGGCTACTATCTAGCAATTTAGAATATTTTATGATCCACCACTTTTTTTTTTTTAAACTAAAGTTTACAAGAAATAGCTGGAGCACAGTCCCAAAAATCTGTCTCCAATAACACCAGCAACTCAAGGTGGAAGGCAGCATTCTCCTACCTCCGAAGGCTTAATCTATGCTCATCTTTGCCTTTGCCTTCTGACTCAACTTCAGCCTGAGTCCAGTCACTAAAACTTCCTTTTTTCTTTTTCGCGGAACCGGGGATTGAACTCAGGCCCTCCGCTTGCCACGGAAGCGCTTATTCCACTGAGCCATCTCCCCGGCCCTAAAACTTCCCTTAATGAGAGTCACCTGCCGAGGTGAGGCTCAAGTCTGCTGAATCATCATTGCTCCCAAGGACCAAGCCCTAGCTATTTCCCAGACTCAAAGAGGACACAGCCGAGCAGCAAGCTGCTTTATCTGGCAGGGGGACCAAGCCTGAGGCTGAAGAGCCTGGAAGTAACGGCACTAAACACTGAAGACACAGGAGGGCTGGGGTGACATGGGAGGGAGGTGTAGTATGTCTTCCTTTGGGCCACTCTCATCCAACAGCAGGTGAAAATAGACTTGGTCCACAGCAAGCCCGACTGTGTTTAAAAAGGAAGGACTGCTTGTGTCTCTTTATGGACTTCTCTCCAGGAACCAAATCCTGTGCCAGAGCAGCAAAGCAGATGGCTGAGCCAGCTGAAGCCCAGACTTCAGAGTAAGTAGTCATCTTCAAGGTTATCATCACCAGACACAAAGGCAGCTTCTGATAAGCTGAGGCAGGACAAGGTATGTGTTATCTCTTCGGGGCTTCTTCTGGGCTCTGTGAGCATACTAGCAAGAGAAGCATCTGTTTCTGTGGCCATGTCCTTCAACATGTCCGGGACACCTCCGTTTCCTTCCATGTCTTCAGGAAGCTCAATCGCATATCCTTTTCGAACTAATTCTAGCCCAATATCCAGGTTCTTCCCATTGCTGGTATCATATAAGTAAATCTTTGGCCAAGTGGAGATCCCAGCCTGGACGTAGCTAGAGATTTTGGCCACCAGTGGCTTCCAGTCAGCACAGTGGGTAAGTCTGTCAAACTCATCCAAAGCTTCCTCTTCCCACTGCTCACCTGAGGGGGCGATCCGTGCCAGACTACATTCTATTGCTTGAAATGGAAGGCTTAGGAAGTCACTCCTGAGAGCCCTGAGGTCCCTCAGTGGGCAATCTCCATTATCTCCAAAGTCAACAAAATAGAGATCCAAGTTCCCATTTTCCAAGGTGCCAAGGATCCGAGCTCGATACCAGGAGCCATCGGTAGATAAGGGTGCTGCTAAAATGTCTCCTACATGCACAGTCAAGTCTTCAGGCAGACTCGTCTCATAGTGCTGGGTCATTTCACTGACAAGTTTATCCAACTGCAGGCTGCGGGAGCCAATGATTTGGATCCAGAAGTGGTTAGGGTGCTCAGAGGCTGAGACGTAGACCTCTAGGTACTCATCAGCATGGAAACTGAAGTCAGGACTGGGGATTTCAAAAATGGACTTCTCTGGACTGGCCTGGACTCCGGTCTTCTGACAGCTGTTATCAGGTTCCTCCCAAGAACCCTCTTTTGGTCCTACAACAGCTGAGTCACCGACTCCTTTGTGGGGAGGAACTGCCAGGGGTGCAGCATGTGTGCTGCCCCAGCCAGCATGTTTCCGCGAAGCAGGCTCCCCCGCACCACCTGGCTCCGGGGTTTCCTCTCTCCTCACGCTGATCGGCTGCTTGCGAGCGACCCTGGCTTCTGCAGAATGGGTGATTCTCTTGCGAAGCTCTTCATCTTCTGACACTTTCTCCAGTATCAAATGCTTGGCTGCTGCCACTTCTTTCTGTGTTCCTGAGATTTTGATAAGCCTTGATAATAGTAACATCCCGTCTGATTCTTTGTCACAGGTAATTTTGGCTCCAGAGGCCTTACAGATAGAACGAATTGTCTCGCCACCTCTCCCTATGATTCTGCCCACAGATCTCTGGGGCACTGAGAGCTGTTCAGACACTGGGGTATTCTCTGTCAGGATCTGATGGACTGCTGCTTTGGCCTTGCACACCTGAGCAGGAAAACCACTGATAAGTAGCACTCGCTCGTCTCCTACATCCTCTGTGTCCGCATCAATCCGAGCACCTGTCTGTTTCCGCAGCTGTTTAATATTGGCTGGCTCCTTGCCGCCCGATGATAAGCTTCACAACCTCCTGGGGAACTCGCATCTCTATCTCGATGTCATCTTCTCCAACAAATGTCAGCCGTTCTTCTCTGCTTTCCCTGTACCTGCGGTACAGGATATAGGCAACCGCAGCACTGGCTGGGATCCCAAGGCCCAGGGCTACTTTCTGAATCGTGGACAGGCTCGTCCAAGAAGTTCGCTCAGTGGACATTTTCTGCTGTGCTCTTACATCCGCTCCTCCAGCGTCCGTCTTCACGCGCCGGGTACCGCACCTCGGCCCGGGCACCACCTCCTCCCTCCAGCACCGCGACTCGGCCCCCTACAAAACCTTCTGACTAGCCTATTTATGCTCTTGGTACAGGAATAAATTCAGAGACAAAGGCTTCCCGTAGTTATGACACTCGGTAAGCTCATGGGCAATAACGGTATTCATTACATCCTCTGAGATATAAAAGCAAAATCACTTATGACGCTAGCCTTGTCCAAGACTCAGAGCTCTGCCTTGTCCTGTACTCTAACTACTTCTGTACAAGCTATATGTCACCTGCGGCAATCGCTGTCAAATACTTCAAAGACTCCCCGCCCAGGCCTGGCAGGCTGACTTCACCCACGTGCATGGCAACATGGCAGGGACATTCCAGGGTCACCTGTAGTGCTCCGCCGGCTGTCCCTTCACGAGGCACGCCCATCGCTCTGAAGGTAAGCTGGGCTGGCCAACAGAGCCCCGGCCTATCCTCCACGTACAAGCCACGAGTACGCTGCCCCACATCTGCTGGAGAATCCACAGAACACCCACATGCTTTTTCCCTCCTGTCTTGTTGAACAACTGAAAAGGGCATTTTAGGCTTTTCCTGTAGATTTTACTCTCAGTTTTGCTGGGATTATAATTCAATTGTCCTTTACCTCAGGGATGAAATGCTGCTCCCCCATACTCGTGTTGACCACAGCCCCACTCAGACCCCCACACCAACCCATGGTGCATGGCCCCGTTCACACAGTGGGCAGCTTCCTGTCCCAATCCCTTACCAAACACTGAACGTTTGCTCTTTCCCTGCTGAACTGCTCCAGTCCGGCCCTGGCCAGAGCTGCTTGCTCTGCACGCCCAGGTCAACAATTCCCAGCTGCTGCTCCACCCTGGCCTGGCGCAGGCATGCGCCCCTGCTCAGACTTCTCTGTCTTTATAGGACATGCGCAAGTGGCTCTGGGAGGCTGGGTGGGCAAGGGCTGCTGAGGGGCAATAGCCTGCTTCAGCCCACTTGCAAGATGGGCCTGGCCCAGCACCCAGAGCCACAAGCCCACTGCCTGCTGCCCCCAACCATGGTCGCCCAGCACCACCAAGCCGGCCCTCGTCCTGCAGCCAGGACAGACAAAGTAACTTCAGTATAGGTACAAGACCCCTGGCAGGCTGGCCTCCAGGTATGCCTGTATACTTTTTTTTTTTTTTTTTTTAAAGACAGGGTCTCACTGTGCAGTCCAGGCAGGCCTTGAAGTCACTATGGAGCCCAGGCTGGCCTGGAACCTGCAGCAGTCCTCCTGCCTCAGCCTCCCAAATGCTAGGATTACAAGTATGAGCCACCACACCTAACTTCCTTATCTGTTTAGAGCTTCTGATGTATAATCAACAAAGCTCTGTCCTAGAAAACAAAAGGAGAACTTTAAACT
Source organism: Octodon degus (assembly GCF_000260255.1). NCBI lineage: Eukaryota > Metazoa > Chordata > Mammalia > Rodentia > Octodontidae > Octodon > Octodon degus. The sequence goes on from NW_004524886.1 coordinate 802,026, forward strand.
CAGTAGTCAGGGGTCGAATCTTATCCTGGGGTCCAGGTGGGGATCTGGCTGGTTTGGTGGAGAGGAAAGAGCCCACCAGACCATCCTGGACTCTGCAGAGTCCCTGGGTTGTGGGTTGGCAGCCTGCCAGCCTGCTGCACCCTCTCTACCCTTCCTCACAGAGAGGCAAGTGCCAGGCTGAGTGAGCTCTACAGAGCTGGGCAGGCAGGTGTGACCTCCTGCCACAGCACCAAGCACCCTCACTCCCTCAGACCTTTCAGGGGTTTGTTTAGAGGTGTTTTTTTTTTTTTTTTTTTTTTTTACAATAATGGGGCTCAAGCCCAGGACCTTCTCAATGAGTTATATCCCCAGCTCCTTATTTTCATTTGGAGACCTGTCCTGCTCAGTCACCAAACTGTTCAAGCTGGGCTTGGACTTGTGATTCTCCTGCCTCAGTCTCCCCAGGTGCTGGAATTATAGGCCTGTGCCACCTTGCTTGGCTAGCATTTCTTCCTATCTTTTTTAAAGATTAATTCTATTCTCTACTGCCAAGCCTGCCTTATAGCACTTTACCAGTGTGTGTGTGTGCAATGTGTAGTACTTGGGTCCCTTTGTTAGGCTTGGTTCACATGTAACACAGCTTCATTCTCCACCTTCCCTCTCGGCCTTCCCTTCCCATCCCACTGCTGCCTGCAACATCTATCTTTATGCTTCCTTGACAATAAATAGAAGAATAAAGTAGAAATAATAGAACACAGGGTGCCTGGGGGGAGGGGAAGAGATACAAGGAAATGGGCAAAGAACTGTTCTGGGGCACAGGTCTGAGGATACCCAGACTGAGATGAGGACCTCACCCACCCTTTCATAGCAGGTCTACTCCCCTGTGGGGCAGAACAGATTTTCATCAAGGTTGGGAAGAGGCTGGGATTCTGGAGGCAGGACTGAGCCATACTGAGCTCAAGCTAGGGACTTTGTGGTGCTCTGGAAGGGGTGGAGGAGCCAGAAAAGGTGACTGAGCCTAGGGTGCTACCCAGGCCCAGGGTGCTGGCAGGGCCTGGGGGTGCTGGCCAGCTCTAGGGTGCTGGCTGGGCCTGGGGGTGCTGGCCAACCCTAAAATGCTGGCCAGGTCTAGGGGTGCTAGCGAGGCCTGGGAGTACTGGCCAGGCCTGATGGTACTGGCTGGGCCCTAGGGGTGCTGGCCAGGTTTGGGGATGCTGGCCAAGTTTACGGGTGCTGGCCCACGCTTCAGGTGGCAACTCCCAGCAGGTAACTGGAAGACTCTCTGGCTTCACTCAACCTTGAATAGGTCCTGCTCCTTACTTTCTCAATGGAGGCAATTTCTGGACTTGCAAGATTCCGGGGAATTGTAGATGTGGTGGGTCTGATAGGGAAGGGGTCTGATTCTCAGCAAAGGATGGGGTAGGTATTTCTTTGGGTGACCAGCTGGGTAGCTACAGTTTTCTTGAAAGTATAAGTTTTCAACAATACTTTCCTTGCCTCCATTCTGCCTATTATTTCTTCTATCCTACCTCTGAATGACTGGACTGAAACTAGATGTGCCTGCAATCCCAGCATTCTGGAGGCTGAGGTGAGAGGATCACCATGAGGTCAGGGCCAGCTTGAACTCTGTAGCAAGATCCTGTGTCAAAAAAAAAAAAAAAAAAACCACTGGCCTATGGGTGTCAATTAAAAAATAAGTAGGGCCAGAGATACAGCTCAGTGGCATAAGTGCCTGCCTGGTAAGCACAAGGTCCTGAGTTTGATACCTGGTACAATAAATAAATAAATAAATAAATAAAGTAAAACCAAGGAGCAGAGTTGCGGCACAGGGCGCTGCCTCTCTCTGAGCCCGCATCTGTGCGCTTGTCATGGAGCCCAGAGCCACTGAAGCTCAGAGGGGGTGGAGACAGTGGAGAGCGACCGTGCAGGGTGAGTACAGGGCCACTGGCACCAGCTGACTGGGGACACCAGTGCACCCTGGACAATGAGGAGGAGGCTGTGAAGCGGCCCTGCTGTTGTAAGCAGCTAAGTCAGATAGAAATATTCTAGGCAGTCAGACAGGGCTGGGCCCTCAAGGAGGAATGTGGAAGACAAGGTGACTCTGCAGCTTGGAAGAGACAGACACTCCCATGTGGGCCAGAGCGCGAGACCGAAGAGCAGCGAATGCAGCCAAGCACTTCCCTGGGTGGGCGCCAGGGACAGATATTCTAAATAGGTACCAGTCACCTTAAAAGTCCCTAACCCAACAGGAGCCCTGTCCCACATTCATGCCTGCTCGCTACAGGACTCGCTTCCCCATTTGGTCCTGGATTCAATCAATTTTACCTGAGCAATGGTGCTTGTAATCTCACTGGTTGACCAGATTTGTCCCACCAGATGCCACCTAAGTGAGTTCCCATGTTCTCTACCTTAGACCTCACCACATTGTTTTCCTCTATAAAAATCCCTGGAAGCAACAGCTTCCTGGGGCAACCTGGTTGGCACCTCTTCTGTTCCTCTCTCAGACAGGAGCTTTCTTTGCCCCAGTAACTCTATTCTGCTATTAACCTCTGTTATTCCTAAAATTCATTCTTTGGTTTGAGAGGCTATGAACTCATCCAGGCACCTTTCAGATGGGAGTTTCATTACCCTGTATCACTGTAGCTGCAGGTTCCCCGGCCCGGGTCCTCAACACACCGCACGGAGCTGCCAGGCACTGTGCCCTAGGCTGCTGACACTTCAGTAATCATGTGCCCTCCTCACAGAATCAGCGTTTTAAAATGAAAGATAATTCTCATTTTCTAAAAAGCAATATGAAAAAGATAGGCAAAGCTGGCTGCTCCTGTGGCTTGCAGAGAGCTGGGTGTGTGCAGGGCGCGCTGTGGAGAGGAGCTGCGCCTCAGCCTTCCACCTCCGTCATGTCAGGACAGCACTCCCTCCATCTCCACATTGCCCTGGCTGGGCTCAAGCTTTGATCCTCCCGCCTTGGCCGGCTTCACTTCGCCTGTGCACGTGCGCTGCTGACACAGGGAGAATGCCTCTCCCCTGTGCTCAACGCAGACACATGGAATACTGCACAAAAGCACTAACTGCACACACGGACGCCAAAACCTGTGGCACACCGGAGCCTTGAAGGATGGGTGAGTGTTGTACAGAGCCAATCCCAGGATGCTTCAGTATGTAGGCCAGAGTGGTGGCACATACCTGTCGTCCCAACACACCGAAGGCTGAGACAGGAGGATCACCAGAAGTCCAAGACCAATCGAGGCACCACAGTGAGACCCTTTCTCAAAAAAAACAAAACTAATAACAGAATAAATTGATTTGGTATTAAACAATTGGTTGACGTTCACAATATCTGCAGCGTGTGGCGCTAAGTTCTCTCTTCCCAACTCCCTGGGCCAAGATCTCTCCAACAGTGCTCAGCAGTGGAGGGGGCAGATTCATCCTCTCATGCCTTTACGGGGACACTCCATACTTTTCTTTTCTTGACTCCTGGGCTGTGGACAGCACCATAGACTGGGGGCCGGACAACAGACAGCATCCTCTGAGCTCTGGAGGCTGCACTCTCAGGGCCCAGCCCAGGACCACTGATCTCCTGCTCAGGGTAGGAGGACAATGAAACACAGAGGAAACATATTTTCGTTACGGGGCTCCAGATAATCAAAGCCCACTATGAGCTGTGCTCGGTACCGTATGATTGGGGGTGCTTGTGGCTGCAGGAAGTGAAAGACGTGAACTGCTGATAAAGTCTGGGCTCAAAGACTGAAGAACAAGGCATCTTTGGGAAAGCACACAGGAGCAGACCAGGGTTTACTAGTAACCCAACTGCCTGCTGACTGTGGCAACTAAGTAGAAGGAGAATAAGCCAGACCTGTCCTCAGCTGCGTGCTGGCTTGCTTTGAGGTGCCAGAACTTCACAGGCTATTTTCAGGCCTTGGATCTGGCTGTTGGCATAAAAATTAACCTGTCTGTAAGCCAGCTGCGGGTCTCAGCACAAGCGATGGAGGCCTAGGACAGACTCCCAGCATATTAACATCAATTGCCGCCCACTATGTCCCTCGTCACCCTGTCCTCAAAGACATGCTATTGGCTCCCCTGCCTGGACCCTGCTGGGAAGAACTCGCTTTCAATGTTTCTACTTCCTATCACTGCTGGCCCTTGGTGTTTCAGAGCCTGGGGCTCCCTGCAGGACACTGTAAGTCCTGCAGACCCAAGCGTCTGTGCCTCTGCACATCCTCACTGGGCAGTGTCTGTGCCTCTCATCAGGAGAACTGGGAGAGGACTTTACCTCAGTAATATAGTGCTTTCCTAGCATGCAGCAGGCCCCCCACTCAACATGCAGCAACCAAGAAAACTGAGTTGAACATTGTGGCTGAAAACAGGCATGGCGGGCCAGGCCTGCAAGTCTAGCACCCTAGGAGCCTGAGGCAGGAGTATCACAAGCTGGAGCCCAACCTGGACAGCTTAGGGATGTAGAAAAAGACTTCCTCAAAGTCTAAAGAAGGGAAGGAAGAGGACTTGGGAGAGTGCCGGGAGGCCTGGAAACCTGATGCGCTGCACACACATGCAGCAGCCGTCCTGGCCCTCATTCCTACCGTCTGAGAACTCAGGCAGATGCTGGGCAGCCACAGGGTCCTGCTGAGGCTGGCCCGCACCCACCACATGCACAGAAGCTTTGCTGAGCACTGGTGGGTCTCCCCCACCAGTAACAACAGCCTTGGTGGGCCCGACACCCCCACTGTAGTGGGCCACACCAGCCACTCTCCTACCCAGCAGGGCTGGGTGATCACGGGGAGCTCCAAAAACTCCAAAATGAAGGAGCAAAAGGCACTCTCAGTCCTCTAGTCTGCCCAGAACAAGCCCAAGGGACAAGGACATGAAAGAACGTGGAAGCCACACACCTGACATTTCTGAAATGAAAGCAACTGAAGTAAAGAAAAAAAGTCCATCAGGTTACAGAAAAAATAAGATCAGATATAATCTCTCAGGTCAAAAAAAAAAAATGACAACAATTATAAAAGAATTGCTCAGCACAGCTAAAGAAGACATAGATAAAAATATACAGGAGAATGCTGGAAACATCAAACAAATAATACAGGAGAGAATTAAAATTCATGAAACAGATTGAAACAGATATCCATGAAATTAAGAATTCTATGAAAAGCTAGCAAAATAGCTAGAGCGAAACTGAAAATAGACCATGAGGCCTTGAAGAGAGCAGTGCAGTGTATGAACGTGAAAGCTGCCCTAAAACTGACAAAGAATCAGGAAACAACAATTCAGCAGCTAGAAAATGACGCCAAGAAAAACAATATAAGAATAATAAGGTCAATGAAGCAGCAGGAGTCAGCACAAACGACGTAAAAAGACTGCTTACAGGGCTGGGAAGTAGCTCAGTGGTCTAGGTGCCTGCCTGGCAAGTACAAGTCCCAGATTCAATCCCTGCGACCGCATACCAGCCCCAACTGTGCTGGCCACTGAAACTGGGCATGGTGGCTCATAGCTATAATCCCAGCCCTGGGGAGGCTGAGACAGGAGAATCACTAGAAGTCTGAGCTGTGCAGTGAGACCCTGTACCAAATAAACAAATAAATCTTTTTTTAAAAAAAAAGTAGAAAATTTCCTAAGCATGAGAAATGAATCCAACATATTAATAAGTGAGGCATATAGAACTCCAAACAGCCATAATCAAAATAAATCTTCACCTAGACACATAATAATCAAGATCCCAGAAACTGAAGAAATTCATGACCAGCAAACCAGCCCTACAAAGAAAGAGTACTGACAGTGATTCTAGAAACAGACAGAAACAAAATCAACTTCAAGAATAACAACAGCAAGCAACCACCAAGCAGAGCAAGTAATTAAAAAGAGAAAGAATAAGAAAGGAGGAGAAAGCACGGAACCTATTGCAGGAAAATGACATGACAAAGATGAGTCGTATCAGTTATAACCATCAATGTTTTTGTTTTTGTTTTTTGTTTGTTTGTTTTGCAGTACTGGGGATTGAACTCCTGAGTTCAATCTTGTGCTTTCTAGGCAAGCACTGAGCCATCTCCCTGGCCCATAGCCATCAATATAAGTGGTCTCAATTCACCAATCAAAGAAACAGACTGATAGAATGGATTAAGGAACAAAATCTAATAATACACTGTATAGAAGAAAGACATTTAAGTCAAAAGAAAATTTACAGGGCCAGGGAGATGGCTCAGTGGAATAAGTGCTTCCCTGGCGAGCACAAGGGCCTGAGTTCAATCCCCAGTTCTGAAAAAAAAAAAAAAAAAGGGCTGAAAGTCAAAGGATGAGGACCAATACTCCATGTGGCAGGAACCTAGAAAAAAGCAGGGCTAAATATTCTAGTTGCTGACACCATCAAATTCAAAACCAAGAATGATTAAAAGAGATTAAAAAAAAAAAAAGAAGAAGAAGAAGAACCAGGAATAATGTCACACTCCTGTAATCCCAGCACTCACTAAGTCAAGACAGGAGGATACCTGCAAGTTTGAGACCAGCCTAGGGGCTACAAGAGTGAGCACAGGGCCGGCCAAACTGCATACTGAGATCCTGTCTTAAGAAAGAAGAAGGTGTCAGATACAAAGTTACATTTCTTGTTATGTTGGTCTTGCTTTATCTTGGTCTTAACCATCCAGCACAAAAGTATAAAATCAAGGTACAAAAAGTAAAGCCATATTAATACGCTGAGCTGTAAAAGGCTCAAGTCAACAACTTCTGACATTGCCAGTCCTATGGATAGCCCACTACTATTATGGACTACTGGACTATATTGGATTATTTTGCTGAATTCACGCACCTACAATATTTAAATGATAATGGAATACCCATCTCTGACAAAACTAAACAAAGAAAGGGTATAAATGCAGGATCATTTTGTATCTATATATACAAAATAGTTAAAATAGATATACAGCTACTTTCTCTCAGTTCAATGAGAAGAAAGATTTGTTCTAATACTGTTTGGACAGGATATCATGTCTGCATCTTGTACTGTGAATAACCACTACAAAGACAACAATATGCAATGTATTAATTATTGAAACTGTCCTACTAATTTGTTTTGAAACTGTCTCATTGCTATTTGTTTGTCAATAAAATTAATAAAAAATAAAAAAAGAAGAAGGGGCCAGAGAGATGGCTCAGTAGAATAAGCGCTTCCCTGGCAAGTACAAGGGCCTGAGTTCAATCCCTCATTCTTCCAAAAAAAGAAGAAGAAAGAAGGAAGAAGGAAGAAGAAGTAGTCCTAGTAGTAGTTAATCAATAACAAATGGTGGCGAGGCTGTGGGAGTGCAGACTGCTACAACACTATGGAAATCAGTGTGGAGATTCCTCAAAAAGCTCGGACTGAAAGTCCCATTCAAGTGAGCTATTCCCTCCTGAGTATTTTTCCAGAACTGAAAGCATTGTAGCACAGCAATATATGTGCTCCCATGTTTATAGCAGTGCAATTTGTCATAGCTAAATCTTGGAAGCAACCCAAATGCACATCAACTGAGGAATGGATGAAGAAGGGGTTTTTTTACACACAATGGAGTATTATTCAGCCATAAAAATGATAAATGTAAGGTTTTATTGGTAAATGGAAGCAACTAGAGACCATACTCCTAACTGATAAACCAGACCCACATGTGCAACCATAGCATCGTCTCCTCAGCGTAAGAACCTAAAAGAGTAAATAAACCAGAAGGGTCCGTAGACACCATGAAAAGGGAATGCACCTGTTCAAAAGGAAGGAAATGCCGAGATGAGGGGGACGGGGGAGGAGGGGAGAGACATACCTACGCACGTAAGCCGTATGCTTTGGGTAATTGTACTGCGGAAAGGAGCAGTTAATGCTTAATAATTTTGGTCTTTGTTTTTCAATGTTTTTTTCTTTCTCTCTCCTGAATTTCTTTGTTTTTGTTTTTTGGGATTTTGTTTTGTTTTGTTTTGTTTTTTTGTTTTTGTTTTTTGTTTGGTTTGGTTTGGGTTTTTTTGGTGGAACCGGGGATTGAACTCAGGCCCTTGCACTTGCCAGGCAAGCGCTTATTCTACTGAGCCATCTCCCCATCCCCCTGAATTTCTTATACCTTTATTTTTCTTTTTTTCTTTCTTCTTCCAATTTTCCATGCATGTGTGGTAACCTGAGCAACTAATTTGAAGACAACACTATGCAATACAACAAACACTGTCAAATTCATATTATTTTGCTTAGTGAAATTCTGTATCATTTGTAATTTTTTGTTTCAAAACTATTTTATACTCTCTTCAAAAATAAAAAATAGAAAGAAAGGAGGGAGGAAGAAAGAGATAGGAGAAAAAGAAGGACAAAAGGAAGAAAAGAAAAGAAAAGAGAAAAGCAAGCAAGCAAGTTGGGGAGATGGCTCAGTGGCATAAGGGTCTACCTGGTAAGCACAGGTCTTGGGTTAGAAACCTGGTACCAAAAAAAAAAAAAAAAAAGGAGGAAAGCAGGTTGAAAGTGTGAAAGCAATCTATATCATGGTTCTTTCCTGAACTTCTAAAACCCAAGTCTCGCTTACTTTTCTGTCACTGCTAGCACAAAATGTCTGATGCCCAAAATTAAGGAAGGAAATGTTTACTTCGTTCACAAGTTGTGGAGGTTCCGATACATACTTGGCTGGTTCCAAGGGAGGCTGGCACATGGCAGAGGGCAATAATTCATGGTGGTAGAAAACAACCAAGGAACGAGAGCGAAAGGGGAAGAGCGGGAAGAGCAGCAGCCGGGAGCAAGCCTTGCTCCCTCCCTTGTATTGCATGCAGGCTACCTGGCCCAGGATGGGCGGAGCTCTCACACCCGTAATCCCAGCATTGCATCATGAATTAATCACAAACTAGAAGCCCGTCCTATGACTGCATGAGGCTTTGAGGAGACATCTAGAGACAACCCACAACAATTTGTCCCTGGCCCCCAGACTCATGTACATCCCTATATGCAAAAGACATTTGGTCCATCTCTAAGAGTTGCCAAAGTCCTAACAGTTTCAGCATTGCTGAAAAGTCCAAGTCTCAAGTCTCCTCCAAGATGTACAAACTCTTAGCTGTAAGCTCCTCTAAAAATGAAAAGTAAGGGGCTGGGGAGATGGTTCAGTAGAATAAATGCTTCCCTGGCAAGAGCAAGGGCATGAGTTCAATCCCCGGTTCCACCAAAAAGAAAAAAGAAAAAAAAAAAAAAAGAAAAGAAAAGAAAAGTAAATTAAATACTTTAAACATTCAATGGCATAAGATAAGTGTAACCAAAAAGAAAGATAAATATTAACATTCCAAAAGTTACAAATGAGTATAAAAAGCATTGAGACCAAAGCAAATCCAAAATTGACCAGGGCAAATATTAAGTCCTGTAGTTCTATGTGCAATATCTGAAGCAATCTGTGGTAAGTTTCAAGCTTCAGAGGTGTTGTGCGGTGCCACCCCAAGCACTCCCAGCGGGCATGCCCCCCACGGCTTCTCACACTGCCCTCCTTGCACCACCCCGAGCACTCCCAGCGGGCGTGCCCCCCACGGCTTCTCACACTGCCCTCCTTGCACCACCTCGAGCACTCCCAGCGGGCATGCCCCCCACGGCTTCTCTCACTCCCCTCCTGGGGGCACACTGCCTGGCCTACCAGGCCTTGTGAAACCTGGGTGGAAGCCCTTTTACCCACAGAACTCTTGCATTCCGCATGCACCTAAAACAGTGCCATGTTGGCGATGCCAGAATCCACTGCCAGCTGGAGTAGCCAGGCTTTCTTCTCTCTTAGCTGTAGAGTCCAAGTGCCTGGATCACTGAAAACTCCAAAGAAACTCTCTGTGTCACCACCATTCTGGAATACAGTGTGGCTGCTGCCATTCTGGAACACAGTGTCTATGGTTTCTCCTCAAAGCAAAGTCATTCACTTTTGTACTTTTGAGGTTACAAAGGATGCAGATTTGCTTTTCCCAGTAATGTACTCAGGCCATCTTTCCTGTTCTCCTGTTGCTTAACAGCAGTCAAGATCTCTCAGCTCTAGCTTAGCAGACCATAGCTTCACTGTACCTTCCTTTCTGGTCAAACTCACAACGTTTTAAATCTTCCTGCTGACTCTCTGCTCTTGATTCTCAACATAGATTTGGCTTAAAAACCACAACACTCAGGGCTGGAGAGATGGCTCAGTGGTCTAAAGCACCTACTTAGAACAAGCTTGGCAAAGCACAGGGACCGCAGTTCGATCCCCCAGCACCACATGCCAGCCAGCCCCGCCCCCTGGTGGGCTGAGCTGGCCACACACACACACACACACACACACTAAATAAAATGTAAACAAACAACAACAACACTAGCGATGCCACAGCCTCAACATTGGAATACCTTGAAATTTCTTCTGCTAGTTTATTTAGTCTGCTGCACTTAATCTCAGTCTCAGGCAAAATCTCTGGACATGAACAAAATGCAGACAAACTTTATGCCAAATCATAACACACGTTGTATAGAGTACAACAACCTATGCAGTCCTTCTTCCCAGCAGAAAACTTGTGAACCTGGACCCACCAGCAGGATTTCCATCAGCGTTCTGGTCTTCTGAGCCCTGAGCAGAATTTTCCTTACAGAGCAGCCAAAGGCATTCCAGCACTGCTCTTTCAGGCAACGTCTCCAAGTCGTTCCTATGTCTTCCCATAAGTCATTCCCAAAGACCCTGAACCATAAGATCAGGTATAGTCATAGCAATTACTCTGTCTCTGGTACCAAATTCTGTCTCAGTTACTTCTCTCTTGTTGCTGAGACAAAATTTCAGTCCATACTCAACTGGCTCCAAATCAGAGTGGCACATGGCAGACAGCAGCCGTTCATGACAATGGAAAACAGAACAGCAAGAGTAAAAAGGAGAAGAGCAGCAGAAGAGAGCAAGCCTCCCTCCCTTATACTGCATTCAGGCTATCCACCCCAAGGTGTATGTAGCACTCGCACCCATAACCCTAGCATTGGATCCTGAATCAATCACAAAGTCTAGGAACCCAGCCCGTGACTGCATGAGGTTTTAGGGGGACATTCAGACACAACCATAACACAAGGTCTCTCTGAGTTGTTCTTGCCCTCCTGTTTCTCATCTTTCCTACCCTAAAACACGAGGAGTTCTTTTTTGCTCTTTTTCTTTAATTATTGACACAATATCTTGTAATGTAGTCTAGGCTGGCCTGAAACTTGCTATACAGCTCAGGCTGGTCTTGCACCTCTGGTTCTCTAGCCTCAGCCTCTCGAGTGCTGGAATTACAGGCCTGGATCAACAGACCTGCCCAACAATCTCTTTCTGAATTTCCTTTATCTGGCTTGAAACTGGATGATCAGAAAGATCTCCCCTGTCCTGGATCCTTCCCCAGGAATCTCAACCCACTACATGACTCAGTCATGGGAAGAAGACACATCAGCCTTGACTAGGAACACTGGGATTAGTAGAACCTACTCGGGTACATCTGGGTCACGGAGGCCCAGCCTTGGGATCCATATTGTCCCCTGGTCCCTTAGTACTGATGTTCTCCCCTGCTCTGCTTCCCACTAACCATGAGCTGGAACCCCTGCACCATGGTGACCCTACCTTGAAGCAGCAGCATGAAGCATGCCTTCTAACAGTGTGAGCTGAATCAACCTTCCCTTTAATCATGGGTTTAGAAATCTAGGGCCAGCAAGGAGAAAGCTGACCAACAACTGTGCTACACACGAGCCCCACACCCAAGTGGCCTTCATCTCATCTTCTTCAGCCCATTCATTCTCTTGCAAGCATTACCTCATCTCCCGTAAGTCGCCTGACCCACACTGCCAAATCAGCTTCTACTTTTCCTTGGGGTGCTGCGTACTCATGTGGTTCTGGGGCTGTCCTCATGTTTGCAGCTTCAGAGTTTCTCTCCCATGGCTCCAATGTGTCCTCACCTCCCAGACGCGGATTATCAATACTGCACAGGAACTGTCTGCTCCCCTACCTCTGAAACCGTCAAGGTGGGAGGCTATGCCTCCCATAAATTCCATCCCTTCTGCTGTGCTCCGTGGGCCTCAGGACCACTCTGGTGAGCATGGACACAAGAGGCCACACTGGCTGTCCTTGTGTTTATGGGGCAAAAGGGACTCCATTTTCTTTTTAACTCCATTTTAGAAGTTACTTACATGTTAGGTGAATTCACTCCTTACCCCCTTCCCTCTTAATTAGCCATAAAACCCACAAAGGAGAATAGTAGCTAACCTACAGAATAAACAGAACACACTGTAGGTAAGCTACAATTTAACTATACTAACAAACTCCTGGGAAATGGAAACCTTGTGACACTTTGGTAAATTCCAAAATGAGATAATGTAGTTACCCTGGTTACTTGCAAATGTATAAAAACCCAGTACAAAATTCTCTAGTCCTCAACATTCCCTGATTGTGCATCAAGTCGTCCTCCTGCCAGCAATAAAAGCCTAGTTTGTTTCATAATTTGTCTCTAGTGAGTATTTCTCTCACTGAATTTTGCTGCAGTCGTGTCTTGTGATGGCCCAGGTGCACTGAGGCAGGGGGATGTTGGCAGGAAGCTGAAGAAAGCACCTGGGACACTCGAGAGAGTGTCAAAGACGTGGACAGGAGAGGACAGAGTTGCTTGAGTTTCACCAGCAAGCAAGGAGTGCCCAGGGATGCTGAACTGGTCAGGAAGCTGCCCGACTGCATAGACAAGCATGGTGGCCCTCAGCTGAACAAGTAACACTTTTTGGCAGAACCCAGGATTGAACTCAGGCCCTTGCGCTTGCCAGGGAAGCACTTATTCCACTGAGCCATCTCCCCGGCCCCCAAGTAACACTTGATGTGACCCATTTCCATACATTCCAAGTGCCCAGAATGCAGCCGGCTGTAAATTGTGATGAAAAGAAGGTATACTTTTGTAATATTTATTTATTTATTTATTTGGTACAGGATCTCACTGTGCAGTTCAGACACCTAGTGATCCTCCTGTTTCAGCCTCCCCAGAGCTGGGATTACAGGTGGGTGCTACCATGCCAGTTTTGGTGGCTGGCACAACTTGCCCGGGGTTCTGGGGCCAACATGGCAAGTAGTACTGGGAATTGAACTCAGGACCTTGCACTTGCCAGGCAGGCATTTAGACCACTGAACTATCTCCCCAGCCCAAAGTACGCTGCAAGTCATGGCTCACAAATAACAAATTAGCATGAAATTTTGTCTTAAAGTGCAACATCAAAGTGTATACCTCTAGGGACTGGGGAGATGGCTCAGTAGAATAAGCATTTGCCTGGCAAGCACAAAGGGCTGAGTTCAATCCTCGATTCCACCAAAAAAAAAAAAAAAGTATATACCCCTAATCCCAGCAGTTGGAAGGCTGAGGCAGGAGGCCACAATTTTGAGGCCATCCTGGGCTACATAGTGAGTTCAAGGCCAGACTGGATTATATGGCGAGACCCTGTCTCAAAAGAAAAAAAAGAACCTTAAAAGCATAAAGTACAAAATCATCCCGGGCACGGTGCTACACACCTATAATGGAAGCACTCAGAAGACTGAGGTAAGAGGATCACAGTGAATTTGAGGCCAGTCTGGGCTACACAGCAAGACCCTGTTTCAAACCAGAAAACAAACCCAAAATAAGTGCTAAAGAAATACATGAAATATTGAAATTAGTTGATGATAATGCTGCAGTGACCATGAAGATGGTTTGAATGAGCTCATCATGGTTAGGAATCCTCTGAAGATGAGAGATCAGGATGTTCAACATCGAAAATCCAAGGTAATGTCCAAAGAGTAAGCAAAACAAACGCACAGTTGAGTAATGCAGAAGTTTCTGAGCTTTTGGACAGCTCTTGTGGCTCCAGCCAAAGCATTTCAGTAACAGATTTGTGCATGAAGCAAGCAAGTATGAAATTTGTTTCTCGTGTTCTTCTTAAGCCTGTGGAAATTTTAAACTGATATTACTACTTACTACATTTAAACAAATGTGATCCAACGCAGTAAGACAGATCTTCAACTCCATCCTCATGTTCAAACAAGCCTTAAAGAAAAGAAAAAAGCTGTCTTCATGTGCCACACATAAAAATTGGAATACCAAATGTATAGATTTTGCTTATATCCTGTGCTTTATATCAATTGTAGTCTCAGAACAAAACTTAATAGTTAACACCATCACTTTAATCTATATTAGGTTATCATAATTTTTATTTTGGTTTGTTCTCACTATATAGGTGGAGGCTCACTATATGGTCCAGGCTTCTTTCCTCCCGCCTCAGCCCCAAGAGTCCCCAAATCACGGGTGCCTAGCAGTAGTATTCCTTCTTAGATGCATCAGAACTCCTATTGAGCGGCCGGTGAGATTGCTCAACAGACTAAGCACCTGCTGAGGCAAGTGCAGGGAGTGGGGTTCTATCCCTGGCACGACGTGCTACACAGGCCCCACCCCTGGGTGTCCTGAGCCGCAACCAATCCAGGCATGGTGGTGCATGCCTGTAATCCTAGTGTTGGGGAGGCTAAAAACAGGAGGATCACTATGAGTCTGAGCTGCCTAGTGAGACTCTGCACAAAAATATAAAAAGAAAAATTTTTTTAAAACCTATTGAATGATGAGCAAAAGAGGATTTATTTTTTGCATCTGTCCCCAAAATTTTAGCACACAAGTGCCACTGTCCCACTACTTTTAATTGTCAAAAGCAACAGGATTTGCAGTTTAATTGGAATTGTGTAGTTATGCTGCCTCAGATTCTAGTTTTTTAAGAAATGTCCTCATGGGAGATAAGACTTAGCTATGAATCTGAGACCAAGGATGAGAGTTCTCAGTGGAAATCACACAGTTTTCATGTGAAAAAAGCACATCAATCAAGGTCCAAAAGCACAGCGGTGTTGATTGTGATTTTTGACCTTGGAGCTGTGCAAGCTGAATTTGTCCTCAGGAACATTACAGCGAACTCAATATCGTAAGTGCGCATTAGAATGTTTGAGAAACGGCATGTATAGAAACGGCGTGGGAAATAGGGGAAGGACTCTGAAGGGCATTCATGGCCGAGTGGCTTTACTGCAAGAAACTTTTAAACTTTAAACATTTCTGGTTCCACACACACGCAAAATCAATCCCTGGTTCCACAAAAAATAGAATAAAATTTAAACATTTAAATTTATAAATACTTCATATATCAACAACCAATAAATATGTGCCAAAGTTATCTTTATTTCCTTCTCACAACAAATGTCAAATAAAACTGAGATATGTGTGGCCTGACAGAGCCCCACTGTGCACATCTGGGGCCCCACCCAAACTGTCCCACCTGCACAGGAAGAAATCAGGACACACCAGAACAACACGGGGGGAGGGTGGGCACTGAGTGGGTCGGAGCGCAGGAAGACAGTGGGGTCACTGAGTTGCAGAAAGGCTTTCTTCCTTCCCCCCGAGGCCAGGAGGAGCAAGGCAAAGCCAGTCTCATGTGGCAAGCGCTGGAGGACGGTCTGAGCCCCTCATCCCAGCCCCTGCTGCGCAAACACCTACTCAGGCCTGGGGACTTGAGGACTGCTGGGTGGGGCATCCCAACTCCTTGTCCTACAGGGCCCTTGGGTGTGGGACAAACTCCATGTCTCCAGTGACCACACAGTGAGGTCGGGTGATGCGCACCTCCAGGCACACAGCAGTGGGGCCCGTAAGACCTGGCAGAGGGTGCGGTTTAAACAGTGTGACGCTAGCTGTCCCTGTCACTGTGTCTGTGCAAGGTCCCCGCAGCCTCCGTGGCCCTGCTGCAGCCTCCAGCCAGGGCATCCCACCCTCCAGGTCCCCAGAGACCTGCATCTCATCCCTGGAGTCATTCTGTCCCCCTGGCCTGGGACTCCCAGTGATGTCCCCAGATCCCCACTCTGGGCAGGGGCTGCACCTGGGCAGCTGTTGGGCACAGCTGTGGGACACTGCCCCAGTGGGCACTCTCCATCCAGCAGGACACTGCTCCTGTGGGTATGGGGTGCACCACAGGCCAGGCTCCAGCTTCAGGGTTAGTGCTCCTCCCAGCCTGGGGAACTTCATTTTGCTCCCAACTGAAACATTCAGAATCCACAGGAGCAAACACCAAAGAACTTTTAGTCCACGCCACAAGCATCTACTGCAGGACATAACTAACTCAGGTTTAAAATCCCACTTGGGCTTGGGGAGAGGTTGGGTGGCTTCCAGAAGGAGGGTGGCCCAGTGGGGTCCCTAGCACTGGGAAAGGGGGACAGAGAAACCAAGGGGGGCTCTTAGTAAAAAGGAAGATTTCTTAGCTTTGCCTCCAGCAATTCTAGGGCCTCAAAATTAACGAACTACTAGAGCCCAGACCCGTGAGGCCATGCCTGTCAACCCAGCTGATATAGGAAGATTGTAAATCCAAGCCCAGCTGGGCAACTTATCCACTTACTGAGACCTGCTCCAAAATTAAAAAGGGCTGGAGCTGGAGCTCAGCGCAAAAGGCCCTGAATCCACATACTATTGATACGATGATGGTGGTGATGATGGTGATAATGGTGATGAGGATGATGAGATGGTGATGATGGTGATGGTGGTGATGATGGTGATGGTGGCGATGATGGTGATGGTGGTGATGATGGTGGTGGTGGCGGCAGTGGCAGTGGCGGCGGCGGTGGCATTGGTGGTGGTGGCAGCCGTCGTGGTGGGGTGAGATGTCTTGTGAGTAGATTTTTTATCTAGGACTTATAAAAAAACTACATCAATCAAAGAATTAGAGTGGTAACTGATAGCTTCTGGCCCAAGTATGAACTGCTGAATTATTATGGTGGTCATCCAACATAGCTGAAGTCCTAAAACAGCTTATCTTCCCAGAGACCACCTCCCCCTTCTTCCCAACCCCATCCTGGATACAGTTTCCTTTCACTTTTCCCACACCAGGAGAGAAATCCAATCAGCTCTGGGGCATCTCTGAACACGCCCCTCACACTCCACCCTAGCAGAAGCACTCACAGGCTCAGCCTCCCCTTGACTCAGGTCAGAGGCTCACGTCCACCTCCCTCAGACTCTCCATATCTTCAGTCAGTAAAGGCCTCTTTGCCTTGCCTGTCTCTTTAGGGCACCTCTGAAAAGCCTAACAGTAAGTTCAGGAGGAGAAACAAAATCACTTTACTGGAAAGGAAAGAGAAATAAAAAGATAGCTCGCTGCCTTGTCAGAGGAAGGTGGGGAGTCTGGTTCTGGAACTTAAGGTCATTCCCTTAGCTCCCCTTATTTGTGAAAGAAAGAGGCTGGCCCCCCCCAAACCTGATACTGGACTGTTCTGGGCACTGAGACCCGGATGTGGCCCCTGCCCCTTCCAGTGCCACATGCACACCCTGGATGGGTGCACATCTGTGTCTCTGCGCTGTCCAGGGGCTCACCTTGTGAGTCACATTTAAGGCCCAGTGAATAAAAAAAAAAAGTCACCCCCTAAAAATCAGATGGCATTAGACATTCTAACGGTGTGGGCAATGCTGATGAAATTGTAAAAACTAAATATACATTCTTGATCCTTCCTCCAATGCCTCAATAGTTGTTCAAGAGATTAAATAACAGATCAATGGTATGTTAGATGCTGAAGTCTCCTAGACCACGCCCTTATCTCTTTATGAGAAGTCCTTACTAGCTCCTGTTGGTGTAAATCTTTGTTGACTATATTCATAAGCATCTTATTGATGTTATTATTTGGCCCATGCATATTTGTCATTGGCTTTGGCTCTTCTAGATTTAAAGCTGTTTGCCTACCCAAGATAAAAACACCTGGGCCTTGAGGGCCTTTAGATAGATCCTCTGGAGGGTATCTCAACCTGCCAGTGCACACCTACAACCCCTTTCAGCCTGAAGAAGCCAGAGCGGTCATTACCCATTGTTCTCTGCTGGCAGTTTGGGTTACTTCTTCAGAGGAGGGAATGTTGTAGGCAGCTAAATGAGATAGAAACACTATAGGCAATCAGACAGGGCCAGGCCCTCAAGGAGCCAGCACGGAAGACGACGCACCCTTCCACTGTGAGATGGATGCCCCTGCTGTGGGCCAGACCTAAAGACCAGAGACTGAACAAATGCTGACCTCCCTAAAGCATCCAGGACTGATCACCCCCTTGGGGAAGCCAGGAAGAGTCATTAATCCAAACCCTACCAGATAAGCCCCTGTTCTATATTAATGTGCTCTTGCTATGTGACTCACTTTCCCTTTTGGTCCTGGATTTAATCAATTTTACTTAAGAAATTATAATCTTATCAGTTGACTATAATTTTGTTCCATCTTATGTGCAAGTTCCCATGTTTTCCACCTTAGACCCACCTCACCTCATGGTTTTGCTCTATAAAAGTCCCTAGAAATGTCAGATATCCAGGCAACCATTTGCATCCCCTTCTGTCCTTATCTGAAACAGGAGCTTTCTTTCCCCCATTAAATATATTCTGCTCTTAACTCCCATTGTTCCTGAAATTCATTCTTTAGTTTTAGAGAACACAAACTCAGCCCAGTACCTTTCAGGTTGGGAGTATCATTTCCCCTATATCTCTATAGCCCCCTTCCCACTTCATTCCCTTTGTGTTTAATTGGAGGTGGAGGGAGGAGGCAAGGAGGAACCTGGCACTGGTGTGAGTCCCCCAGGCCTAATCAGTTCTGTTTTTATTAGCTGCTCTGTTTCTAGCAGGGTTTTGCTTGATTTGGTTCAGTAGCAGGAGTCAAACTCAGGACCTTGAGCTTGCCAGGCAGCTCTGCGCTGCTGAGGTTTAAGCCCACACACATACACATACACACACTAGCAGGCATTTAACTATTTGTGGAAATTTCACTGAGGCCCATAAGTTTCCCTGCCTGTTCTCCAACTTCCCCTACAATAATAAATATGAGCAGGGGCCAGGGAGATGGCTCAGGAGAATAAGTGTTTCCCTGGCAAGCGCAGCGCAAGGCCCAGAGTTCAATCCCCGGTTCCACAAAAAAAAAAAAAAAAGAGCAAGTAGTGATAAATATGGCAGTTGATGCCTTTTTCATGCCAGTGGCTTCCACTGCCCTGAGAATTACCAAGGTGACACCAAGTACTGACTGAAAGGACTCTGCCCAGCTCTCTGGTAAGAGTGAGTGCTCTTGGGGGACAGGAAGTAGCCAGCCAATTCCACATGCTCACATCAGAGACAATCCCCCCGCCCCCAGGCACTCAATCCAGCAGTGACTGGGCACTCCATAGCTCAAAGCCAGGACAGAAGTTCATGTAGCACACAGGCTCCGTACTGCATGTGTGAAGCTGTGCAGCTGGCCTCAGGCTTTGGGGACAGGTGGGGCCACTTGGTGGCTTAGTTCTGGTATCACTTTCAGATCCAAGTGTTACTTGTCCACAGCTACTGAAGTCCCTTTCACACAACACAAAGCTTTTCAAATGTCTTTTAAAGGTGTTTGCTTAGGAGGCCAGCCCAGCCTCTCCAGGATCCCAAAAACTATCTCTGTAGGACATTAAAACTTTTTTAAATGTGGTGAGGAAATCAGCAGTGCCTCACTAGTTATGCTGCCCTCATTCTGCCTTCTTAAGAAAAAGAGGAAGGACCACCAGGAGGGAGGATGGAGAAACCCCAGGAGGATTCGCAGCAATGATACAGTGGAAAGAAACCCCACCTACTGGCTGTCCGCAGGAATTCAAGTTCTCCCAAATCAAGGAAAGGATTTTAGGGACAAGGAGGTTAACTGCAGAATATACTTACTGGAGGAAAGAAAGCTCTGTCTGAGGGAGACAGAAGGGGTCCCCAGTGGGTTGTCCCCCTGCGTTTCCCAGGAATTTCTATAAAGCGAAGTCATGTGGTGAGTCAGGGCCAAGGTGGGCGATGATGAGACATCAGGGGCATGAGAGGGCATGACAGCTATGGTCAGCCAATAAGCTTAGCTCAGGTATTATTGATTAAGTCAGGACCAAATGAGGAAGCAAGCCACAGAGCAAACAGACACGAATACAGGATAGGTTTAGAACCTTTCTTTAGGTTCTGGGAGTTTTTCCTGGAAGGGGTGGGTTGGAAGCCAGGTCAATCTACCTGGCTTTCCCAAGGTGATTGATACCTATTTAGAATATCAATCACTGTTGCTTATCCTTGGAGGAAGTATGCAGGCACATTCACTTCATCTTTGTGCTGAAGTCTGGCCCTCAGACGAGGTGTCTATCTCCCCCCACAGCTATAATGTATCCCATCTTTTGCTCTGACTCCGAGAGCCTAGCCTTGTCTACCTGCAATATTTCTATCCAGCTTAGCTGTTTCAAACAGTGTGGAATCCCACCGGTTGCTTTCTTTAGGTTCTGGGAGTTTGGCCTCTTGCCGATTTCTCCCAGGCCAAGAGCAGGTGCTGGGCAGCACCTAGTGCACAGGGATTGAGGGGAGGCGACCCCATGTCCCAGGGTCAGCGCATCCTGCCTCTCCATAGAACTCTGTCCCCACGGCCCCAGGAGCCTGAGCCCCCGGTGCTGGCCACTGCTGTTCGCCCCGCTGGGCAGCGGCGAGTCCGCAGGGGACCCTGGCGCCCGCCTGGCAGGCAAGAAGAGCTGCACACAACGGCAGGTGGCTGCGTCTCCGGCGTGTCTCAGGCAGTCTCCTCCCCCAACGCATACAGCATCAAGGGTCCTTTCGGCACAAACACCGCCCCTCCACACTTCGGACCCCAAGAAGCCCCCGCACAGCTGCTGACCAGCCCTGCGCATAGAGCTGCTGTTCGAGGGCGCTAGACGCACGGGATCCCAGGAGAGCGCTTCACTCTACGTCCAACCCCACGTGGAGGGCGCCGGGAGCTCCAGCCAGGGCCAGCTCTGGTTGAGGAATCTCAAGGTAACCTCTGCTCAGCCCTCGTGCAGGCCAGCCCGCTGCTCGCCCACGCCCCTTTGCCCTGCGGCGGCTCAGTCAGCCTCTCTTAGCGCTACTGCTCACTCTGCGGCAGCCGTCACGAGCACCCCGCCCCAGGTCTCCTCTTTAGCCTTCGCTCCTCCTGTCCTGCTGCGAACCGACAGCCCCATTTGTGGCCTTCCGCCCTGAAGGACCGTAGCCCAATGATCCCGATCTACATGGCAGGGACGGCTTAGGAAGGCAACCCCTGCAGGCCTCCTCTGCAGGGCAGTGGGGAGACCGCCTGAGCCCCCAGATCCAGCCCCCGAAGCAGCGGGTCCTACCACAGAAAAGAATCGGGACAGAGCACACGGACAACGCGCGGACCGTGCCAGTCTGCGCCCTCGACAGATGCACTATTCCTAGTGGACCTCCAGGACCCGCCCCTCTGTCCTGGTCCCGCCCGTGCCCAAGGTCGGACAGCTCCCCCCTCGCTGTCCTTCCGCAAGTCAGTCGTTCCCGCCCCCTCAGCTCTGGTTCGGGCCCCGCCCACAGTGTCCCGCGTCCGGACACACTGTATCCGGGCCCCGCCCCCAGCCCCCGCTGACCCGGCTCCCGCGGGCCCTCCTCGCACGAGCCGGGCCTAGCTGCAGAGCGCCTGTGTAGCCTAGCTGCAGAGCGGTTCCGGCGCAACGCTCCACTCCGAGGGTGCTTCAGTCCTGAAGAAGGGGTCGGGCTGGGCCAAAGCCAAGCACTGTACCCCAGAGCCCTACCGGCTGGAAGCCCGCATCCCGCGCGGGCTGCTTTCCGCGGCTCCGGCGTCCCTTTCCCCGGGTCCATACCTGCGCTGCCCCGGCTTTCTCTGGCCTGCATCTATTGAAAACTTGACTCCCGCTGTCTGCTCTCTGCGTCTTCCCTCCCACCTGGGCAGGCAGGGCAGCCCGGGTGCAGCGGAGGGCCTGCGAGCCGCCCCTGCTCAGAGTGGAGCAGGCTCTCAGGACAGACAGGTTCCCCGCCGCCCAGCGGATTCCTGGAATTCTTCCCGGCTCCACACCGAGGCCCGGCCTGAGATGCTGAGTGCCGTCCTGGGCGGCTGAGCCGGGACCACAGAGCGACACCACGGCCCGCACCTGCAGGGGACGTCCTGGACCTGGGCTCCTGAGAGCAGGCGCTTCAGGGGACAAGGACGGGGAGAGACAGAGACGAGGATGGGCAGAAGGGTGGGGGCACAGGGCGACAGGACAGAGACACCCGGCGCCCTGCGCTCCTGACGCAAACTCCGCCGTGGCCTGAGCCCGTGCTCGCGCTGCCCCTGCGAGGCTGGGCCCAGCTGGCCACCTCCGTGCTCGTCCACGCAGCTGCGGGCAGCCCGACAGGCGGGGATGGAGCTGGCACGCACCCAGACCGGACCAGGAGGCTCCCCTCGCCATCTGGGCCTCCATGAGAAGCAGCCCTCGCTGGACTCAGCCTGCCCGAGCCTGTTTCTCCCAGGCAGGTCCACAGGCAGTGGTGCGCTGAGCCCTGGCCCAGGCGCTGCGGGTAGGGGCTGGGGCCCGGGGTCCCGGCGGGGCGGCCTGGGGCGGGGGTGGGGGAGCAGGGGCGGGACTCCCCTTCTGGCAACCTCTGCTTCCCCGCCTGGAGGCGCTCACTCTGCCCAGAGCCACGAGCATGCCGGGCCTTGAGCCTGAGCCTATAGGCCAGCAGCACGGCAGGGGCTCCGCTTCCGCCCAGCCTGGCGCAGGGCCGAGATGCCCTGCCGCCTAGATGGGAAGCCCAGGCTGGACTAGAGACACAGGGGCTTCAGGGCGGTAATTCCCCGGGCCTCAGTGACCCAGGAAAGGTGGCTGGCAGTTGCCCAGGGGTTAGTGCTGGTGTGCAGGCCACAAGGTGCCCACTCACAGGGGCCTCCATCCTTAGATCTCAACCTCAGTTTCCCCACCTGTGGAAAGGAAGAATCCTGCAGGTTTTCTGACCTGAAAATGGAGAGCCTGATGCCCTGCCCTGTGCCTGGTGGGAGAGGCCTGTCATGTGACAGGGGCCAGCTGTATCCTGCTGGGGCATCCACAGCACCCATGACCACTGCGTCTGCTGCGGCCCAACACACAGGTAACCAGTTCAGGGATGCAGCTGCTGCACCAGGTCAAGAGCTCAGCTTCCTGACCCAACAACAGTGTCCTCATCACAGATGTGACTGACTCCATGTGGCTCTTCCCTAAGGTCAAGATTTCCATGGATGCAGGCCACAGAGGCCTCCGGGAGAGCACTGGTATGGGGCCCGGGAGAGAAGACGCCTGAGCTGCAGAAGGTGACCAGCATGTGGGATGCGGGCTCTCTAGGGGCAGGGCTGTAGGGCACAACACCTGGCCTTGGCCCCAACCTGTCTATTTCTGTAGAACTGAAGCCCACTCAGGAGTTGGGACTGCCGCAGAGAGTGGCAGGACCAGCGGGTGGGTGTGTCAGAAGCTACAGGAAGGCTGTGGGCTAAAAGCAGGGTGTCCTTCACTGCAGCCACCGTTAGCCATTCTCCCTTCTGTGACCTACGTCCCTAGACCCCTTTAAAGTGTTTTACTTGAGCTGGGCGGGGGGACACACACCTGTAATCCCAGCACTGAAGAGACTGAGGCAAAAGGCTCTCTATGAGCTCTAGTTCAGCCTGGGTTATAGTGGTTCAAGACCAGCCTGCACGACAAGGCTATCTCAAAAAACAGAAACAAACTACTACAGTTTATTTATTTCTGGTACCAGGGATTGAACCCAGGGCCTCTATGTGCTAAGCAAACATTCTGCCACAGAGATACTTCTGAAGTTCACATGTCTCTTTCAAAGTGGAGTATGTTTCTATACCTTAGTCTTAATTTCTGTGGCTATTTAGTCTTGATTTGTATTTAAAAATCCAATGGGGGGCTGGAGAGATGGCTCAGTGGTCTAAAGCACCCACTTGGAACAAGCTTGGCAAAGCACAGGGACCGCAGTTCGATTCCCCAGCACCACATGCCAGCCAGCCGCGCCCCCTGGTGGGCTGAGCTGGCCACACTACAATAAATAAATGTTAAAAAAATTATTAAAAATCCAATGGTCCAACTCATAATAGATAAACTTGGAAGCAGCCTATATGTCCATCAATAAATAAATGGATACCAAATAGCTCAATGGATTAAAGCACCTGCAAGCAGGTGCAGGGGTCACAGATTCGATCCTCAGGCCTACCGTGCTGGCCCTGCCCCCAGGGCGCACTGAGTGGGCAATTGAGCCTGGGTGTGGTGGTGCAGGCCAGTAATCCCAGCTCTTGGGAGGCTGTAAACAGGCGGATCACTATGAGTCTGATCTAGTAGTGAGACCCTGAACACCTTGTAGATCTTTCCCTAAAATGCAAAAATAAATAAATAGATGCATAGATAAAGAAAATGTAGTCTTTAAACCTTTACTCTGCCATACAGGATAAATGCTTGTAACCTGTAGGAAAATGAGACCCTAATATTGAGATAGATCAGACACACAAGCTTGAATGTCACATAGTTTCTCTGTCTTTCTCTGTCTCTGTCTCTCTGTGTCTTTGGTACAGGGCCTCACTATGCAGCTTGGACAGCCTCCCCCGTGCTGGGATGACAGGTGTGCGCCGCCACGCCTGGACTGGTGGCCAGCTCAGCATGCCCGGAGTAGGGCCTGTGCAGTGTGTGGCACTGGGGAATGAACCCCGGTCCCTGCACTTGCCTAAGCAGGAAGTTGGCTGAGCTATCTTGCTGGTCCTTGCTTCTCTTATATGAGAATTATAAAGCAAAATAAAATAAATAAACAAAATGAAAGATAAGTAATAGGAACTGGGGAAATTGCTATTTCTCCATGGGAAGGTGACCACAAGATGGGGGTAAATAGGAATGAAGTTATGCTATGTGCATGTGCCGGCTCCCCAACACAAACAAAAATGTTTCCTAAGCAGCCTTGACTCTCCACGCCCTCTTAGAAACTGGTCCACATTCCACTGTCTACTCTTCTCTGAGTAGTTTATTTTTCTTTGCCTACAGATTCACAGGTGCACATTATCTTCATTTGCCTTTTCCTTCATTCTCCTAATCTCATTTTCACTCTCTCCACCACTGAACTATATCCTCAGCCCCTTTCCTTGAGACAGAGTCCCGTGAAATTACCCAGGCTGGCCTAGGAGACTACTAGCGTGCACCTCTAGGCCCAGCTTCACTAGTTCCTGAGTGGCCTTTAAGACTTAACAGCATAGGGTCATGCTGGCCTCACCCTAAAACTCCAGATATTTTACTTTATCTTCTGGCTTTACCAGAGGATGAGAAAGAAGAAACAAACCTGCATGGCCAGGTAGTGGTAAGAAGCCTGGGGTGGAACTGAGGGTAGAGGCAGGAAGGTGCATTTCAGTTACAGGTTTTGGGTTTTTCTTTTCTTTTTTTCCCTCTCCTAGTACTGGGGGATTGAACTCAGAGCTTTAGTGCTGAGCTACATGTTCAGCCTGTTTGCTTTTTATTGAGACCAGGTCTGCCTGAGTTGTTGAAATATCCGGCATGGACTCAGATTTGCAGTCCTCCTGGATCAGCTTCCCGGGTAGACTGAACAGCAGTGTGCACCACAGAGCCCATCTGCAGGAAGGGCAGTTTTAGATAGCGCAGCTGGAGCAGCTCACTCTAAATGCTAGTCTGAGGAGAGGCCCCTGAGAAGGGTGGCAGGGTGGGCAAAGGTCGGGATCCAGACATGGAGAAGGCACGAACCAAGGCCCCCAGGAAAATGTTCAGGACAGTGACACGGACCAGGGTGACAGGGACAGGGCTGGCAACAGCAAGAGGAGCTGAGCTTGTGCTGAGGGCAGGCAGTCAGGTTCTGAGTCATCACTGCAGCAGCTTCCAAGAACTCAGGAAGCAATCCCTGAACAGCAAGTAAGTCACACAACATGGGAGCCAAAGAACAGGTCTTCATTCTCTGAGCTACAAATTACAGTCTGGAAGCAAAGCCAGAAGGCCAGGACCTAGTGAGCTCTGCACTCAGGCAGGGGTCTGGCAGGAGCTGAGCAAAGTGGGTGCCGCGTTTACTTTCTGTCACTGAGACACAGCCCACACACATCTCCAAGCAGATAAGGGTTACCATAAATAAATAAATAAATAAATAAATAAATAAATAAATAAATAAATGGGTTACCTTGACTCACACCCAGCCGCTGGTATGGGTCTGCAAGGCAGGACATCTGGTGGAGGATCGCTGGAGAGCTGCCACCATCTGGCGGATGGAAACAAGGACGGAGAGGTGGACAAAGTGGAGGGAGGAGGGAGGAGGGAGGAGGGAGAAAGCCTCCAGGCCACACCTCCAGAGATCCCAACCTTCAACCAGACTCCGCCTCCGAACCGTGAGTCTCTAACAGTGCTCACAATCCAATCCTGTTCCCCACAAGCCCACCTGGGAGTGTGGAGGCTCTGGGGGCCATCTAGATACACACTGCGACACTAGGAGAGGGCTTGGAAGAAGCTTGGTTGCCTTAGCTTAAGGAACAACTCCCAAAATCTGCAGGGTGGGCTGCGTAGACTCCCTCTTCCTCAGGAGACTGTGACCATAGTGGACTGCAGCTCACCCATGTGACAGGAGCCACTTGCTGGACACGGAGCACAGTTGTGCCACGGCTGGAGCTCAGGGCTGGGCACAGCATCAGCGTCCATGGACTTAGCACGTATGGCATCTGATGTCAGCACACCTCCCAGCAACTTCCGCCTGGCATTTCCGTCAAGCCTGGTTACCACAGCCTGGCAAGGTGAAGGCAAAACAAGCTGCTGTTACAGCAATTAGCCACTGAGAAGAATATATGCAGTGTATTATTTGTTGAAACTGTCCTTCCGATTTGATTTGAAACTGTCTCATTGCTATCTGTTTGTCAATAAAACTTTGAAAAAAAAAAAATAAGCTGCTGTGCTAGGCACCTCTCTTCCCTGGTGCACGCAGGGTTAGAAGCCAGGATCCTGCTGGGCATTCCAAGTCTGCCCCTCTCTATAGCTGTGCTATCCCTCCTCTGGGCCTGACTGGTATCACCAAGGCCCAAGCCACCTCCACCTCCACCAGTCCCTTCTCTCCCAAAGGGCCCCCAGCCACCGCAGGTGCCACAGTTTTGCCACCACATCAGTGAAAGCTCTGGCCTGCTCGGAGGCCTCCTATGGCAGGCATCCCACTGTGCCCTGGAAGCAGCAGCAGTCACAGCCACTGCACCCCTCCTCCAAGGTGTCTGAAGATCCCAGGGCTCCCTGTGCCACCTGTGTCCAGCACTCCACTCCACCCTGCCAGTGGACCTCTGCTGTCCGCCTCCAGTGTGCTGTCTCCTCGCAGGGCTGCTGCTCCTGGAGGGTGGGCATTTCTAAAAAAACGAGACTGCCATCACCCAGCCTCTTTCCCCAGCCTACCCTGGAAACCAGCTTCCTTACATTCCCAGCATTCAGGCCCAAACCACAGCATTCTTGTTCCTCCAAACCCTTGGCAGGCTCCTCAGACTTCACTGCTGCCCAGGCAATGGTCAGTGTCCATTGGCTCCTCTCCACAGCTGCAAGGACTTCCAGTGGGGACCTGGCTTCCGGTGCCAGCTGCCACCTGTTCTGCAAGTGACATCAGTGAGATGAGTGTCCCATCTGCGGTGCTCTCCCTGGAGCCCCTAGTGAGGGCATCACTCAGCCGCTAGCCTGCAGACCAGTGCAGCACCACAAAGAACCCACATGCACATCTGGCTGCCAGCACGCAGGCTGGCGACAGCACAGCCTCTCCCAGTGGTACTGGAAAACAAAAACACAGCAACTTGCCAAAGATTGAAACTGGACCCTTCTCAACTCAGAATGACCAAAGACTTTACTGTAGGACCTGAAACTCTGAAACTACTAGAGGAAAACACTGGGGACCCACTTTAAGACTTTAGTATTAACCAGGCATGGTAACCCATGCTTGTAATCCCAGCACTCAGGAGGCTGAGGCAAGAGGATCTCACTGCTGGTTCAAGGCCAGCCTAGGCTGCATAGTGAGACCTTGTCTCAAAAAAAAAAACAAACAAAAAAGACTGTAGTATTGGGTGGATCTATATTATCACCAGTAATGACGAACCTTTTAGAACCTCCAGTGATAACAAAACAGCCCACTGCACCACAGGTGCCACAGGTTTGCCACCACATCGGTGATGAACACTGAGGGCCTGCCTGGCAAGTGCAAGGTTCTGAGTTAGATCCCCAGTACCACAAGAAAACAAAGCAAACATGGGGGTGGGGGAATACCTCAGATGGCAAAGTGTCAGCACAGCATCAAGGAGCAACTTACTGCCTGGCAGAAAACCTTGGCCAGCTGTTCACTGATAGGGGATCAATCCCCAGAATATATTAAGAACTCCAAAACCCCAACATCCATTGAAACAAGAAATGCAATTTAAAAAACGATCTGAATAAGTACTTCTCATAAGATGAGTTACAAGTGGCTAATGAATATATGAAAAGTACTCAATATCATTAGGCCTCAAGGAGATGCAAATCAAAATGACAGTGAGATAAAGGATTCAGTTCAAACGGCTCTTATCTAAAGGAGAGAGGGAGGGCAGGAAAAGGAATACTGCACAGCATGGGTGGATGGGAATAAACACAGCCACTACAGAGGGTGCTGGGAACGCCACAAGAGTGCTGCCCCTCCAATCCACCCCCTACCTTCCCCACTCCCGTATCCCTCACCCCACCCTGGGTGCCCCAAGAGGCACAAAGGATGTCCTGCATAGATAGGAATATAGGTGGGCCAGCTGACTCACACGAAGCAAAATAAAGCACAAGGAAGACAGGGACTGCACATACTCTCACCTGCCCAAACAGGATGGGTGATCCCTAGGGCCAGGCGTGGGGAGCAGGACCTGGGAGGAGGGCGTTGGGTCTCTGACCTCGGATGACGATGAGGACCCTGCTAGTACTAGCACCCATGTGGCTAGCCTGACCCTGCCCGGCCCTTCTCCTTTCTGCCCAGTAGGCCTGCCTGCACCTGTGCCCCTCGATCAATTGGAAGTTTTCCTGTCACTGCCCACCTTTGTTCATTACCCACTGCTGCTTCCAGCTTGTAGTTTTTTATTATGCACATTGTTGGCGGATTTGCATCGCTGGTAACAGACCTTACTCTTACTCGCTGCGCCCCTGTCCAGGTCTGGGTTTCCAGGTGTGTCACAGACTCTATACTCTCCCAGCAGAGCCCAGGGGACAGCGGGGTGCCCTGGCCTCCCCATGGGCAGGAAGGCATAGGGCCCAGGAGCCGCGCGACGGTCAGAACAGCCCTGCGGCCTCTACCCCACCCACCAGGTCCAACACTCAGCCTGCCCTGCAGGTCCCACTCGCGTCCCCAGCGGGGCCCGCCGTCCAGTCCCTGTCTCCTGGGGCGGGGCAAGCCCAATTCGGCCTCCGCCGCGGCGGCCGAGTTCCCAAGGGAGGCCTACAGCGGCCCTGCATGTGTCTGCTGCGAGAGTGCACGGTCCCACCGAGGAGAGAGAGGCACCACCGTGCCCTCCGGGTGAGGGCTCAGGTCGGGGCTGCTGTTCCGCCTAGGGCATGGCTGGGGAGCCCAGCCCAGCCCGCTGCAAGAGGACGAAGGCGGCCCCGTGGGCATGGGCCGGCGGCGCAAGGGTCAGGTCCCGGGTGGAGTCAGGCCAGACCGGGCTCTCGGGGCGCCGGGGCCCAGCCCGTGTCCGCACGCACTTGCCCTC
>NW_004524886.1:832100-834577 GCF_000260255.1 Octodon degus
GGACGCTGGGCGCCAACCAGGCCCGTCCCCGGGGAAGCGCGCCCGCGCGGGAGCCGCAGGCCCCGGCGCTGTCGGCCGGGCGGACTCCGCCGTGCTTGCCCGGACGCCGGGCGGTCGAGGCCAGAGGACCTGCCGCCCTCGGCCTCTCTGCAACTTTTCCCACAGAGCGGTGAGGCCTGTGCCCACCTCCCCGTCAGGTTCCCGCGCTCCGGCCAGGAACCTGCCCAGACGGGTCGGGGCCAGCGGCCAGCCTGACGCGCGTGGCGACCGAGGCCCGTGGCCCCTGCCCTCCGGCGGCCCTGCCGCTCTGCTGTGGGCGTCGCTGGGTATCTGCCCGACTGCTCGGACGCTGTGGTGTCCAGGGGCCCCCGGGTGACCCTCTAATGACAGAGCAGGACTTGACAGTGTGGCTGCTAAAGACGAGGTTAAAGGTCAAGGTTATTTTTAAGCTTACGATAGGAGCCAGGTGTGGTGGTGCACTGGCACTGTAGGAGGTGAGCCTGGGCAACTTAGTGACTTAGTGAGAGCTCTTGAAAATAAATGTTCAGTCTAGGTTTACAGCTCAGTGCGAAGACCCTGGGTTCAGCCCCGGCACTGCAGGAGTAAGTAAAGGTATGATCGGGATCTTCACGGTGGTTTGGCAGATTTGGGCAGGATGCCTCTGGAGCATGGGTCTTTCCGGGCAGTGTGGTAGGTTTCTGCCTGGGGACCTGGGTGCAGCTGTCTTAGGGACAGCCCCAGCCTCTCCTGCACCTCCCCACGGAGTCTGCCCCAGCAGGCGTGATGTGTGGCTGTTCCATGCTCTTGTCCTTGCTCCTCCAGCTGATCTTGTAAAAGGTGCAGAGCCAGGAGAGCCAGGACAGGGACGTCCACTTGGAAGCCACAGGACAGTGGCCTGCTCTGCGCATCTGCCCACCTCGGGTCTCCCAGGGCCCTGGCCCCCAAAGGTACCACTGAGCCTCACCCGCCTCTCTGCATGTGGGGACGCCACCGCCCTGACTGTCCATGGTGACCACCAGGGTCCAGGAAGGCTGCACGAGTGCCCCCGGTGGGAGGGCTTGTGGCTTGTGTCTGTCCCTGCATGTAAGGGCCAGCCACACCACACTCCTGACTCATCCCCAGCCTCAGAGGCTGTCACCCTGTCTCCACCAGAAGCACCTGCAGGAGCGCACAGCGTTGAAGCCAGCGATTTCTGTTTGGAAATAGGGTCGTCTCCTGCCGCTGACCCCCATCAAACCCCATCATGCCCACAGCCCTGTGCCCCCTGGTGCTGGCCCCCCAGGAGAGTGAGGAGCCCCGGAAGATGAGGAGCCCCCCTGGAGAGAAGGCTGGCCTGCCGGGAGAGCCCCCCAGCCCGGAGTCCTCACGCCGCCTGTTCCGCCGCTTCCGCTACCAGGAGGCAGCAGGGCCCCGCGAGGCGCTGCGCAGGCTGTGGGACCTATGCCGCGGGTGGCTACGACTAGAGTGCCACAGCAAGGAGCAGATCCTGGAGCTGCTGGTGCTGGAGCAGTTTCTGGCCATCCTGCCACGCGAGGTGCAGGCCTGGGTGCGCGCCCAGGAGCCCGAGAGTGGCGAGCAGGCCGTGGCTGCCGTGGAAGCGCTGGAGCGGGAGCCTGGGAGGCCATGGCAGTGGGTGAGAGGGGCACAGAAGGGGGGGAGGGGGAAGACAGCTGAACTCCCCCTTTCTGTGGCCCCTGGGGCAAGAGACCTGTGCCTTGAGCTGCCTAACTTTGATTAAGCTAGACTAGAACTTGGTTTCTCAGGACAACAAGTTCTTCTCCCCAAAGGCTGCTATTTGGGTGCAATGTGGTCAGTCCCTGGGGTAGCCCTATCCAAAGTCCAGAAGGAGCCTGGCCTTGCCTGGGGTCCCCCTGAGCCTGAGCCATTCTTTCCCTGGGGACTGCAGCGCAAGCACTGTGAGGACCCTGTGGTGATTGACGATGGGGATGGCCCTCCTGACGTGGGCCAGGAGCAGGACCGCCTGCCCGTGGATGTCCTCAGCGACCCTGTGAAGAGCCAGGATGCCCAGCCTGTGGCCCTGGCACCAGGCCTGGGCCTCCTCAGCCCATCTCCCAACCAGCTCTGTGAGGGCCCAGGTACTAGAGAGCCCGGCAGTGGGAGGGCCCAGAGCCTACAGGTGGGGTGCTGGGTGGGTCTCACCTGCTGATGGCTGCATTAGCATCTCCTTCTGTTCCTGGGAGCTGGGTTTGTTTCCCAACTCTCCCCTCTGTGCTCTCCCCAGCAGACCTCATGCGCACACCTGGGTCAGTGTCCCTACTAGCTTCATCACCAGATAAGCCTGACCTTGAGTTTGGTAGGGATGGCTCAGGCCTGAAATCCCAGCTACTTGAAAGACTGAGGCAGGAGGATCCCAAGTTCAGGCTCATCTTGGCCAGTGTAGCAAGACCCTGCTCGTTAAGTGAGCTCTCAGCCTTAGTTTCTTCTTGTGTAGTAGAGGTCGTGGCTTCCCTCTTTGG
>NW_004524886.1:834682-856012 GCF_000260255.1 Octodon degus
TTTTGCGGTACTGGGGATTGAACTCAGGACCTTGTGCTTGCCAGGCAAGTGCTTATTCTACTGAGCTATCTCCCTGGCCCTGAATCTTTCGAGAGCTTGTAAAATGTTGAGCAGAGGCCTGAGCTGCCCACTGAGCTGAGTGGTCGCCCAGCATGCTCAGATGCATCAAGGGCAGGATGTTTGCATGGAAGGCAAGAGTGTCCTCCCAGCTGTGATTCAGCTCACGTTACCTATGCTGCCCACTACGATGCAGCTGGGGGCTATGGAAAGCGGGGGGGCAAGGTGGGGGACAGGAGTGGAGGCCTGTGCCAACCTACTCCAGGTGTGGCTCCACCGTGCCTGCGATGGTTGTGGCTGTGTGTCCCACCTGAGTGCCGAGACCATGGGTGGGATCAGTTCCTGGTCCTGGAACGATGACCTCCACACTGTAGGCCCCTGGGGTATGCCCTACCTTAGCGTAGAGAGGGAGCCTCCAGGAAGCCAGAGAGCCACTGGGGGTTTGCAGAAGTCTTAGCGCAGTGTATAATAAGGAGAAAGGAAGCCTGCAGGTTTCCATATGTGCCAGACAACCAGCTGGCTTCTCACCATAAAGTGCCTGCGTTGCCTCCTGCGTAAAGTCAAAAAAGGGGTGTGTGCCCACAGGGCTACAGACCAGGAATGCGGACAGATTTGTTTCCACAGTACAGAGGCTGAAGGCTTGTGCAGCAAGGTCAGCCAGCCTGGCACTTCCTTCTTAAATTTCACTTTTATGTACTTTGTCATGTAGGGGATTGAACTCAAGGCCTTCTCGTTGAGCTGTGCCCCCAGTGGAGATAGCACCCATCCTTTGGGCCCTTGATCTCACTTGGAATAGCACCTTGCATAGTTTCCCAGGCTGGGCTGGAACCTGCCACCCTCCTGCTTCCTTCTCACAGAGAGCTGGGGGCACCACCTGGCCTGCCTTGGCCATGGCTTGTCCTCACGTGCCCGTCTAGCTGTGTCGATGTGGGGCAGGATGCTGCATGAGGACCTAAGGACCGCATGTGGGAACACCTGCAAGGGCAGCCACACGCTGAGGCTCCTGGCTGGGCCGTGGGCGTGGCTGTGCGTGCACAGCAATGGCAGAGGGACACAGCGCTCACCCAAGTAGATGGTGTAGTGCAGCTGGGGTGTGCGGACACTGGGTCCCAGGGAGCAGACTGCAGGGACCCCTAGGCTAGGCCAGCGTCCAGCCTGTGTGAGCAGGGCACGTCCATGCCCGGCGCTGGCGGTTTGTGATGGGCAGAGCTGCCTGCCCGAGCTCTTGCCCCTGGAGATCACCTCGCAGCTGTAGCTGTGTCTTGACACGCCGACCCCAGTGGAAAGTCATTTGGGTTGGGTCACCAGGTTCCCCTAGGCAGGCCCAGTGCCTCCCGGGGCAGTGAGGAGCTCGGACCACAGGGAGCAAGCTGGGCATAGGCACGCCGCTGAGTGGCCCGAAGGCGGAAGCAGTGGCCGCTGGGGGATGAGCTGGCCTCAGCCACCTCAGCGCATGCTGTACCACTGTGTGCTGTGTGTGTATGTGTACATATATGTAGTTTTAGGGTGCTGAGGATTGAACTCGGGCCCTTGTGCTTGCTAGGTGGATGCTCTGTCATCAAGCCTGGCTCCCACGCCTACTTCCACTTTTTAGGGTGGCATGTTGAAAATGCGTGTACTTAAGATGTACAATGTAGCTTGATAACTTTGACGAGTAATTAAACAAGTCTAATTAATGTGCATTCATACATGCACTTGCTCTATTTTGTGACAAACACACTCTGCTCTCAGCAATTGCCAGTGAATAATGTGCTGTCAATTGCAGTCATTCCTCCTGTCTGACTGAAGCTGTCCCCTCCTTGGGCTCCAGCAGCTGTCCCCATCTTCTGGTCCTCAGTAGACTCCAGATCGCACTCAGGAGCAAGGTCCTGAAAGTGTGTCTCTCTGTGCCTTCACACAGTATCCTCCCAGATGACAGGACCCACCTTGTTGCAGGCTGTGTAATATTCCACCCTGCGTGCATACCACATTCACTTTGTTCAGTGGGTTGGTTGGTGGCTGGTTATTGGGAACAGTGCTGGAGTCGGCATGAGCGTGGCTCTCAGTCGTGAGTGTCTAAGACTGAGAGGCCTCAGCAGCTCTTGAAGTCACGTGTGCAGGAACCTCTTGCTGCATTCCTGTGGTACAGAGCAGCTTCTGTCCCTGGGCAGTGGGCAGCTCCCCTTCTGCCCTCACCCACCTAGGGAGAGGCCTCATCTTGGAACTTTGCACATCCAGACTGCCACATGAGTTTATATTTGAAAGTAACCCTGTGTGGCACCAACCCCGGGGTAATTCCCATCACCAGCAGCCTTGCTTTCCTACTTTTTTTTTTTTTTTTTTTTTTTGTGGCCGGCTCAGCCCGCCCTGGAGGTGGGGCTGGTGCGGCATGTGATGCTGGGGATTGAACAGTGGTGTCCCCCCCCCCGCTTTTTTTTCCTTTTTTTGTTTGCTCTTGTTCTTTGAGATAGGGTATCATTTTGTAGTACAGGCTAGCCTTGAACTCATAGCGATCCTCTTGCCTCAGCCTGCAGAGTGCGGGGCTCCACAAGCATGCAGTGCCCGGCCTGTTTCCCTGTGGGCGGCATCTGGCTGTGTCACGGGCTGCGCTCAAATCCTGGCCCTGGCCAAGGAGCGCGCCTGCCGCGCTTGGTGGAGTGTGCGCATGCGCGTGCCGAGGGCTGCGATCCCAGCTGTCTCAGCACTGTCTTGACGTTCCAGTGGAGGTGGGTGTCGTCGGCCATCGGGGACCTCAGGCCCAAACGCCTTTCTCTTGCAGCTCTGGAGGATGCGTGCCTTCTGCAAGAGGACAATTTGGGGGACGCGCAGCAGGTGGTCACCTTCCCACTGCCCTTGGTGAGTGTTGTGGACACGCAGGGAGTGGACCCTGGGCGCCCTCCTGAAAGCTGGGCGCGCCCTGGCTCTGGCTTCACAGCTAGGTGTTCCTAGTGCGGTAACAGCGTAGGTGACTGTCGCGCAGGGGTATGGTGGTCCCAGACTCTCTGGATTCCCGTGACTGTGTGTGGCCCATCGGCCACTGTCCAGTCGGGATCCTTGAACTCCCACAGGCAGAGGGACAGTTTCCACAGGATCGAGGTGGACACCCAGCCAGGCCTCTGGCTCCCAGCTGGCGCCAGCAGCACAGGAAGCATGGAGTCCCCTCACTCCGGCAGCCACACAAGGTGACCAGGATGGTCGCGCCTTGGGTTTCTCGGAGGTTGAGTTCTTTGCGTAATGAGATGCCCCACAAAGTCCACCAGCCCGCTCACATCCCTCAGGCTCTGAGCACGCTGCTGGCTAAGCCTTCTTACTCTAAGAAAACTGTAGCTAAACATTCAGTTGTAAGAAATAATGCAAGTGTCCCTTGGGGTTTTTGTTTGTTTTACTCAGTAGTAAATTGTGTGGTTAAAAAAAATCTCTCTTGTGCTGGCGTGGTGGCACACATCTAATCTCAACGCTCTGAGAGCCTGAGGCAGGAGGGTCACAGCTTGGGACCCAGCACAGGCAATTTGGTAACTTGGTGAAATTCTGTCTAAAAACTTTTTAAAGGCTAAGGATGTAGTCAGTGACAAAAAAGAAAAGAAAGTCGATTAAGCAGACCAGTTCCTACCATTTATTTTTCTTCAAAATTACTTCAACTTGCTTTATTTACTTCTGTGGGGATTCTAGGAGTTAGACCTGGGCCTTGCTCCTGTTGGGCTAGTAGCTTTACAGCTCCAGCCTTATTGTTAAATTTGATGTCAACATACTTGTTTCTAATGTGCAGAAATACAATTGGGTTTTTGAGACAGGGACTCACTATGCAGTATCAGCTGGTGACCTTGAATTCACTATGGAACCATACTGGAGGGGTACCTCCTGCCTCAGCCTCCCAAGTGCTGGGATTACAGGCATGTGCCCCCGTGCTTGGCTGGTTTTGGGTTTTTTTCCTTTTCTTTTTGAATTTACTTGTAAATTCAAAGGAGACTTAGAAAACAGGGTCCTCTGAGTTTTTCTGCTTTTTTTTGTTTTAGGATGCAGTCCTGTCCTCTGTACAAGACAGGGCTGTTTGTTTCCCACCATGTGTCTGCCTTCTCTTTTCTCTCATTTTTTGGCTAAAACACCCCCCACCCCCATAACAGGGTGAAAATGGGCATCTTTAGTGGAGTGGGACAGGACATTGAACTCAGGACCTCACGCTTGCCAGGGGCCCTGTGCCACTGAGCTAGGTCCCTAGTCCCACAGTGGGGATCGCTGCCTGGCCCCATCTTGGAGGAAAAGCGTTTGAGTTTCTCTGCTGAGTACTGTTGTGTTTTTTCAGTTCTCTTCATGGGATTGGAGAAGGACCCATTCCTGTGTTTCTTTGAGGTCGTATGTGTGAGCGCTGGGCTCTACGAAAGCCTCTCTGCCACTGTCGGTAGGGTGTCGGGAGTCCCCTTCCGCTGCCTGCTGTGGAGTCGCACCAGTCTGAGCCCTTTCCTGATGCCCAGCTTGAAGTCTTACTCGCACACTGCTGGGCTGTTTGCTGACACACGTCTGTATCCCCAGGTTCCTCTTCTGTGGTTCTCTTGTCTTCACTGTCTGCTTTGGGTATCGGAAACACGGGCTTCATCCAGGCAGACCGGGAGGTGCCTGCCTCTCTCACTTGCTGCAAGAGGCTGCAGTACTGCTGCGCTCAGCCTGCGACGGTGCCAGCGCAGTGGCCAGGGGCTTTAATGATGTCCTAAATTTCCTCAGCAGTTCTGAAGCTAACGTGCAGTTTCCCTGTGGGCGGGTTTTGCAGAGTGGCTTGTTTTCTATAAGCTGCCCAGTGTGCGTGCAGTTTTCTGAGGTGATGCTTGTGGTCCTTTTGTATCTGCAGTCTGTTGGGTCACCTCTGATTTACTCCCAGTGCCAGGAATTTTTGCATTCTCACTTTTATTCTTTATTAGTGTTGTGACAGATTATTTTTTGGTCCCATTTTCGTTGCTTACAATTTCATTGTTTTACTACTGAGTAAAACAAACAAAAACCCCAAGGGACATTTGCTCTTTCTCTTGTCTTCACTCTGCATGCTTCGGTCTGTTGCACTCCTTTTGAGGTTCTTAAGTTGGGAGTGCAGGGCTGCACACTCCCACAGGACTGCTTCAGCTTTTTTTTTCATCTTCAGTCATTTTGTACACTTTTAATTTCTGGTAAGTCTTCCTCTTTGAATGAAGGGTGATGTAGGGCCACTGTGTGGCTCTCCACAGACACAGGGGCTTTCCCATTACCTCTTTCTGTTACCATTGGTGCCTTGTTTGAGTCCATGGTCAGCAGAACTTGTGCTTCATGTGACTTCAGCTCTTTTACAGCTGGTGAGGGCTGTGTCTCCTGCTGGGTGGCGCCAAGCCACCAGTGTTCTGCCTGGTGACCTGCCAGGTGTCCGAGAGGGTAACAGGCTCTAGCACTGTGGCCCACAGGCACGATCCTCGGCTAGTGGTACCATCCACTTCCAGGTCACAGCTGTCTTCTGGCTTTGAGAGTGGGGACCCCCTGGGCTAGGGTTTGGTGTGTCTGTTCCATGTCAGCTGTATCATTTGCCGCCTCTCGCACCTCGCAGCTCCCACTGGGTGCATGGCCTCTGCGCAGGCCCCTTCATGGTCTCTGATGTTTGTATAACTTCTTTTAAGGACTACACACACGAGGGTTTCACAAGATAGTCAACCTACTGTTTGATTGTATTTGAAGTGAAGCTTTTGGGGGGAGGAGCTGGGGATCAAGCTCAGAACTTTGCACTTTCCAGGCAGGTGCTTATGCCACTGAGTTATCTCCCTGGCCCAAGCCTTTTTTTTTTTTTTAAATTAATTCTTTGTTTGGAAATTGTAGGTATACATAATGGTGACATTCATTATAGGATTTTTTTTTTTTTTTTTTTTTTTTTTTAAAGACAGGGTCTCACTATGAAGTTCAGGCTGGCCTCTAGCTCACTTTGTAACCCAGGCTGGTCTGAAACTCACAATGATCTTCCTGCTTCAGCCTCCCAAGTGCTGGGATTACAGGCATGTGCCACCACTCCTGGCAATCATAGGAAATTTGTACCTGTATATGATAGATCTTGATTCTTTTTCTCCCATCCCTCTACCCTCCCTCAACCAACCCCTTTCCCTCTCTTTATTCACAAAACTTGTATCCATTTCTTCTTTTTCATTCTTTTTTCTCCATCTTTCTTTTTCCCCTTTACCCCTCCCCAGTTCCCTGCTTTTCTTTCCTTTTATTTATTTATTTTTATTTAGGACAGGGTGTGCAGGCTCTCACTGTGTAAATCAGACTCTTAGTGATCCTCCTGTTTACAGCCTCCCAAGTGCTGGGATTACAGGCTTGCACCACCACACCCAGTCTCAATTGCCCTCTCGGTACGCCCAGGGGCGGGGCCTGCATGGCAGGCTGGGGGACTGAACTCATGGCCCCTGCATCTGCCTAAGCAGGCCCATTAGTCTGCTGAGCTATTCGACCGGCCCATTTTGTTGTTGTCGTCTTCTTGAGGCAGGGTCTCGCTGTGCAGCTCAGGCTGGCCTCTGACTCAGTGACCCTCCTGCCTCAACCACTCGCATGCTGGGATTCAGGCGTGCACCACTGTGTCTGGCCCCAATTCACCTTCCCATTTGAATATTTTCTTCATATTCCACAGAGTCTGTTATACATTTTGCTTCTTATTTAAACTTTCAGCTTCTCACTCCAGAGAAGGAATGTGGTATTTCCCTATGTGTGTTCAGTTTACTAAAGTGAGGTTCTTTTTTTGTGCCAGGCGTGGTGGGGCATAACTAATCCCAGCACTCAGGAGGCTGAGGCAGGAGGACCATTTTGAGTTTGAGACCAGCCTGGGCTGCAAAGTGAGCTGGAGACCAGCCTGACCTGCATTGGGAGACCCTGTCTCAAAAAGACAAAAAAGGAAAAAAGAAAGTGAGGTTCTTTTCGATGACACAAGCTTCATTGTAAGGTTAGGTGGTTTGGGAGAGTTTTCGTTTACTTTGCTTTTGAGGTCGGCAGCTCAGCCCAGGGCAAGTGTTCTCCACAGTGGTGGGGTTTTTGTGTGTTTATTTTTTGCTCTTTTCAGTTTTGACACAGGGTCTCACTGAGTTGCCAGGCTGGCTTCAAACATGTGACCCTCCTGCCTCAGCCTTATGAGGAGTTCGGTTCCATCCATTCTCTTAGTTGTTTTTTCTGCTGGACACAGATGAGCTTGTTTCTCTTCATCTGAGGAGGTCTTACTTTCCCCTCCTTTTCTGAAGGAGAGTTCCAGCAGTGTCCCTGGTGACAGTTCTTTGCACTTGTGAAACTTACTGTTGTACCTTTTCTTTTCTTTGTTCTTTTCTTTCTTTCTACGTTTGTTTGTTTGGTTGGTTGATTTTTGAGACAAGGTCTAGATATGTAGTTCACACTGGCCTTGAACTCACACTGGAGCCCAGGCTTGACTCCTATTTTGCTGAGATCCTCCTGCCTGAGCCTCCCAGGCTCTGGGATTCCTGGTGTGTACCACCTTACTGGGCTCTTGTGCTATTTCTCTCTAGCCTCCAAGGCTTCAGGGAGAGCTCTACAGTCTGATAAATTTTACTTTATCCTCCTGAAGGAAAGTGATGTTTTCCTGTGGCTGCTTTTCAGATTTCTTTTTTGCCTTTAGTTTTCAGGAGGTGAATCTGCTGAGTTCTGCTGTGAAGTCCTTCAGATTAGCCTATTAGGATGCCTGGCTTCATGAAACTCTAGGCTTAGGGCTGCAAAGGGGAGTCTTAGATCTGTTGTGGTTTGGCAGGGAGTGAAGCTGTCCCAGATGTCCCAAGTCTATGCCCTGAATTCTAGTCGGACCCAGGCCGCTGAGTCCACAATGACTTCACACGTTCCCTCTGACTCTGCAAGACTGCTGAGTCTTCCATGTCCATCCCCGGCCCATGGCCTCACTGTCTGTCTTGAGTTTGAGAGCTGCTTCTTGGTGTGGAGCCAGTTTTTAGCTCAGTAGATATTGGGTGGCATCCAAATTTGGGTCAGCTGTCTTGGTTCGTCCTACCCACAGGAAGGGCGCACCTTTCTCATGTGGCCATGGGGACCAGCCAGCCACAGCGCCAGGCTCTTAATGCTGAGCTCCGTCCTCTTGTTGACCTGACTCCAGGTGGGGCAGGGGTAGGGGTGATGTGGACACCACAACCAGCCACTGCCTCGGACCCAGAGACCTGTGTTGCCTGCAGTAGCCTGGCCCAAGCGCGAGCCCTGTCCTGTGCTTGCAGACCCGTGCATCCCCGTTTAAGGACATGATCTTGTGCTTCTCTGAAGAAGACTGGTCCCTCCTCGACCCCGCACAGACTGGATTCTATGGGGAGTTCATTATCGGCGAGGACTGCGGGGTCTCGGTTCCCCCTGGTAAGGCTCTGGCTGCCTGGAGAGCAGAGTCACCAGGGCGCAGCTTGCAGCCTCTGTATAGGAAGGGCTGCCTAGGTGTCAGCACCTGGTATTCTCATAGACTCGACCCCCCCCTTGGCCCTGCCCCATGCTTGGCTCTGCTGCTCCCCACCCCTCTCTGTTGGCCTGACCTCTCCCACCCTGCTGACCCCAGTGCCACAACACTCTGTGGCCGGCTGCTTGCCTTGAGGCCAGTTGGGTCACCTGTTCCTGTGCTTGCTGTCCCTGTCCTCAGAGTCCCCAGATAACCAGGTGTGTCTACCCTTCTCTGCATAGACAACCCCGAGGCCCAGCCAGACCTCTCTCCCAGGGAAGACAGTGAGCCTCGGGTCCCAGAGCTGCCCGAGCTGCCAGGCAAGGAAGTGCTTCAGGACCCCTCTGTGGGTGAGTTGGGGAACCCACGGCTTCTTCTTGGGAGAACCCTCCCCACCCCCCCCCCGCTTACATGCTGTCTGGGACTCCATGGCTCACCTTCTCCAAGAGCAGGGACTCACCCTGCAGCCTGCCCCCACATGAGGCCCAGCCCCAGACCAGCTTGGTGGGCGGGGTTCCTGAGCACCCTTCTCATCCACGACCAGCGGGTTGTGGCCCTCGCACTTGACACTGTCCTCATCTTCTTGGGCAGACTTCCCTGGTCCACAGCCGTTCCCAGTGGAGGAGAGGAAAAGGTGGGAGGAGCTGCAGGTGCCTGAGTCCCAGGCCTGCCCAGTGCCCACTCTCGCTCAGAGCACCTGCCCAGGTAAGGGCTTCCAGCCTGGTGGGCAAGAGGATGCAGGCACGCATGTTGTCGGGCACAGGTGTGGGGGGGGGTTGGGGGGGTGTGAGCGGGGCCCAACATAGTCACCACCCCTGAGCAGGCTGCCCCCTTCCTGCTCATCCTGGGGGCTGAAGGCCACTGCCGCAGCCCTGCCAGGAGCCTGCTGAGTGCAGACCCAGCCAGCACCCCTCCAAGCCGAGCAGGACATAGCCAACTGCAGTGCCTCAGGTCCAGGCATTCTCCGGTCTGCCAAGCTCCAAAGCCGGGCCTCCCAGAATCTGCACAGAGGTGTCCAGGACCTGGAGGCCTTGGTACTTACACTGGCATGGCTTTCCCTTGGCTGCCTTCGATGGCAGGCACGACTCCATGTAGTATATAGGGGAGTTCTCAGGGTCCCGCCGTATCTCGTCACACACACAAGGGCCCCCAGTCCAGGGGCACCTTCTGTGGCACCCAGAGGTACCCAGGTCTCTGTTCTCCTCCCTTTACTGGGCACTGGGCTCTGCTCTCAGCTGGTGGTGGCTGAGGGGAACAGTGGGCTGAGCAGGCGCCTCCCTGAGATGTCCTGCGCTACTTGCCTGTTGCGCCTGCACCGAGGAACATCATTCCTCCTCTTGCTTCTGTGAGTTGTCTGTCAGTCTGTCTTCTTGCAGGCAGCTCAGCACTCCTGTTTGTTAGCTCTAGGTCTGTTTCTGTTGTCACTGACACCCTGTGCATTGGGCACTGTGTGTGACCCATAGTTCTGGTTCAAGGTCAGGGGGTCGCCAGAAGGCCCACACAGTGCAGGAAGAGACAGGAAGAGAGAGCCAGCAGAGCACTCCCACTACAGGGCCTCAGCCTCACCCGTGCAGGATGGGACCTCCTCCCCCCGGTGCTTTCCACATCCCACAGTGCCCCTCTGAGACAGCAGCACCTGGGTCGCTGGAGGGCCTGAGAACTGTCCAGCACCTCAGCCCCACCCCAGCCATGGGTGGCAGCTAAAGGCCGGGTGCCAGGCTTCACTCCATGTAAGCAAGGAGTCGTGCGCAGAGGAAGCCCAGAGCCCCAGGAAGGACAGATGCAATGGACACTAGGGCCCAAGGGGGCAGGGTGGCCCATCCCCCATGCTATGCTCCCTGCAGAGGTAGAGTTCGAGGGGACCACCGACACTGGGGGACAAGGCTGCTTTTCACTTCCTGTCTGCCACTGTGATCTGCCAGGAGGCTGTGCTGCTACAGGCTGCACCAGCCTCTTTCCTTCAGCTAGTTACTCTTAGGCTTTCCTTACAGCAGTGAAACAGGCAGATGACAGCTCCGCCCTCAGCTTCCTCCTCCCAGAGCTCCCTGGAAGTTGGAAGAGCCAGGCAGTGCCTGCACCACACACCTAGGGTTGCTCACCCTAAGCAGCGCCCCTTAGGACAGCAGTGCCTGCTTTGCAGGGAGCTCTCTGGGTCTCCCTCGGGGACCTCACCAGAGGTCACCTTGTCCGACATTGCCAGTGGTACCAGGTCCCTGTGACCAGACTCAAGTGTACTCATGCTAGAGGCCACGCATCCAACATGGAGGCGTCAGTGGGGCAGCTTCTTCACCTGCCCTGGTGGCTTGCAGAAGGCCGCCTTGTGTTGTGAGCCCCGTAGTCCTTCCTATCCATAGGAGGACACCAGTGACACCAAAAGCTCCTTTAGAAATCCTTCTGCCAGATGCTGTGTGGTCATGTGCTAAAGCACTGGTGTCAGGACTGAGCACCTAGCCTTGCTGGCCCCAAGCCCCAGCCCATGAGCTGGCCCGCCAAACCATGGCAAGCCAGACCAACTACAGCACCCACATTAGTGAGCGCTGAGGACACTGCTGGTTACAGGCCACCCACAGCTCACGGGAGCTGGGCTAGTACTTGTCACGCCGAGGCCTCTCCGGGTCTTCCCTGGGCACTTGTT
The DNA here is from genome assembly GCF_000260255.1 of Octodon degus. Lineage (NCBI taxonomy): Eukaryota > Metazoa > Chordata > Mammalia > Rodentia > Octodontidae > Octodon > Octodon degus. The sequence goes on from NW_004524886.1 coordinate 845,776, forward strand.
CTCACCACGGGAAGGGGAGGGCATCATCGCAGGAGGCCTGCAGGCAGAGGAGCAGCCTGATCTTATCCCTCTGGCCCCTCCCAGCCACTCGCCACCTGGTGGCTGCCTGGGCCTGTCCTGTGACTCCCTGCGTGCCTGCTGCACCTGAGTCTAGGCCCCAGATCCCCAGGCCTCTCAAGCTGTCCTGGACCCAGCCCCTGAGCACCACACTTCCTGCCTTCACCACCTCTGCGGAGGTTGCTGGGCAGGAGTGTCAGGACTTCGGCCAAGGTTAGGAGACCCAGGCCTGAGTCTCTGACTGAGTGGTGACACTTGGAGGAGCGTGCCGAACTGCAGAGCCGGTATCTGCACCAGCCCCTTCTGGGCCACCTTGGTGTGACTAGGTGGAGGGCTGGCTTGTCTGTCTTCGACCTGCTGTCCTTCTGGAACTGGATCCTGTGGTCTCTTTCTGGTTAGGGGAGGCAGGGCTTGGCCGGGTGGGCAGAGCATGGAGCAGGGCCACGCCCACTGCGGTCTGGTCTTCAGTCATGGCGGTCCCGGGCACCCCTGACGCGCCCTACCGGTCTTTGCAGCTGCACCCGGCCCCACACCCCTGGAAGATGGCCTGGAGGAGGAGGTGACCATCGAGATCGTGCTGTCGGGCTCTGGCGACGAGGAGGAACGCAGCACAAGCACGCGCGGGGCCCAGGCTAAGGCTTATGTATGCCCTCGCTGCGGCAAGGCCTTCCGCTGGCGGGTCAACTTTGTGCGGCACCTACGCAGCGGAGACGGCGACAGTGTGGCTGGGCACCGCGGGACACACGAGGCTCCCCGGCCGCATCGCTGTGGGGCCTGTGGGCGCAGCTTCCGGCTGGCAGCACACCTGCTAGCACACCGCCGTGCACACCTGCGGCCAGGGGACAGGGATGCCAAGGACCCCGGGGATGCCAAGGACAATGGGGACGGGGACAGGCCGGCCGCACGCCGCCGCGACCTCCCTCAGGACCGCGCACTGCGCTGCCGCTACTGTGCCAAGAGCTTCGGGCAGAACTGCGGGCTTTTGCGCCACGAGCGCCTGCACATGAAGCGCCGCTCCAAGCAGGCGCTCAACTCCTACTGAGCGGCTAGGCCGCCCCGCCAGGTCAGGTGGGACCAGCGTTTCAGGCGCAGGGACACCACCTTCCCCACCCGCGGCCCAACACCTCACAGCCCATCCCTGGTGCCCCAGGCCCCTGAGGGGACAGTGGCCTCATGGCCCCAGGTTATCAGCTGGCCCTCTGTTTGCACCACAACTTTGAGGGCCACGGTAGGACAGGCCTTCAGGTCCTGCCCCTGACAGTCCAGGGTCTGCGGCTAGCAGCAGGCCAGCACCACGACTGCTCCTAGGTGCGATAATAGACAGCTCAGTTATGATTTGGGGTTATTCTTTTATTTTGGTTTGATTTTGTTTGCGGCACTGGGAATCAAGCCAGGGCCTTCTCACCGTGCCACATCCACACACAACTGCATACTTTCTAGGTTGTTGTCATTCTTTAAACTTAGAACCAGGATCTCACTAAACTTTCCAGGCTGGGCTCAGACTTGAGAGCCTCCTACCTCAGCCTCATAGCATGGCGGGATGGCAGGTGGGCACAGCTCACCCAGCCAGAGCTCCTATTTTAAGCTCTCACACACTTGGCCCAGCTCTTTTCTGTGCAGTGTGGAGGCCCTCATTATGTGTAGGTGGGGTAGCAGCCAAGCTGTCATCTGAGGGATGCTTGAGGGGCTCAGCTGTCAGGGTTCCTGGGTCCGGAGTTCTCTGCTCCACCAGTGACCCATGCCTGCACGTGTCCCCCAGAACTGGCACGCACTCCAGCAGAGTCCTCTCCACCCTGGCAGGTATAAGGAGCTTCGTATGCATGGCCTGGGCCTGTGGGAGAAACCCTGGTTCCTCTGCACCTGCGTCTGTGTGCAGCTCCCTGTGGCTGTCCCCAGCTCCCTGCAGAGACTCCAGTCATGCGCTGAGGTTCTAGAGGCATACATTTCACCACCAGGATATTGGGGTGGTGACACAGCACTTCCCCTGCACCCACCAAAGGCAGCCACAGCCTGAGTGGTGACAGCTGGATCCTGTCCTGGGACACCAGCCTTGGGCCTCAGAGCTTCAGTCAGCCTGCAACAGGTGCTCCTGGTCACCCGCATGGTTTTCACATCACGAGTGCTCTACCCCTACCCAGTAAAACCTGCCTGTTTTGTTTTCATTTTGGGATATCAGAGATTGAGCCCAGGGCATCCACAATGAGCCACATCTCCCCACCTTTTTGGTTTTTGAGACAGTCTTGCCAAGTTGTGTAGGTGGGACTGGAATTTGCAATGCAAGTGTACTGGGGTGACAAGTACACACCACCACACCTGCCTGAGATTTGTGGGGTGTGTGGGTGTGTGTAATTCAGTGTTGAGGCAGATGGTTCTGCTTCAACAGTTATATAAATACCAACTTTTCATAAAACATTTCCAAGAGGAAGTCACATTGCCCAGATCATTTAATGAAGCCAGCATTACCCTGAAATTAATCAGAGTACCGCAGTAACAAATCCCAGCTGCACAGAAATAAGGAAAAACAAGCTTGTACCAGATACCGACCCACGGAGTGGATCTGCATGGACGGGAGGCTGTGCAGTGTCAGAGCAGGCATGGTGAATGCAGCCACCTGTTGACCAGGTAATGTAAGCAGTGTTCTTTCCTTGGTGCTTTGTTGTCAGTCCAGAGTCCTGTGCTGGTCTCATCATGGTGTCTGTCCCCGTTGTCAAGTGTTCTCCAGTGACAGCTGTGTTATACTCACTTTGGCCAGGAGTGGCTTGAGGCCTGAGCTGATGGTGCTGACGAGATGGGTATGGGTGGAAGCCGTGGACAAAGGGTGACCACGCGCAGGCCGGGGCACAGCCTGCCACCAGATCAGCTCGCTCGCCCCCAGAAGGCCGCACTAATTGTTGCCACCCCTAGCAGGGCTTCAGCCACCCTAGTGCTAGGACTACAGGTGTGTGTGCCCACCTGCCTGCACCCCACTTCCTGAAAGGTCCCAGAGTGAGAAGTATCAGTCCATGACCCAGGGGTGGAAACCTCTGACATAAAGTAAGTGTTGCTTATGGTTTGGTTTGTTTTGGTATTTGGGGTTGAAGTCATAGCCTCCACAGTGAGCTACATCCCCAAACTTTTATTTTTTATTTTTTTATTTTTTTTTTAAATTTTATTTATTTATTTATTTGAGAGAGAGAGAGAGAGGCCAGCTCAGCCCACCAGGGGGCAGGGGGGGCTGGGATGTGGTGCTGGGGGATTGAACCGCGGTCCCTGATGCTTTTGCTAAGCTTGTTCTAAGTAGGTGCTTTAGACCACTGAGCCATCTCTCCAGCCCCTTATTTTTTATTTTTAGGGAAGGGTCTACAGGGTGTTCAGGGTTTCACTACTAGATTGGATTCATAGTGATCCACCTGTTTACAGCCTCCGGAGAGCTGGGATTACAGGCTTACTCTACCACGCCCAGTCTCAATTGCTGTCTCAGCGTGCCCCGGATCGAACACCCCCACCCCCGCGCCTGCTTGCAGGCGCTTTAATCGGCTGAGCTATTTGCCCCCCCCCACACACACACACTTTTTTTTCTAATAGAGATAGCATCTCACCAATTTTTAAGTTAACCACACTAGGCTTAAACTTGAGATCCTCTGGGCGGGGGAGATGGCCCAGTAGAATAAGCTTTTGCCTGACAAGCGCAAGGGCCATGGTAGCAACTTGGGAGAAGCCCCTGGCAGAACCCGCTTATGGCTACAACTAGGAAGGGAAAGTTAGTTTGGGCCTAACTACGAAAGACCAACCAACAGAAGATAAGGTAGACTGGTGGGTGGTTTGGTGAAGCTGAGAGTCCCGGCAAATAATTACCAGAGACTGGTGTGGAAATTGGCGCAAGGACTGTGGTGCACACCTGCTCCATTAAATCGTGTTTTAGTCCAGAATGTATCCAATAAGTTTATCCCACTAAGATAGCTTTAGTCCACTGATATTGTGCTAGTGGATGACAACACTTTTTTTCACTTTCACTGATGAAGGATGTGTTCAACAGATGATTTTTTTTTTTTCCCCCAGCACAGGTTATCGAACTCGACCTTATGCTTGCCAGACAGGCGCTTAAGCCAGTGAGCTATATCCCCAGCAACATATTTTTACGTATCAATTAACAGTACTTCTCTTTCTTAATACATTTAAGAGACTTCGAGTTGGGCATGGCTGCTGAGGCAGGAGGATCCTCCCTAGTTCCAGGCCAGCATGGACCACACAGAGTTCAAGGCCAGCTTGAACTACAAAAAAGGCTCTGTCTCCAGAACAGCGTAAATAAAAAGACTTCTTATGCTTTAAAATTACCAAAACAAATGGATCGTATAGCTGCAATACCGTCTAGCCAAACTAAAAAAGTCAAAGCCCTGCCGCCTACACTTGATTTCCGCGTGATCTCCACAGCATTCCGGACCACCACTAGGGCTTGGTAACAAGCCGCTTCCGGAAGAGGAGCCGAGGGGGATCCCCACCCCCGGCAGGCCACGCAGCGGCGGGACCCCCGCCCGGAAACAGCGCCGTCTCGGTCAGGCCGCGCCTCCTCTGCGAAGCGAGGCTCTCCGGCCGCGGTCCTCCCGCGGCGCTGGCGTTCCCGCGTCGCGCTCGGGCCGCGGGGCTGGTGGCGGTGAAAGGAGACGCCCGGGACGGGCGAGGCCGCCGCGGAGCCGGCCGAGGGGCGCCCTGGCAGGAGGAGGAGCGCGGAGACGGCGCCCCGCCCCGCCGCGTCGACGTTCCTTGATTCTCGAGAAACGCTGCTGTGTGCGCGGCTTCGGGGCCGTCGTCCCGCCGGGTTCCCGCGGCGCAGCCTGCGTACCAGCGGCAGTCCGAGTCAGCTGGTGACCCTCTAAGCTGGCTTCTGGAGAAGTGAGCTCCGAAAGGAGAGCGTCGTTCGTCGTGCTGCAGCGCCTGAGGGCCCGCCCGAAGGAGCGCCCCTGCGCTGGCGGTTGCAGCGGAGCGGACCGTCCGTGCGTCCGTGCGTCCGTCGTGAGCGGGGAGAGCCGGCCCGGCGTGGCCAGCGTCGAGTCACCGGAGCAGCTCCTGATCCCGCAGCCCGCGCGTCCTGCGGGTGTGGGGAGATGCGCGCTAGGTTTGTAAAAAGCAGGAGGAGGTGGGCAAGGCCAGTGTCACCCGCTGCACAGGGCCGGAAGGTGTGGCCCAGGCAGAAGTAACCCGTTTTCCGGAAGAGATTTTCAACCCAGTGCCTTCGCTGTCTCCAATCTGTGATCTAGAGGCTCCACTCTGGCTCCCCACTTCCTGCTGTTGGAATGGTTTGCCAAGAAAAAAGAATCTGAAGACCATTCTAGGAGCTGTAACCTGCCCAGGCTCACAGGACTTTCATGTTCATCCTCCTGACTTTGTGGTTGATAGTATTCATTTTGCCACAATTAAGTCAAGATAAGTATTTGCAAAGTTGTTTTTGTAAACAAAAGTCAACTTAGAGCAGACATTGCTTTAAAATTTGTGGCTTCTCGGGGTATGGTGGCACACATCTGTAATTCCTGCGCTTGGGAGGCTGAGGCAAGAGGACCGCTGTGCTTGAGGCCGGCCTGAACTACGTAGCAAGAGCCTGTCTCAAAAACAAAACCCAAAAAAACCCTTAAGTTTCTTAAATATCCGTATCTTTTTTTTTTTTTCCCCGAAACCGGGGATTGAACTCAGGTCCCTGCGCTTGCCAGGCAAGTGCTTATTCCACTGAGCCATCTCCCCGGCCCAGCCCTATCATTTTTTAATCCCCCAAACTATCTGTGGTTTATGGGACTTCACAAGGTGAATGATGAGTTTCCCACTAATGTAGTGATCTGTTCTGTTTGGTTTTTGAGACAGTTTTTAGCCTGCCTCAGCCTCCCAAGAGGTGGGGCTATGGAAATATGCCACCATGCAGTAGTAACCTGTTCTAATGATAAATTTCGCAGGAAAATTGTAGAGCATTCTGCATTACTCAAATGGGAAAATTAGATGCATTGTACTTTTACCCCAAACCAATGTTTCAAAATGTAGATACAATACAATGCTTACAAGTAACAGATCCTTTCAATGATTTATGGTTTGCAAAAAGATTTTGTGTGATTAAAAAAGCCTTCAAGCATAATTTAATTTACTTACGTGCAGACAGTTGCTTTTGGAATTTCCACGGCCCTGTCAGCCCCAGAAACCACAGTGAAGCTATGTAGTTGCTGCTGAGTGTGATTTTTCAGATCCACATGTTCTTGTGAAGTTCTGTGGATTGCACTTGACAAGACATTGAAAGCTTTCTCCTCCACATGATTTTGTTAAAAACATTTAATTTTAGAGACTTAGATGTATCAGCATTTGTTGTATAAGTACCAGTCAAAACTTAATAGCTTCAGGGGCTAGGGAGATAGCTCAGCAGACTAAGCACCTGCTTAGGCAAGCCCAGGGACAGGGGCTCAATCCCCGCCCCCAAATGTCTTGCCAGCCCTGCCCCTGGGCGTGCTGAACCGGCCACCGAGACCGGGTGTGGTGGTGGTGCCTGTAATCCTAGTGCTGGGGGGAGACGGAACACAGGAGGGTCACTACAAGTCCAAGCTGCTATACCAAGTACATTAAAAAATAATAATAACTTCATAAAACTTAATTTTCATTCTTGATGTTCTGTGGATGTGCTTTTGGGTTGGGCTCTGCAAGGCATTTCTTATGCTGGGGTTGCTTGGATCACAGATGAGACTACTCATCTGCTGAGGACGTTGGTGTAGTGTCTGGCAGGTGGTACTGACTCTTGTCCGCTTCTGAGTAGCCCCAGGCCTCTTCAGATGTGCCTGGACCCAAATGGGCAAGCAGCAACGAGGAAGAACCCGCATGTCTGCTGTACTCCCTGACGTTCCGTTGCCAGATCAGGGAACGCCCAGATCATCCCTGGAACGTGGCACACATGGGTTTAGATGCAAGGAGAGACTGTCTCGGTATCGTTCCTTGAAGAGTATGCCACAGAAACGCCATCATATCCATTTGTTTTTCTCCCTAAAAATTGTGAGCAAAAAATGTTGGGTTGCACGAGTGTGCTTCCACAATATTCACAAAACATAGAAGCCACAGTGTGATGGTGAAAACACCTGAAGGCCTAGAATAGGGAAGTAGTTAACTTAGGCCCAAGTATGTCTCTGTACAGTAATTCTACTGACAATATGTTTTTCCTTGACTTTGAGTACTACATTATACTTTTAGGTGATACAACTTTTTGGTAAGTCGGTGGCTAGTGAATGGTTTTATTAACCCCAAAACGTATGTTTAATGAGGATCAAGTATTGTGGATGTGTTCTTTAGTATGATCTTTGTTGGTCCTTGTTGAGCTGTGGCCTGCTGTTGTCCTACAGGAAGCCTTTTCTTCCTTTTCTTTGGCTCTTTCCTGCTGATGTGTGGGAACTCACAGAGGGGAGCTAGGACACCTCTTTGTTAGCCTTCGCCCTAGCATCCAGATACATTGTGTCCTTGAGCGCCCGAAATGGTTGGGTCTCTGGTAAGTTCTCTCTTATTCTTTTTTTTTTTTTTTTTTTTTTTTTTTTTGGTGGAACCGGGGGTTGAACGCAGGTCCTTGCGCTTGCCAGGGAAGCGCTTATTCCACTGAGCCATCTCCCCGGCCCCCTCTCTTATTCTTCACTGAGGCTTTGGTTGCCTGTTTTTGTATTCATAAACTGCATTTACGTGCCTTGTGGGGGGCTAGTGTGTGGACACAGTGTTCCCTCACTGCGTCCCTCCTCTCTTGATCCTGGAGACCAAACCCTCCTTCTAATCAGGTTTGTCCTCGACACCTGGGCAGGAGCTGCCGCACTACTTACCAACAGCAGACTGTGCAGCAGTCTTTTGTCTTTTTTTGGTGCTTAGCTACTGTTTTCTTTTTTTTTTTTTAATTTTATTTATTAATTGTGTGTGTGTGTGTGTGTGTGTGTGTGTGTGTGTGTGAGGGGCTGGCTGGCATGTGGTGCTGGGGGATTGAACCACGGTCCCTGTGCTTTGCCAAGCTTGTTCTAAGTAGGTGCTTTAGACCACTGAGCCATCTCACCAGCCCTTAGCTACTGTTTTCACTCTGCCCACAAACTATGTCCATTTCTCTGTGTGCACAGTGAACACTGCCTGTCTCAGTAGCCTGAAGAGCCTCTCTCCGTGGGAAGCCTCACTGTATGCTGGTGGTCCTGGGCGGAGCCGGGCATGGGCTGCAGGGCACTTCCTCAGACCCTGTGGCTGCAGCTGCACAGCTGGCTACCCTGATGGTCACCTGTCCCAGGTCTTTGCTTGGGGCCCAGTCCTGCTTCCCTAGCCCAGCTTTGTGCCTCTCTTGCTCTGCAGATTCCGCGTTCCCTACAATATTCTTTTCCTTTAAATTTCTGGATTGCAGCTGACCAGCTTACTGCACATACTTTGGTTATTTGTATTGGTTTTTCCTAACTCTGCACTTTTGGTGTAAGAATTTACTCGGTATGATTGTTTCTTTAGACAAGGTGAGCTTCCTCCCTGCACAAATTAGACCACAGCAGCCCCCACTCTGGGACAGACCCCTTACCATCTGGCCTGTCCTTACCAGGGCTTCTCAAGAACAACAGCAGAGATACTTTCAGGGTCACACGCCAAGGCCTTACATAGTTCTGGTTCTTGTTCTTGACCATGAAGCCAATTCTTACAATTCTTTGCTAGAACATGTTGGGCCAGACCCAGCTACCTCGTATCTCTTGGAGACTGGAAGTCGAGCACCCCATGACCCCAAGGTGGTATAGCTCCAGCGAGGTACAGAGGACCCTGCAGCTGCCAGCGACGTTTTGCTCACGGTCCTGGAGTCCCCACATCTGGGCACCCCTCCAGCTGCAGGAGTGGCCTCCTGAGGCATGGCTTGCATTGGTTCATGACCAGAGCCACCTGTTCTTTTTCTTTTTTCTTTTCTTTTTTTCTTTTGGTGGTGCTGGGGCTCAAACTCAGGGCTTTGTACATAAGCGTTAAGAGCAAAACCACTGAGCCCCATCTCTAACCCAGCATTCTATGTTTTGTGGCCACAGCACTCCATTTCTGGGCACCGGTTCTGTTCTAGTTATCTATTTTGCCTAAAAAGCTGCCTCACAACTAGCAAGTAAATGAGGTGGCCGCTCTCTGTGGTGCCAGCCAGAGGCTGCTGCTGGCTGATTTTCCAAGGTTGAGCTCAGCTGGACAGTGGGCGCGGGTGCCCCTGGTGGCCAGCCACGGTATTACCAGGTCCGAGGCACAGGGCTGCCCAGGGGAATGGTTCCCTTGAGGCCCTAGTGCACAGGTTTTGAGTGGTGACACCCCTCTATCCCCTGCCAAGCTAGAGGTTTCCATGTGTCACTTGCCACACTAGGTCCAGGCATGACTCAGGGCCACCACAGAAGACAGGGTGGTAACCAAGCTGTATCTGCCAAGATCTGCCAAAAATGCTGTTATCTGGACTGCCTAGACTCCTGCCACCTGCCCTTGTCAAATGTCTCTCACAGGTAGTAAGTCATGAATAGTTCAGGGGCTGGCCATCCATGGGGTCGCGTTGAAGCCCACAACCTTCCTGTTGCCCAGCTGGTGGCCCGTTGCTCCCCAGCTGAGAGCCTCCTACAGGGTCCCCTTGGGCTGCCAACATCTCACTCTCTGGTGCTTTTTTGGGTGCTTTGAGGCTGTGTTTAGACACAGACACAGTTGTAATTGTTAGATTGTCCTCACACCAGTTCTGTGCATTATTGTGGAAGGCCTCCTTGTTTCTGGAAATGCCTGCTGTCTCCTCTTCAGCTCTTCTTGTTAGCAGTTTATGTCTTCCAGCCATTTACATTCAGTCACTTACATTTTCCCCAGTTCTCTTTATGATAAAATAGACTGCGGCACTAATACGTACTCCCAGGCTGGGTTGAATGAGACTTCCAATCCTAGTTTTGTGAGGAGTCTCCACACTGATTTCCATAGTGGTTATATCAGTCTGCACTCCCCCGACAGCGGAAAAGCGTTCCTTTCTCCTGTAGCCTCTCCAGCATTTGTTATTAGTTGCTTTTTATGACAGCCATTCTCTCTGGGGGGAGGTGATATCTCAGTGTTGTTTTAATTTGCATCTCTCAAATGATCAGTGCTGTGGAACATTTTTTCATGTATTTATTTGCCATTTATATTTCTTCCTCTGAAAAGTGAGTATGCACCTCAGATGTCCATTTTTGGATTGGGTCTTTGAATTTTCGGG
>NW_004524886.1:856112-857670 GCF_000260255.1 Octodon degus
TTTTTTTTTTTTTTTTTAATGTATTTGGTATAAGGTCTTACTACGCAGTTCAGACCTGTAGTGATCCTCCTGTTGTCAGCCTCCCCAGTGGTAGGATGACAGGTGTGCATCACACACCTGGTCTCTGTGGCCTGCTCAGTGCTCCCAGGGGCAGAGCCCACTTTGCATGTGGTGCCGGGGATCAAACCCCAGTCCTTATGCTTCCTAAGCAGGCACTTAGTCCGGTGAGCTATCTTTTCACTGACCCTTAGTTCTTTATATATTCTTGATAGAAGTGTTTTGTCTGAGTAATTGTTGATTAAGATTTTTTACCAAATTGTGTTACATTTTCACTTTTAAGTATTTCCTGCGCAGTTTTTATTTTGTTTTGGGTTTTTTTTGTTTTATTTTAGTACAGGCTCTACAGGGTCTCACTACACAGATGGGACCTGTAGTGTTCTTCCTGTTTTCAGCATCCCAAATGCTGGGATTTACAGCCACCACACCCAGTCTCAATCTCCATCTCAGCATGCCCCAGGAGCGGAGCCAGCATGGCACACTGGGGATTGAACCATGGTCCCTGTGTCTGCCTAAACAGGCACTTTAATCTGCTGAGCTATCTGGCTGGCCCTTAAAGTTTAGTTTTTGTTCCCATGTCTTTAAGATTTCTACCTACTTTCTCTTCCACTAGATTTAGTGTTGCTGTTTTAATGTTTAGATCTTTTTTTTTTTTTTTTTTTTTGTGGAACTAGGGATTGAACTCAGGCCCTTGCGCTTGCCAGGCAAGCGCTTATTCTACTGAGCCATCTCCTGGCTCCCAAAATACAATTTTTAGATTACAATTTTTCGTTTCTTTATTGACCCAGTTTTTCTACTCTGCTTCACTGACCCTGCCTGAATGCTATGCAGCTTGGCAGCCCAGCCTCGTAGTGATCCTCCTGTCTCAGTCTCCCCAGTGCTGAGATTATAGGTATGTGTCACCACATCAGTTTCAATGGCGAGCATGGCACACCCACGGCGGGGCCACCATGGCAAGCTGTACCAGGAATCGAACCCGTTCCTTGTGCTTGCAAGGCAGGCTCTCAGATGGCTGAGCTATCTCCACAGCCTTATTAGTACCGATTTGCAGTACATTATGACCAGATTCATTATGGGGAAACTTTTCTTATATATGACACATCCTAACTCTTTTGAACTCCTTTACATTTAACCTCCTGTGCAGAAATTCAATTGCTAGTGAGTGAGATGACCGAGGCTGCGGGATCCTGAATAGACCCAGAGCGCAGGCCCGGCGAGTGAGTGAGACAACCCAGGCCGCGGGATCCTAAACAGACCCAGAGCGCAGGCCCTGCGAGTGAGTGAGACGACCGACCCGACCCCGGGGCCTGCGGATCCTCATTAGACCCAGGATGCAGGCCCAGCAGGGAACCCTTCAGCAGAACTCCCTGCAGAGAGGCTAGAGGCAAGACCCACCCAGCTGATTCAGGAGCAGAACATCTTCCCAGAGAGACACAAAGGGTTCAACTCTAATGCCTGCAGCAGAAAGAAGTGGAGCACACAGCCAGATCCAAACAACACC
>NW_004524886.1:858940-862154 GCF_000260255.1 Octodon degus
ATATCCTATCCTCAAACTGTTAGAAGTGCTGGTCATTTACTTGCCATTCCAGTATTTATCTTATGTTTTATTCTTAGTACTTCTTTGCTATCATGAAAACTTTTTCTTAGTTCAATTGTTTTGAAACATTTAATTTTCTGAATATTGCTTAATCTTAATTTTTGTTCTAAGATTTATATTGTATCTTTGACTTGCAATTTATTTAAGACATTGTATGATATCTTCTAGTATTAGAAACTTTAAAAAGTATATTTCCATTTTCTGTTGACTTTAAAAAAAAAACAGAGGTTGTACCTATGTTGTTTATTTATTATTTCGCCTATATCTTGTAATATGAGAAACTACTTTGGCGGTAACAATACACAATGTATTAACCATTGTTACACTCCTAAAAAAAGAAAAAAGAAAAAGAAAAGGAAAAAGAAAAAAAATTCAACTGCTAAGAACGTATAGGCATGCCTGCTTAGGCAAACTCGGGGACTGGGGTTCAGTCCCCAGCACCACATGCTGCACTGGCCCCACCTCCAGGCATGCTGAGCTGGCCACCGAGTCTGGACGTGGTGGCGCACACCTGTAACCCCAGCCTGGGGAGGCTGAAAACAGACGGATCACTACAAGTTTGAACTGCGTAGTGAGACCCTGTACCAGATATATTAAATTGAAGAAGTCCCAAAGCTGAAATAAGGAACTTCACCCATGCTTTTGTAGTGGGTTCACTGACTCCTGTTGCAGGAAAATAATTTTTAGGGCATTTCAGTAAAAAGCCTGCCAAGAGTTTATTAGAGAGTTAGGGCATACTCAAGAGCCAAGAACAGCAGGCACTGGAGAAATAAGAGCAGTAGTTTGCGGGTGGGAACACTTCCACTGCGCTCGAAGGGGCAGAGAGCCCCACAGAGGACGAGCCCGCCTGCAGGGATTACAGACAGCCAGGCCTCGTGAACAGTCGCTATGAGGGCAGCAGCCACCTTACTGCCAAGCTGAACTGGCTGCTGCTAGCCTCACAGCCAGTGTGCCTGGTGGTAACGGCGTGGCCTGCGTGCCAGCACACTCACTGTGTGGACCTGGTGGCGCACGCCTGGAATCCCAGCGCTGGGGAGGCTGAAAACAAAGGGTCACTGAGTCTGAGCCGTGTAGTGAGAGCCTGTACCAAATACATAAATGAAAAATAAATAAGTAATAAGAAAAATACTTTTGCCACCACAGGGTCAGCGCAGCCACTTGTGCACGCATCTTGCTCCCGCTGCGGTGGTCTCCAGATCGCTGTGAGGCCTGGCGCTCCCCAGCTGCCCTCCTGCTCCCACGCATGTCGGCCGGGCAGAAGACAGGACCGCCTCGGCTTCCAGCTCTTGCTGCGGCTGTGATCAGTGCTCAAGGAACCACTGCGCTGGGAGCATCCTCGACTCGGGGACCTCGTGTGGCAGATGCGCCAATTCCCATGGGCTCCTCCAAGCCCCGGAGAAGCCTGGCTCAGGGGCCTTTGGGCCTCAAGAGGGGCCTCCATGACTTTTTTCCTCGTGACTTCTTGCACAAAACTGGCAGGCAGTCAAGAGGGCCAGACCTTTGAGGAGTCAGTGCAGAGTACCAGGCACCTCAAGACTGGCGAGGGGTGGGGGGGCTGGAGTGATAGCTCAGTAGATAAGTGTTTGCCTGACAAGCACAAGGTCCTGAGTTTGATCACTGATCCCACCTAAAAAAAAGTGTGGCGGGAGGCAAATCTGAGGAGAACCAGGCCTTAAGATGGAAATGAAGCGGCCAGGCCTGAGGCCCCCAAGAGGAGCAGCACCTTGAGACTGCAGTTGGCACCAGCTGGCCCTTGAGCCTGGGGAGGTGCCAGAGGCTCAGGCGGGTGACCAGGACAGCAAACCCATACTCCACTCCCTTTCCTGGATCCCCTGTGCTCTGTGCAAGGTTTCGATAAGCTAAGATTAGACATAGACGTAGCGACAGACTTTATGGACAAAACCCCAACTGCACAGAAATTATGACGAAGAGTCAGTGACAGCATGAAAAAATTGGTCCTGCGTTCCTCAAAGGACTAATACCCAGAAATATAAAGAACTGAAAAACATAAGGCTCCCCTAAATTTTTAAAAAATGCCAAAAATGGGCATCAGAGGTGAATACATACACTTCCCAGATGAAGGAAGAAGACACAGCAAATAAATATATGAAAAAAATACTCGCCATCACTGCTCACTGGAGAGATATAAATTAGAACAACACTGAGATTCCACGTCACCCCAGAAAGAAAGCCTGTCATCAAGAAGTCAGCCAAAGACCGATACTGGCAGGCTGTGGGGAAGGAACCCTCTGCACCGCTGGTGGGAGTGCAGACTGGTACAACCACACTGGAAATCAGCGTGGAGACGCCTCACAGAAGTAGGACTAGGGATGCCACGTGGCCCAGGTACTCCCCTCCTTGGCATCTTGCTGAAAGAATCAGAAGCATCAAGCCTCCACAGTGATACACACAACCATGCTTATAGCAGCACAGTTTGTAATAGCTAAATCTTGGAGACAGCTCAAGTACTCCAACTGCTGAACGGATAAAGAAGATGAGGTTCTTTTATACAATGGGGTACTACTCTGACATAAAGAATATAAGTTTGAGACATTGCTAGGTAAATGCATGTACCTTGTTTTCAAGTCAATGGTAATGGAAATATATTTTTTAAAGTTTCTAATACTAGCAGAAAGTATCATACCATGTCTTATAAGTACATTGCAAGTCAAAGATACAGTATAAATCTTAAAACAAAAATTAAGATTAAATAATATTCAGAAAATTAATTAAATATTAATTAAAGTAAAAATTAAATATTCCAAAATAATTCAACTAAGAGAAAGTTTTCATGATAATAAAGAATTACCAAGAACAAAACATAACAAAAATACTGGAATGGCAAATAGATGACCAGCACTTCTAACAGTCTGGAAATAGGATATTGCACCAAGTTCTAGTGTGTTGTGGACATAGATAATAACCATGACAGTTACTGGTGGCCAAGTGTCACTTGTGGGACTGAGCTACTGCTATTTCCTTGAAATCCACCCTGTAAACCTGGACAGAATCATGACCCAGAGGGTGTAGGAGAAGTCCATTTGTAGAGTATGCTGGGGGCCAGGGAGATGGCTCAGTGGAATAAGCACTTCCCTGGCAAGCGCAACAGCCTGAGTTCAGTCCCTGGTTTTGCCAAAAAAAAAAAAAAAGAATT
>NW_004524886.1:863289-892404 GCF_000260255.1 Octodon degus
TTTTTTTTTTTTGGCAGAACCGGGGATTGAACTCAGGCCCTTGTGCTTGCCAGGCAAGCGTTTATTCTACTGAGCCATCTCCCCGACCCCTCCATCGTTTTTTTCTATTCTCATCTATTCTTTTTTATCAGTGTCTTCTCTAGAAGTATTTAGTACTGTGTTCCTTATAGTTATCATTTCTTTTTTTACTTCAGAAATTATTATTTATTTATTTTTATTTTTTACTTTTAGGGAAGGGTCTAGAGGGTGTTCAGGGTCTCACTACTAGATCAGACTCATAGTGATCCACCTCTTTACAGCCTTGCAAGAACTGAGATTATAGGTGCATGCCACTATGCCCAGTCTCAATTGCCATCTCAGCGTGCCTTGGGGTCAGGGCCAGCATGGTAGGCTGGCACAGAAATTATTTCTGATCTGATTTCCTCTATACCTTTCTGCAGTTGTTTCTTTACTTCCCACACTATTATTTCAGAGATTTCAGGTGTGTGCTTTCCAATTTCTTCTACACTGTTGTCTCCTGCATTTGTTCTGAGTGGGCTTGGGGCCTGAAAATGCATTTTGTTCCTTCTCTTTGTCATTTTGTACAGCACTGTCTTCTGACCTTTGGTGTAGTGCTTTGGTAGAGTTATTACCTTAGCACCAGGTCTGGATCTACCAAGTTCAAACTCGTCTAGGCATGTGTGGCTTGGGTCTGGCTGCTGTGCTCCACTTCCTCCTGCTGCAGCCCTTGGAGGTGAACCCGCTATGCCACTCTGGCAAGATGTTCTGCCCCTGGATCAGCTAAGTGGGTCTTGCCTCTAGCCTCTCTGCAGGGAGTTCTGCCACAGGGTTCCTCACTGGGCCTGTCTGATGGAGGAAGTTCCACTCACATGCTGAGCCTGGGCACTGGCTTGAATGAACATCCAGCGGGCCCCAGACAGTCTCATTCAGGTCGGGTGTGGGCTCTAGGTCAAATGAAAATTCAGGGGCCCCAGGCAGTCTCACCCCCAGCCTGAGGTCTGGGTCGAATCAATGGATGTACCTTGAGACCATATTCAAATGAAATAAATCTGACACATGTGTAAATACTGCATGGTTGCTCTGGTGTGATAAGCTGAATGCGTATGTAAGGACCGAATGTGTAACAGGTATTGGGAAATGGGAAGAAAATGTTCAGATGAGAAGGGGAAAGGTGGGGGACAATAATAAAGAATAGAGGAAAAAAACAGAAACAAAACTCGTACAAATAAGGAGAGGAAGAGGAGTTAAAGGGAGGGAAAGGGAATGGGGAAATAGAGAGGTAAGACATACCGTGTTCCGCTGCAAACTCCTAACGATAAATATTATCATTACATGAATCAGTGTACCAATACAAGATGCTACATAACGAAGCTGGGGGTGGGGGAGCTAAGCTTAATGACCTCACCATCCACCCTGCTATGAGCCTCCCAAGGCTGGATCCACTGGAGCCAAGCAGCTGTTTGTATTCCTGTCTGCCGCACTCGTCTGTGGTTCTCTGTGTGAAGCATCTTTGGGTGAAGCCTCCATGATGATCACTTCAGGGACTTCCTCCTTTCTCTCGGGAACTTTCCCTCAGCCGACCTTTCCTACTCCTCACCTTTGTTCTCAGCCTCCATATTGGATACCCAGGAAAAACAAACTCAGAATTCTGAAATCTCACGTCTCATCACAGAGGTATGGGCTTTTGAGTAGGCACTTTAGCCACCCTTGGTTGGGTTACGTAACTTGTGACTTTGTCTTCAGGTCACTCCTGCACCTTATTTGCTCAATCCAATTTTAGACTTTGAGTATTCTCGAGGAATCTTGGGTGTGCTGGCTTTGCACACCATGTATCCCAGCAGTCCCTTGGCAGACTGAAGCCAGACAGCTGCCAGGGACACTTCTGCACCCAGGGCCCTCCCTCCTTTCCCGTCCACAGCACCAGCTGCTTGTAAATGCTGTCACTGTTAAAAGGCAAAAGGTTGTTGGGGTGCCCATGGACTCCACCTGGCTTCCAGCCTGACCTGCACTCCAGGGGTCTGCCCCACTGGACCTTCTCCAGGACATGGCACAGGGAGGGAGGCGGAGACTGCAGGTCACAGAGGCGAGTGCTCACCAGTGCACCACACCCTTGGGCGTGCCCTGGAGGTGCTCGGGGACACACATTTGTATTTGACTTTACCACAGGAGGGGTCTGGAGATGTGCCCCAGAAATGTGCTCACTAGGTCAAGGCAGCCCCGCCATCCAAAGGAAACATTACAAGTTTCCTTTGACCATTTCTTTGTTCTGAATATTGTAATGTACTTACTACCCACAATTCCTCACTACCACCGAGTCACAGCGCTAGCCTTCTGTCTGTACCTTAATCTGAAGACACTTCAAAGGTGGAGTTTCTGGTTTTGGTCTGCAATCTTTTCCATTTGATTGGATTAAAATAACTCAGACTTAATATTATTGCTGATAGTTGGACTTGTGTCTGCCATTTTATGTTTTCTATTTTTTTTTTCCTGTGTCTTTTAACCCTATTTTTCTTTACTGATTTCTTTTGGAATAAGTGACTATCTTCTCCTTCTGTTTGACTGCGTATTTTCTGACCTAGCATTCATGGCTCCTCTTCCGTGACCCTGCTCCATCACGTTGTATGCACTGCCAGAAGAACTGTTAAGTGCTTGCCTCTCATCAGAATCAGCTATGCATTCAGACCGACCGCAGTATGGAAGCACTGCCTGCCAGGCAGGAATGGCACAGGCCCGAGACCCCAGCCCTGGGGAGGCTGAAGGCCAGCCTGAACTATATAGCATGACTGTGTCTCAAAAAAGAAAAAGAAAAAAAAAAAAAACTCAAAATCTGAAACATTGCCCTACATAGTTCTACATCCTTCTACGGCTTTATAGTCATGTGTGATTTTTAATTATTTTTTTTTTATTTGTGTGTGTGTGTGTGTGTGTGTGTGTGTGTGTGTGTGTGTGGCCAGCTCAGCCCACCAGAGGGCAGGGCTGGCTGGCATGTGGTGCTGGGGGATTGAACCGTAGTCCCTGTGCTTTGCTAAGCTTGTTCTAAGTAGGTGCTTTAGACCACTGAGCCATCTCACCAGCCCTTTAATTATTTTCTACATTTTGAATATTATATGTATTAGATCTGTAAAAACTACAAGTTCAATGTAACTCAGTTATTATTTTCTATAATTTTGTCTTGAAAAAGCTGAGAAGAGAAGAAAGAGCAAGACTATATTTAGGCTTTGTTATTTTAACCTTGTTCTCTTCATTTGACTCAAAGGCTTGAGTCCCTATCTGTTGGGGACCAAGCTATGTGACAGATTAGGGCCTCACCCCACCCTCCCACCCCGTCTGAGAGACCTCACTTTGCCCTGGCTATGGGTGGAACACTAATAACCAGGCAACTGTGAGGCAAGATAGCATCTGCTATTATTTAAATACAGGCATTGTGTAGAGCAATTTGGTTCCTCATTAATTTAACCCCTTATCCACCCATTTTCTATAGTTAACAGTTCCTCAGCTACCCCTCCCCTGCATGTCTTGCTGACCAATCAAAGCAAACCAACCCTGGAGGTAGCCGAGCTAGTCCCAGGGGTGCAGTCCCAGGTCCCTGGTCCTCTTTCTTTATCCTTGCCATCATCTCACCCCTTATGCTTTGCTTACACCCACCTCCTTCAGACTTCTACCAGCAATACACATCTGTAAGTTATAGGGACACACACCTGGCATGTACACAGTTGTGCCGTTGCCTTCTAGGCCAGAGGCCACCTGCAGGCGGAAAAGGCATTTCTACTCTGGGCTGCAGTGCCCAGGAGGCAGGCCCTGGCCAGTCAGGAAGTGCTTTTCCTACCTTGAGTGTGCATGTACCAGGCCAGGCATAAGCATGCATAGGCTGCTTGTGAGCACACAGGGGCCCATGTACTGCGCAGCTCTCTGTACATGAGCCCTCACCTGGACCCCAAGGAACACCTTAGCTGGCTCTGGAGAAGACGGGTCTCAGTGCCGCCAGCACCCTTCCTCAACACCTGGAGCTCAGGGTGACCATGTGTCCTTTGCCACATGTGGGCCCACCTTCCCCCCACACAGCAGCTTCCACTGGTAACAAGCAGTCTGTTACAAGCCCACCAGGGACATCTAAAGCCATACTTAATCCAGCCCCTGTATAATCTTTTCCTATACATCCATACCTATAGTGGCTTATAAATATGGCAGTGAGGAAACAATAAAATGGAGTATAATATAATACATATGCCATAGGTTACATGGATGTATCCTATTTTTGGAGCAGGGTTTGTTAAGGGGACCTGAAACCACAGGTAAGGGGGATCACTATATTGCTTTCACTTTACATTCAGTCATGAGCATCCCTGCATTTTGCTGTTATTTTTATTTTTGGCAGTACCAGGGATCAAAACTCAGGACCTTGCACTTGCCAGGTCGGTGCTTACACCACTAAGCTATATTCCCAGCCTGTTATTTTTATTAATCCCATTCCTAGATGGGGACCAAACTCACCCCACACTGCATCCATCATCTCACCCTGACCCAAGGGCGGGGCTCATCCATGTTTCCACAGTCTGCCACCTTACTTTCCGGGCCAGGAGCTGGGATGGACCCAGCAGCACCGAACTGCAAGAGGGAGATGCTGGCAATGCAGCCTCTCCTAGCTCACAGACCAAAAGGTGATTCCTTTTGTGAATCCTTCAAGGGTCTGAACCACCCATCCCTGCCCCCCGGTGCTCTTCCAGGGTGGGATTTGGTGAGTGCATCACAGGTAGCTGTCAACATGAACCACCACCGCAAAACTCTCCAGAATAACACTTCCTTGGGCAAAGCATGTTAGTTGTAAGAGGAACATGTGCACCACAGTATGCTAAGCGTGTTAGTTTAGGTTCCGTGTGTCCCCAAATGTCTATGTCTGGAGGTGGGGCTTTTGGAAGGTGACTGGACCATACAGGCACCACAGACCACTTGCTGTTGGGGGGCAGGACGGGGTGGAGGTGAGTCACAGGGATGTGACCTCATGGGGTTTGTCTCTGCTTCTTGGGCCCCAAGTGGGCAGCTTTCGGGCCCAGACCCTTCTCCACGCACTACTGCCTCAAAGACACTTGGGACTTAAGACTTTTCAGTAATGATGGAACTGTTAAACCCTGACTTAGAGATGGACTCTGCATTTTGCACGATGAGCTGGACTTGACTCTTGGGAGTCAGGAACAGAACCTCCTGGTTTAGATCTAGAATGTTCAAGGTTTGAAGGGAGAAGTTTTGGAAGGTGATCCAATCACGGAGTCACCTTCGATGACGGATGAGTGGCGCATCCTGGGTTGGTCGGGGTGTAATGTGGAAGGGTTTCTTCCCCTCCTGCGTCCTCCCTGGTTCCTGGCTTCTGGTTTTCGCTAGACCCTCCCTGCCCTCAGAGCCAGTTGGCCCGGGATCAAATCCTCTAAAACAAACATTTTTGAAGTTGTGGCTATCAAGTGCTATGTTTCTGTGACAAGGATGTGGAGGGAGCAAGAAATTTTAAGGCAAGACTAGGACCACATACTTAACAGCAACTCAGCTATATGATCAGCAATCAGGAGGGCCAGCCCAAGGCTGGACTGATGCTGGGCACATGCTTCACAGAAGCTGTGGCAGTGTTGGGGAAGCAGAGGTCCAGGCACCATGACAGCAGTTGTCCTGTGGGGCTCATGTGGGATGCCCCTTGCTCCGCCTGCTCTATGTTAGGAAGCAGTGAGGGTGACCTTGTTCCCCCAATGTCGCCTCAGACTATCTCTGTGCAGGGTGTGTCTGGTGACCGCTGCCCTGCACACCACCTTCTAGCCCTTGTCAGCCTGGCATTAAGGGGGTGAGTGGAGCTGGCCCACAAAGCCATGTGTGGCTCTAAATGGGGACCCCGACTCCTCTCCTCAGGCCAGATGTGCAAAGGCAAGACTGAAGCCCTGGGTGGTGTTGGGACCTTGGTGGATTTATCTTCCTCCCTGACGGCTTCGCTGGTGTGGCATATGGTGCGGGGAAGGACCGTGGACCCCTACGATGCCTAAGCAGGTGCTTCAGACTGCTGTGCTACCTCGCTGTCCTGTCTTCCTCTTCTTTGCTTGGGAGTGCTGTGTGGGAACACTGGGCCAGCACACTCAGGACAGGCACTGAGAGGAAGGACACAAGTGTCACTTGGCTGGCACTGATCTGACGTCCCAACACTGAAAGCCCTTTTCTCCGGGGCACATCTACCTGTGGCCCAAGGACTGAGTTCCAGCAGCTCATCAGTGACACCGCCCAGAGGAGGAGACCTGCTCCCTGTGGACAGCCAGGGCAGACAGGCAGGCTGGTGCCAGCTCAGGTGCCCACCTCCTCAGCACTGCCACAACCTTTTTCCTCACATTCTGACTGTGCCACTGTCTGGCCCATGTAAGACCACAGCTCATAGGTAAGTGCCGCCCTGCAGGTGGGTCCTGGGTACCAGGGGAGCTCCTTTCAAGGTGTGCCCAGGGTGGTGAAGGGACAGCCCAGCACCAGACCCTGGGCCCCAGCTCCTCTGTAGCGGCCACTCCTGCTCCCGATTTCCTGTCCTAAAAGCCCCAGCCTTGGCCTGTGGGGTGCAGAGGGCCGAGAAAAGCACCTTTGCATTGGCAGGAAGGCTTGCAATTCCAGAGACTGTCCTAGGACTCAGGCCACAGAAGTGCCCACACCCAGGCAGCTGGGGGCACTCTGTGAGGCATACCAGTCACTTTCCATGGCCCCTAGCATAATTTATTGAACAAAAGAAGCTCCTGCCCTTCTGGGCTTCCAGGCTCAACACACAGGACATCACCTCATGGGTGAGCTGCCATCCTCCTGCTCTGAGGGGGCCCCCTAGCAGAGACAGGCTGCAGGTCACCAAGGATGGGGCAGACCCGGACTCCCACTGCAGGATGGGGTCCCAGGTGCCTCGAGCTGGGGCTTGGAGGGGCCCTGAGAAATCCACTCCATCCCAGCCCTCCATGTGAACCATGCCTTGCCCTCCACGCCAGAGTCAGGGCCAAGAACGGGTGGGAGCCGAAAGTAGCAAGCAGTATGGGTGGGCTGGGAGTGGCTTATACGCATCTCCAGAGCACCACTGTGCACAACGACAGCACCTACTGTGTGCAGCGAGAGCAGACCTGCCGCTGGGGCCACAGCATGCACTAGTACATGGCCTCAGGCCTCCTGGGTAGCCCCATCCCAGGTACCCAGCTGCCCAGCACTGTGAGCCAGTTTCCACCTGCACAGGTACCCACTCCTCCCTCAGAGTTCAGAGGACACAGAGGACAGGCAACACATGTGCCTGTGACCTAGAGACAGCCCAGCCACAAAGTGGCCCTAGGACCGCCGCCTGGACATCTGCCGCTCAGGGGGCCTGAGTCCTGGGTGGGCTATGGTAGGCCAGAGGGACAGACACTTTGGAGCCCCAAGGAGGACTGGCGAGACTGCAGGAGGCTCACTGCGTCTACCACAGGGCCAGGAGGGCCTTAGGCAGGCCCTAGGCAAGGCTACCCTCTCCCTGTGCCTGCTAGCATTATAGGGCCTCAGTGGAACCCAGGGCATCCTGCAGCTGCCTCAGCAGATCCTGTGGCCTGGTAGAGAATGTGCTGGTGTCCACCTGTTGGAAGTCGGGGTGTGCGACCACAGAGGCCAGCACCTCCGCGAGGCGGCCAATGTCAAATACAGCCTGCTGGAGGCCCAGCCCCAGGCCCATGCTACACCCTGGCACCCCCTCCTTTCCCTGGCCCAGGACAAGGAGCCGCCTCTCTGCGATGACCTCAAGGAAGTGGTAAAATTCTTCAAAGTTGATCCCCGAACAGGCTCTCATAATGACCTAGGCCAGAAAGGAGAGGCAGGTGAGTGTCATGGTCTTCAAAGACAAGCTGGGGGCCCGTGACAGGGGTTCCATGGCCACTGACCATGCAGCCCGAGTCTGCAGCCTGGCCTGGCTGCAACTTGCCACGCCACCCACCTGGCAGTGGTGGTGCCAGTCAGGCATGGAATCCTTCCACTGGCTGACTTCCCGCTGTACAGCCTGGAGCTCCTGCTGCAGGAAGTGCCACATGTTGGCCAGGTTGAAGCCATTGACCCAGTTGTGGTTGATGGAGATGGTATCATCCTGCAGGGCAAGGCTCAAGTGACCCACGAGCCTGCAGCAGTGGCAACAATGCCCACTCAGGGCATGAGCTCCATGTGGCCTCCATGCCAGGCCCAGTGCAGTACACATGGTGTAGGAACACACCTGCACTCAGCCTTCCTCTAGGGGAATGGGGGCAGCCCAATAGGGATGAGGGCTCAGAGTGGGGACCCCTCTGGGCACAAGGCTCTGGGAGGTGAGGAGGTACAGGGCCTTGCCAGTGACACTGAGAGCAGAGGGGCAGGCACCCAAGCCTGCCTCACCAGATTGTGCACTTGGTGGTGCCAGCCACTGGGCACAAATAACATCTCCCCTGCTTCCTGTGTGACCTCCAGTGGAAGGCTGCTCTGCAGGTGTGCGGATTGTGGGTAGGTGTTCCCCAGGGTCACGTCATAGGGCAGGCTGCCACGGCTATCCCTCAGGGCCTCCTCCTGTCCAGGCGGGAACAGCAGCCACTTCTTCCTCCCGCAGACGTTGACCGACCAGCTGTAGGAGCGGAAGATGTCGGCGTGGAACGGGGACCTGGGAGAGAGTTTCCAGTCTGTCCCCTGCAAGCTGGGGCGGTTATACGTCTGACCCTTCTGCCCAGCCCAGCCCAGCCCTCACCTACCAGGTGCCCCTAGGCCCTGCATAAACAAAACGGTAGTCGTCCACACCCAGGGCGTCCCAGAACTCATTCAGCCAGTCCGAGGAGAAGTACACAGGCAGGGTGAACACGGCCTCCAGGCCCTCCGCAGAGGAGTCCCTGTGGAGTGCAAGGCTGCAGCGGCACCACGACACCCAAGAGCATCTGACCCCAGGGCTGCCGACAGCTCCGGGGGCCTGGGCCAAATCCCCTCAAGTCAGAGAGTCTGAACAGCGAAGGCAGCTTTCAGATGGGCGGGGACCTGGCACAACCCCCAGGCCTCAGCAGTCTGGCCACTGGTGACACAGGACACCC
This sequence comes from Octodon degus, assembly GCF_000260255.1. Classification (NCBI taxonomy): domain Eukaryota; kingdom Metazoa; phylum Chordata; class Mammalia; order Rodentia; family Octodontidae; genus Octodon; species Octodon degus. The sequence goes on from NW_004524886.1 coordinate 872,343, forward strand.
TCGTGGATGTCCCACCATACCAGTTTGTGAACTGCAGGACCAGGCTGAGGAATGCCTGTACTCCCATGTACCCTACCCCAAGCTCCCAGAAGGACGAGCCCCTGACGCAGCTCAGCCACCTGCACTTGCACAGAGATGGTGGGGGTGACGGAATGCAGTCCTCACAGCAACAAGCCACTCATGGTCCCAGGACAACACCAAGCTTCCTTCTCCTGCTGTGCCACTCAGAGCGCACCCAGTGAGCTTCTATCCACCCACTGGAAACCCTGCTCAGTGTCATGCCTCAGCTGTCTCTTTAGGTAAGATGCAGAACATAGTGAAAAACTGAACTTCAAACACCCAATGAGCAATCCTGCAGCATAACTACCTCCAAGCAATGCTTGGGAAATACGCCAAGAAACAAAAGCCCACTTTCCTCGCTCACCCAAGCCCCAAAGCACAGCTGTGCCACAGTGGTATCTGCACTCACGAGCGGCACATGTGGCAGCGAGGTGGCACACACCCACAGTGCACATGACGTGGGCCAGGCCTCGGGACCGGCAAAGATGCTGACAGAAGTACACATGTCCCTGAGCTTAGCATGGGCTTCTGACCTGACACATCCGTGTTGCACTTTAAAGGCCATTAGAATAGTGTGTCCTTTGCACTAGCAAAGCCCTGGGTTCAACCTCCAGCAACAAAAAGAAAAAAGAAAAAGTGACCCATCTGATTGGCCAACTACTACAATTTAGCAAGAAAGCTCACTGCTCCCTGCTGGCCACTTCCAGCACGATACAGCTGACTGGGAACCATGGCCCAGGAGCACAGTCCAGCATCAAGAAAGAACCAGGCCACACACTGCTAGCTTGAGAAAAAGTAACATTCCAAGTCTGCAGTTTCTACTGGGCCCACAGCACCTAAACAAAGTCAGTAACTGCAGAGCACCAGCTCGATTCAGTCCCACATCCTGGGCCAGAGACTACACGGCAGGTGAGGGTGGGTGAGGAGGGTATCGAGTGCGTTCTGAGAGTGGCTTTGCACGGTGGGCAGGAACTTGGCCTCACTCCACAGCCCATGTGCCTGACGGAGTGCCCAGCAGGGGCAGGAGTACGGGGAGAATGCAGTGCAGTCCAAGCAAGGGGGAACAGCCTAGCTCTCCAGAGGACAAAACAAGAGCCAGGCCCTGGACTTTTAGGAAGCTGGGCCATCACCACACAGAGCAGGGCAAGCCCACCACACTGCACACGTGGCCCGGGGGCAGCATGGGGCGCGGTGGGGGGTGGTCTGGAGGCCCCCTGCACACCGGCTTGTGCGGAGAGCCGGGCTCAAGGTTCTGGGCAGGGCTGCACCTGCACAGGTGCCAATCCTTGAGATAGAGGCAGCCTCTCGGGGAGGAGCCACCATGCTGGGCGCACTCCTGCCAGTAGGCGATGTAGTCCCGCAGGGGCATGTGCTCCTTGGGGTTGGAGTTGTATTCCTGCACCGCGCAGTTCGCCACCGGCACCACCACATCTCCTGCGGCGAGAGGGGCGACAAAGACATGGTGAAGTCCTCTGGGAGCCCTGCCCCACCGGCCACAGTTAGCTCCGCAGCTGGCGGGACATCCACAGCCCACCATGGTCCTCGGTTCTGGACCATCCCTAGTTCTGCTTCGCCCTGGCTGGCCTGGAGGATGTCTCCTGATCGCAGCCCTCCTGGCTGTCCTGAGGACACTGACCCTCTGTTCCCCGGCTCTTCCTGGAGTACTGATCCTCTGTGTTCTCTGGCCTTCTGTCCCGGATGTCCTCGGCGGCCCTCGCTGTCCCCACTGTCCCAGGGTACTGCCCTCACGTCCCTGCCGTCCTGGGCTCCGGCCCGCTGTATCCCCACTGTCTCAGCGTACGTCTTGGGCGCTGCCCTTCCCTTCCCCACCGTTCCTGGGGAGCTGGCTTTTACACCCTAGGGTCCCGGGGTAGTGGCCCCTGCCCTCCGCGCTGCCGTCCTCACCGTACTCGCGCACCAGGTACTCGAAGTCGGGCTTGCCCGCGGGCGTCACCCAGCGCCGCCGGCTGCCCCAGGCCTCGGTGAAGGCGCTGGAAAACACGCAGGGCAGGTTGGGCAGCAGGAAGCCCGTCACGAAGTCCGCGTACGAGAAGGCGCAGGGGTCCGGAATGAAGGCGACGCGGCACGGCGCCCGCCCACCGCCCGGGACCCGGCCCCCCGCGCCGCGCAAGTGCTGCTCGGCCGCGACGCGCGTCGCGCGGTCCATCGGCGGGCCCCCGGCCGCTCTTTTCCAGGCGAGAAGAGACACCGAGAAATAGCCCTCAGCAGTCCCGCGCAGAGCCAGGGAGGAAGCCGCCGGGAACCAAAACGCTACGGCTTCGCTTTCCGGGGTCGTGCGCATGCGCTACGCGCTTCCTGTGTCCGTGCGCATGCGCCACGCGCTTCCTGTGTCCGTGCGCGTGCGCCCTCGCGCTCCCGGTGCCCGTGCGCATGCGCCGCGCGCTTCCGGCGTCCGCGCAGGCGCAGGAGTCGCCGCTGGACCGCGGGCGCGGCGCACCAGGGCTGTACTCTGGGGGTCCCCGGGTGTCCGGCTGCCAAGAGGTTCGGTTCCCGGCTGGCGTCCGCGCCTCCGGCCCCAGGTGAGCGGAAGCGCTGCCCCTCGCGCCCTGCCTCGGGAACTCATCCGCCAGAGCCGACGCGGTGACGGGCACGAGGCTTGGCCGTCCCAGAATCCGTGGGACAGCGGTCGGAGGAGCTGGCGGGGTCCGGGGAGGACGGGCCTGGGTACTTGGGGAGCAGGCGGGGTCCCGGGGGTCGGGGTTCCCCAAGGAAGATGCTGGGCGATGTTGGGACTCTGACCCTGGGGCGGATAGTTTGAGGGATCCCTTCCCTAGGAGTGCTGTTTACCCGGGAAGAAAGTCCCACAGCGTCGGCGCGAAAGCTCGGGTCCAGGATTCCGAGAGCAGGCCCAGCCGCGTCTCAAACACCGGTCAAGGAGAGGAGCAGTGAGGAAGGGCAGGGCAGGGCCCTAATCAGTAGGGCCGCGCTGGGGAGCACAGGGCAGCTGTGGACCTGCCTTCGAGAGGCTGAAAGAAACGGGTTTTACAGAAACAAAGGCAAGGAAGGGTTGGCCTTCTGTAGTTTGAGGCATAGGTAGTCCCGGTGCAGTATGGTCTGCACCCACAATCCAACCCACAGGTGGGATTTTACAGTTAGCAGGAACAGAGCCTGTCTTCCCAGGTGTAGTGGTTATCTCAGGAGGGGTCTGTGAGAGCCATTGCACTTGAGGTAACAACTTGGCTCCTGTCATGAGCTCAGGGTCCCTGCTTGGGGGACAGTCTCCATTTCTGACATGGGTAATTGCTTCCAGTTGGGGACTGGTGGTGACCTCATCATGGGGTGGTATGCCACGCTCTGGTTTTCCTGAAGTCTATATGGCTATAGGTTTAGGGCTATGAAACTTGCTCCAGGGGGTCTGGAGTGGATTTTGTAAAAACTGGCAGTTGAATGTCCCTGCAAGTCCAGAATTACTTAGGTGCCCTTATCTTGGTCTTCTCAGTCTTGTTGTCTGAAACAGGATCTCACAGGCTGACGTCAAACTTGCTGTGATCTTGCCTTAGCTTTCCATATACTGGCGTTACAGGCACACATATCATGCCTAGCTTTCTTAGTCTTGAAGGAACCAGACAGACTAGGTGTACTAGGGCTAATAAACCTTGAATTAGAGACACTCCTTGGGCGACTAACATGCCTGTGTGTAGAGCTGAGCCCCGATCTGACACAGACTTGAAAGGCAATAAAGGAGACAGGCACAGAGTGAAGGCGGATGATGAGCTCCCTTCTGTTGTCAGCTACTCACCAGGCATCTGTAGGCCCCTGAGTCTTGTTAAGAAACAAGGAGGTCAGAAAAGGGAGAATGAGGAGGACAGGAAAGTCCTTGGAGAGTCTGTGCTCCACATAGGGTGGGGTGTGGCATGCATGAGACAGGGGCAGGGATACCAGTACTGGTTGGGGGACTGATGGCCATGCGCTGTGGCCCCATCCTGGTGGCCTCACTGTAACTCTTGTGGTTTCTGTGTTTGGTTCTTTATTGTGAGCCAGGCCATGGTAGGAGATGGGAGTATACAGAGAAACTGAGGTGGAGAGGCTCACTCACAATCCCACCCACAAGTGCAGATTATGAGGAGCAGAGCCTATTTTCCCAGGTGCACATGTATTCACTCTGTGTCTTGCCTGCCTTCTCTCCATATTTCCCCAGCCTCTCTCCTTCCTACATAGGCATGCTATTATGACATCAAATGTGTATTTAGCCTTTCTCCTGTGTACTGACAACCCAAATCGTGGGCTCTGGGGACACACATGTGCTCATGAGCCTGCTGCTGGCCAGCAGCCCTAGTTGACTTCAGCATGGGCTGCCACTGGAAGACCAAGACAGGGTCCCAGGGCTGGGACTCCCAGCCCCGCCCGGCCTCCAGAAGGGCAAATGGGCTGAGCATCCAGCTGACTTCCAGGGCCCAGTGACTCAGTCCTGCCCATGTCATGAGGCCTCCAAAACCCAAGGCAGGGCTCAGGGCTTCCTAGGATCTGGACACAGGCAGGGTGGGGCCAGGGAGGGCAGGAAGCCCAGCCTCCCCATACCATCCCTGAGCACCTCCTTGTCTGCAGCCTGGCACCATCCTGACAGAAACTGGGAACTGAGCAAGCATCCCCTGCCCCAGTCTCCAGGACAGAGGTAGGGGGTTGGGGATGCAGACCCATCCATCCTGAGGAGGGGTTGAGGGGTCTTCACTTTGTAGCCAGTGGGGTGAGAGCCAGAATTCCAAGGGTATCTGTACGCCCTGGCATGTTAGCTGGGGGCACCTGTGGGATGTTGAGTTGGGGACTAGAGGATCCAGCTGACATTCCCTGCAGGGTTGCTTGCCGGTGTGTAAGGAAAACTCCTGTATGTCTGGTGCGAGAAGTGTGTTGTCATATTAAAGTGCCTGCAAGCAGGCACAGGGGCCGGGGGTTCGATGCTCGGGCCTGCCGTGCCATCCCCACCCCTGGACGCACTGAGATGGCAGTTGAGACTGGGCATAGTGCCACGCACCTGTAATCCCAGCTCTTGGGAGGCTGTAAACAGGAGGATCACTACTAGTCCGATCTGGTAGTGAGACCCTGAACACCCTGTAGACCCTTCCCTGAAATACAAAAAAAAAAAAAAAAAAAGTGTGTTGTGTATAGGAGAAAGCTTTGCATTTGTGTGTAACACGTGTGCACACACATCTCAACATTGTATACCGTATGGAAGCACCTGCTCTGCCGTCAGACTGGTGCTGTCTGCAGAAAGCAACGTCAGAGCTGCGTTGGACCTGAATCTAGCTGGTAGCGCTGCTGAACTGCTTGCTTGTGGTGGAGGAAACCCACCTCCTGGGCCACAGGAGTCAGCTGTGTTGCTTGCCATGCTAGCAAAGGAGAAAGGGCAGTTTGTTTCTCCAACACAGCATGCAGTTCAGATGGGCACTGTTGAGGACTCCTGCAGCACCGTGGCTGAGAGAGTCCACGATCGCGGACACCAGGCACTGAGGGCCCCGGGTCCAAGCACTCCCCCAGGTGCTGAGGCAGGGGAACCCCTTTGGCTGGGAAGTAGAGCTCCTAGCCAGACACTGGGTGCTGCGTATCCCATCCACAAGGTGTCCCTCTAGTGTCAGTGTTGGCGCTGTCTGCGGTGCCTAGGGACAGCCTGCTCCCAGGTGTCTCAGTACTGGCACCTGCAGGTTCAGGACCAGCCAGCGGCGCTCTTCCTCTGACTCCACCAGGCCTCTGTGTGGGGTGCCTCAAGAAAGCAACAGGAAGGGGCTCGAAGTTAGCACAGGGTCTCTGAGGGAGTGGAAAGGGTCCTCGAGGGTGGAGGACAGCTCATGGAAAAAACCTGTGCCACCCCGCCACACACACTGCCCCTCTGTTCTCCCTGCAGCCTCGAGTGGAGGAGGTAGAAGGTGTGCAAAGTGTTGCTGGTTTGGTTACTTTGGAAATTCACTAAAAATAGTGTGTTTACTTGCTGTCGAGCCTCACGGGGACACACGTGTGATGGAAACGCTGAAAGGGACATGATGCCATCTCGGGGTCTCAGGCGTGCCGCCACATGGCCACTGCTTGTTTCCCTGCACCCTGGGCCCCACAGTGAGTGTCAGGTGGCTCTGTGTGAGCAGGGCCAGAGAAGTCTCTGCCCCAGCTGGCAGCAGCCGGCACCAGAGAAGGCTTGGACTTGCTCTACCCCAAAGTGGCAGAGCTGGGAGGACTGAAGGAACTCAAGTGGCAACAGCCCCTCCCCACGTGCGTGGGGTGCATGGGGTGAGGGGGATTGAGAGGGCCATGCCCCAAGCCCTCTTGTGCCATCCCCTGCCCCAAGTGGACACTGTGAATGTGTGCTCTGTGTGCTGGGTCCACAGCTGTGGAACCGCATTAGGGACATGGGAGGAGTCTGGCAGCCAGGAGCACCTTCTGGGCCGTAGGAGCTGAGCACTGGCCTAGGAGCCTAAGGCTGTGGGGATCCAAGGTGCTGGGCTGTCAGAGCCCCTGGGATACGTGTTCTGTGTTTCTGCTGGGACATCCAGCATCTGCTTGCTAGGCAGGACTGTGTCAAGCTGCTCCGCCTCCCTAGAAGATTTTGGCAGAAGCCTGGCACCTCCTCACTGAATCCTAGCTCACCAGCTGCTGAGCAGTGGTCAGACAGGACCCAGGGTATGGCAGCAGCTTCAGAAGATGCAGGTAGAAGGCTTGCTTAGGAGGGCTGGGAAAAGGAGGAAGAGCAAATCAGGAAAGTCTGGGTCCAGGGGAGCCAGTCAAAGAGGAGGAACATACACCAGTGCTAGAGAGGGGGCACCCCCACAGGGAACATAGATCCCAGCCAACGAGCTGGTGTCAGAGTTGATGCCTGGAAAGAGCTTGGCACACCTCGGTGGATGCAGAGTACACAGAGTACCACAGGGTTCTTGAGTTATCTTGGAAAAACGGGGTTCACAGTGGGACAGAGCTATGTCTGGCAGAGGACCCACTACAGGACCCTGAAACCTAGTGCCATAGTGACCCAGGAAGGGGTTTGCAGACATTAGGCCACCATGCCTCTGTACATGGTCTTGTTGGGGCTTCTGTGGGTGCTCCTTCATGTTCTCTGCGGTGGTAAAGTGAAGTATGTGATAGGCCTTCAGCCCCAGGGCCCAAGGCTGCATTTGCCAGCCAGGCCTCAATAAGCTGTTTGAAGTGCCCAGGGCAGCAGAGGTAACATGGGCCATGCTGGTGACATGGGGGCCAGGATGGCGAGCTTAGGAGGCAGGTGCAGACTCGAGGGACCAGGGACCTTGCCAAGGATGCCATTGGGGCTGTGGTGACAGCTGACTTGGGGGCGGCCAGGAGGAAGGATATGAGGCGCCACGCATGCCTGGGAATCTTTTCTTCACTTCCGCCCTGCCACTTAATGTCTGTTTGCTTTGGTTTTCTGGGAAAGGAGCCCGGAAACCTGTGGTAGGAAAGTAAAGTGGCTCTGTTTCTGTTCTTCTTTCCCTGGAATTTGCCTGTCACAGACACTTCCCTCCATACCATCATGACACATGTTTTACCTGCTCACCTCCTCCTCCTTGGGCTTGCATTTCATAGCATCATAGAGCTGGTGCTGTTTGGAGCAGTTGCTTTGGCAGGGCATAAACAAAGGTGCAGCACATGAGGTAACGTCTCCAAAGATAGAAACTTTATGGTGGACCCAGGGGAGCCACAGCTGGCACCGCTGTGAGGTTACTGACCTGCAGTGCTGGATATGCAGATTGCTGAGGGATGGGCGCATGCTCACAGAGGGTGAACATAATGTATAGTCACAATTGAAGGACAATAATTTCCCTCATGCTCACAGCACTTTCAGGTCTGTGTTCAGGAATGGTCACTGGGGTTCAGGGAATGGTTAATACAACCTCAGCTTCCTTTACTCTACCAGTTAATGTTGTGAAATGTGGGTTTGGTACACACAGCTCCCCAAATCCTGGGCTCTGGGGACACGTGTGGGCTAACCAGCCTGCCCCTGGCCAGCAGCCCTGCCTGGCCTCCAGGAGGGCCCAGAAACTCAGTCCTGCCCATGTCATGAAGCCTAAAGACCCCCCAGGCCAGGGCTAAGGGCTTCCTGGGATCTGAAAACAGAACAGCCTCCCCATACCTGCACTGTGCACCTCCTTGTCTGCAGCCTGGCACCGGCCTGACAGATACCAGGAACTGAGCAAGCATTCCCTGCCCCAGTCCCCACGACCACGGGATTAAGACTATCCATCCCAAGGAGGGGTTAAGGGGACCCCACTTTGTAGCCAGTGGGGTGCGGTCAGAATCCGAGGGAGACAGCTTGGGTTTGTGGTCATGCAGGGACAAAGCCCCACCTGTGGGTAGTGCTGTCTGCAGGCAGGTGGTGTCAACCTGTTTGAATTAGAGGCTGGCTATGGGGAGACAGGCCCTGCACATGTGTTGTCATGGTGATTTGGATAATGAGGTTATAGTGGGAGAAAATGAGTATGAGTTGTTTTCCTACATGTACCTCAGCTTTGAGCCAGCTGTTTCTGCTTATTGTAGTCAGAGTTGGCATGTATCTTGGTCGTGTTTTACTTGTTCAAACAAAATATCTAACACCCAAAATTAAGGAAGGAAAGGTTTATTTAGTTCACAGTTAGTGGAAGTTTTAGTCTATATTTGGCTGGCTCTAAGGCAGAGGACAGCTGTTTTTTTGGTGGTGGAAAATGGCAAAGAACAAAGGAGGGGAGCAAGGCTCCTTTTTCCCCTTATATTGTAAGCAGGCTACCCTGGGTTGAAGGTGCAGAACTCACACAATGCCCATGCCCTCCTCTTGGATAGTATGAGGATGCTTATGAAGTAAGAGCCCTGGCTCCCTGCTGAGTCACTTAATTAAACTTTTGAACTTTTTAAGCTGACACAGTGTATCAACCAGTGCAGTCCACCCCTTATCAACTTGACAACCAGACTCATTTCTTTAAGCTAGTTTTTAGATATAAAGACATGTTTATTTTTATCATTTTACAACTTGAACACTATAATGCAGGTTTACCAATCTCAAAGAGCTAGTGTTAAGTCTGTCAACATTATATTATAACCATAATATTTTGCCTCTAGGCCCCCAAAGACTCATGCACATCCCTTTATGCAAAAGGCATTAAGAGTTGCCTGTCTTCACAGTTTTAGCATTGCTGAAAAGTCTAAGTCCCAAGTTAAACACTTGTTTAATATTTAAGGGCACAAGGAAAACGTTACCAGTTTAAAAGGTACAAACAGCAGGATATAAAGCATTGGGACAAAGCAAGTCCCAAATCCCACAGGGCAAACATTACATCTTGTAGTTTTATGTGGAACATTTGAAGCAATTTGTGGCAAATTGTGAGCTCTATGTGGCTCTACCTCTATGGTGCTTCTACTGGTTGTAGTGCTCTTGGCTTTTTTTGGGGGGGGATTGGGGGGGCTGGCTTTGCTTTCTCCTCCAGCTTTTTTCAGATAATCCATATTTTTTGGCTTTTTTGAACTTTTGGAGTTTTTACAAAGTAGGCTTTTTACTCACAGCTTTATACACTGCTCTCCCAGGAGCACACTGCCTGACCTCCCAGGCCTTTTGAAATCTAGGTGGAAGCATTTTTAACCTCAGAACTCTTGTATTTTATATGTGTCTAAAACTAGTACCGTATGGATGATGCGAAGGTCTGCTGCCAGCTGGAGCAGTAGCCAGGCTTTCTTCTCTCTTGGCTGTCAGGGTTGAGTGTCTGGATAGCTGAGCACTCTGACTCTGATTCCGAGGAACAAATATTTTATGCCGATGCCATTCTGCAACCTGGTGTGGCTGCCACGGCATTCTGCAGCTTTTTTAAAAAAGCAAAGTCCCTTACCCTTGCAGTTTTGAGGCTGCAAAGTACGAGGACCTTTCACCTCCTATGATGCCTCTGAGAGATCTTTTCTTCTCTTTCTTTTTCTTTTTCTTTTTTCTTTTCTTTTTTTTTTTTTTTTTTTTAAGGTACCAGGGAATGAACTCAGGACTTTAAGCTTGCCAGGCACTTATTCCACTGAGCTATCTCCCTGGCCCCCTTTTTTCTTGAGCAGTAGAGATCTCAACTCTATACACAGAGGAAACAATTTAATATAGGACACATAATTTGTAGGATTATTTTACAATAATCATCCACATAGTCAAATGCAAGAGTGTGGGAGATCTGTCCATACACTAGAGACCCAAAGAATCTAGCTGAGGGCCTGGATCCCACAGCAGTGTCCTCCATGAGTCCTGCTGAAGACCTTGAGTCCATGGTGATGTCCTCCATGAATCCAACTGGAGGCCTAGAGCCAACGACGATGTCTCATGCAGGCCTGTTTCTCAGATCTGCTGGGACGGCCCGAAGGTCAATGGTGGAAGCTAGAAAGTCTGCACTGGTGGGATGAAGGATCTGTGTCAACAGGCCGAGGGATCTGAACTGAGCTGGGAAGTGATGCTCAAGGTAGGACCGGAGCACCACCAAAGAGAACCACAGCCATCCTCAGCACCAGTGAGGGCCTGAGCTGCTCCAATGGTGAGACCAGCCGGACATTCATATCAGGACATCCAGCATGACAAGCTTCTCCAGGAGGTGCAACAGCACCATCTTAATCTGGTTCTGCCTTGGTGCTGTGGGCAGCAGTCCTCAGGTGGCTCTCCACACTTGGCACCACGCTAACTCTACTCAGCTGAGCACAAGTTGCCCACCTGTTGTCAGTCCTTACACCACCCCTGGCCGTAGGTGTGGCTGAGGTGAAAAGCTGTTCATTTGGGCCAGGCCAAGGCTGCCTTCAGGGTGGCAAGTGCCCTGCCGGGTGCTCCTTACCTTTCCCCTGGCCTAAGGGTTCCAGTCCATGGCTGAGCTGAAGTGGGCACTGTCCCCCAATTCTGAAATGTGGATTCCAGTGATGATTGAGGGTCACTTGGGTGCCCTTGCCTGTGGCCGCTAAAGTTCCCAGCTCTTGCTCAAGAGGCATGGCAGTGGAGAGCTCAGGTGGTTCCTGTTTCAGGGACTAGTCTCATACAGTTCACTGGGAGGCACTGTCAGAAAGGACAGGCTTCTCCCTCGCTAGGTCCTCTAGCATGACCCTGTGGAGTGTGCTGACAAGGCAGGGACTGGTGCAGGCTCGCCTGCGAAGTACTCTCTTGGAGAGACAACCCCTCCATGGAAGCAGGGCCCCTCTCCTGCAGCTGAGAAAATCTTGTTTTCCAGTGACATCAGGCTGTAAACTTCCTGGCTGTCTCTCACCAAGAGTGTGAAGCATTTTGTTTGTTGTTATTATGGTTCTTTGCCTTGGTCTGGGCAAGGTCAGATTCTTAGGCCCGGCTCAAGCTGGGGTGGGCTTTCCTCCTCCACCAGGGGTTGTGACCTGGGATTACCCCTCCCACCCTGACATTTTTGTCACTTATACTTCTCATGTCTGATTTACACTGTAGTGACATTCTCATACCTGGGAAGGTGGTACCTTCTGGCTTGTGACCTTGTGATTGCAAGATGGGACTGAAAGTAGTGACCCCTGCACAGCGTTGGGCAGATGGGCCCACCTTTGCCATGGTGGTTATAGCAAGGCCCCAGCTGTGTGGGGAATGAGGGCATCAGAAAAGTTGGGTTCATTTTTGTTTGACAAAGAAGTGGTCATTTTGCTTTAACCTGGGACTACTTTTATCATTCAGTAAAGATAGAAGAAGCCTGCCAGGCAGAGTGAGTTTGGGCCGAGTGAAAGTGGGAAAGAAGGTGCAGTGGGCAGTATGGAAACAACTTCTGTGAGAGCGCAGTGCCGCCCTTTGCCCCGTACGCACATGCAAGCTGTGAGTCTGATGCTCATGCACCCTGAGTTTCTTGGGCTACACCAGGTACTCCAGATGGTACTTGGATCAGGAAGTACGTTTTTGTCACCGAGACGCAGGTGCGCATGTGCACATAGTAGGTGCCGCTGTTCCTGTTTCTTCCGTAGTTGGGTTGGCTCCTAGTTCGGTTCTCCTATAGCCTTACTGGGATGCATCCAGCCTGTATTTACCCAGAAGTAGTTGCCCTGCTTGGCCATAGAGAGCCAGAGCCTCTTCCTCTGTTGCATTTTTGATGTATCTTCGTTCACTTCTTTCCAAGCCCTTGCCAGTCACAGTGCTCCCTGCTTGAAGCTGTTAAGGATTAGAATTAGTTCTCTAGATATTTTGTAGAATTCAGCCAGGTGCCCTCAGGTCCTAGGAGTTTTTAGGCAGGAGATTTTTACCTATGGCTTCAGCCTTGTTGCTCATTCCTTGTCTGTTTAGATTTTCTGTTCCTTTTCAGTGTACTCTTTGTATGTTGCATGTGTCCACTATTTGATTTTCCGGTTTGTTGGATGTAATTGTTCAGATTAGCTTCCTTTTTCCATTTTATTTTTTTAGTCTTTTTTGAGATAGGGTCTCACTATGCAGTTTAGGCTGGCCTTACGCTCACTTTGTAGCCCACGCTGGTCTGGAACTCTCAATGATCCTCCTGCTTGACCTTCCTGAGTGCTGGGGTTACAGGCATGCACCACCATGCCCCACCTTTCTTCCCTTTTAAAGAAATATTTTAATAGTTTCTTGTGTTACCTTTTTATTTTTGTGGTACCAGTTGCAACATCTTTCTCATCTCTGAATTTACTTACTTGGCTCTTCTGTTTTTTTCCTTGATTAGTCCATCTAAAAACTCATTAATTTTATTTATCTTTTTAATAAAGCTTTTTTTTTTTTGCTTCATTGATCCTTTGTATTGGATATGGTGAGGGTTTTAGTTTTTATTTTATATATTTCTGCTCTGGTCTCGGTTATTTATTTTTTCCTTCTGATTTCGATTTTGATTTGTTCTTTGTGCGTGCAGTGCCTTGACAGGTGATTTGGATTTTTTTTTTTTTTTTTTTTTTTTTTTTTTGTGCTACAGATCAACTCAGGGATACTTTACCTCTAAGCTACATTCCGCTCACCCCTTTTTATTTTTTATTTTTGTATTTTTGGTACTGAGAATCAAACGCAGGACCTTTCACTTGCCAGGCAGCACTTAGCCTGAGCCGTGTCCCCACCCCCTGTTTTTGTTTTCTGACACAGGGCCTCCTTACGCCGTGCTGGCTGGCCTGTCCCTTGCACCCACTTGCCCCCAGCACCCAGTAGCTGAGCTCCTGACTGTGCGCCATCACAGCTAGTCCCACTCCGCTGCAGGACGTGCGCTTACTGCAGGAAGCTTCCCTGTTTTTACTGCTTTTACTATCTCAGATTTTTTGGTGTTTTGTGGCCATTCTTTCTGTATTTCAACGTTTTTTTATTTTTCTTTAACTTTCTCTAATTTTCTATTGGTCATTTAGGAATACGTTCAATTTCCATATAGTTCTATATTTTTCTCCATTCTTGTGGATACGTATCTTTACTTGTGGTCTCAGAAGATATGTGACGTGACTGCAGCATACGTGAGCTCTCCTGGAAAGTGTTCCATATGTTACTGGGAAGAATGTGTTCCACTGCTGTTGGATGAAACTTCTGTCAGTGTGTTCGGTCTGTTTTCATTGGTACGGCTCAGTTGGGATGCTGTGCCCATTCATGAAAGTGGAGTGTTCAAGGGCTCGACTGCTCTTCTGCAGAGTTTGCCTCTCCTGTTAGGTCCAGTTATGCTTGCTTTATGGTTTTGGGTGGTGTAGTAGTTCTGGCTTCTTGCTGACTTGATCTTTTTGTCTTTGTGTGATTAACTTCTCTTTGTTTTTTAAATGTGTTTCTGTTAGAATATGTGCAGTGCAGGATGATCACAGTGCCTGTGTGGAATTGGTCTGTGTACACAAGACTTCTTAGTTCTTTTATGTCCTTCTCTGTTACCCGTACATTTTTATTTAAATCTGCTTTATCTGAGTACAACTGTTCCCACTCATTTTGGTTCCATTTGTGCAATGTATTTTTTCTCAGTGATTCATGTTTTAGTCCATGTATCTTTACTAACGAAGCAAGTTGGTGGTAGGCAGTTTGTAGTTTTTGTCTGTTCAGCCAGTGTTTTTCTTTTGATTGGTGATTTAAATCCATTCACACTCAAGGTTTTTGTTGATACCTGTGAGTTTACTCTCAACCTTTCTGTTACTGTCTTCTAATTATTTTGGTGTTGTTGTTGTGGTTGTGTCTGGTCTCATTATTTGTCTCTGGTTTGGAAGTTTTCCATCATGCTGAGGTCTGATTGTCCTTTCTTTTAAGATTTTTTTTTTTTTTTTTTTTTTTTTTGCTCCGAATGCCCTCAGGGGTGGTTTGGCTGGCTGGAGTGTTGTGGGGATCAAACTCCAGCAACCTGAGGCTGACAGCTTTGTGGAAGCAGCCACTTAAACAACTGAGCTAAGGCCAGGCCCCTTGTCCTTTCTTTTGTGTATGTGTTTTGCTGATGAGCTTTGTACCTTGGCATAGTTTCTTGGTGTACTTAATCATCTTTTTTTCTTTTTTAATGCTTTTGGTGCAGGGTCTCAGTATGCAGCTCAGACTTGTAGTGATCCTCCTGTTTTCACGCTTGCAGTGCTGGGATTACAGGTGTGCACAGCAACACCTGGACTGAGTCACCAGCTCAGCACGCTTGGGCGGGGCTGGTGTGGTGTGTGGTGCCGGGGATCAAGCCCTGGTCCCTGGACTTGCATAAGCAGATGCTTAGTCCACTGAGCTATATCGCCGGCCCGATCATCCTCTTTTTATCATCATCATCATTATTTTATTTTTATTTATTCATTTTTGTCTTTTTAAGACAAGGCTTTGCCATGCAGTTGAGGCTGGCTTTGAGCTCACTTTGTAGCCCAGACTGGTCATGAACTCAAAATGATCTTCCTGCCTCAGCCTCCCAAGTGCTGGGATTGTAGGTGTGTGCCACCATACTTAGCTCATTCTCTTTGTTTTTAGGGTAGTGGTAATTTAGATATTTCATAAAGGGTGGATATGGTGGTGGCAAATTCCCTCAGTTTCTGCCTGTGTGGGTGTCTCGGTTACTTTTCTCTCACTGCTGGGACAAAATGCCCGACACCCAAAGTGAAGGAAGGAAAGGCTTATTTGGCTGACAGTTTGTAGAGGTTTCAGTCCCTGCTCAGCTAGCTCTAAGGCAGAGTACACATGGCAGAGGGCAGCAGTTCACGGTGGCAGAAAACAGCAAGTGCAGAAAGGGAGGGCAGCACAGCGCCAGGCCTCTTTCCCATACTATATTGCATTCAGGCTGTCACCCCCAGGGTCAGTGTAGTACTCACACCCATAGTCCCAGCATTGGATCGTGATCAGTCACAAGCTCTGAAAGCCTGCCCTGACTACCTGAGGCTTTGGGGGAACATCTAGACCCAAACCATAACAGCAGGAAGCATTTTTCCTCCTTCCTGTGGGAAGAGTCTGAGGGTGAGCTGCTAGTCTAGCCCTTAGGAGCCTTCGGGACATGCACAGTAGGTGCAGGGCAGAAACTCTGTGCTGAGGGACCAGCAGGAGTGCCTGCAGGTCTGGACCAGGGCCTGGTTCTAATATCAGCCTGCGCCACCCACCCTCTCTTCCTTCGCCTGCCTCACAGGGTCTGGGCTTCGTCCTTACTGAGAGGAGCCTTCAGGGCCGCTTCAGTTTCCCAGCCAGTTGGTTTCCTCAGGTTTCTAGCCTGAGCATCCTGGATTCAGCTTCTCCGACTGCCCACTAACAGTCTCTTCTCCCTTAGGGGTGTGTGTGTGCCCTTGGCGTGACACAGCAGACCCGGGGCAAATGAGCGGCGATGTCTGTGTCCACTCCTGGTCCTGCTCCTACTATTTGGCCCTCAAGAAGCGATGGATCCCTGGGAGCCTGTCCTTGACACCTCACTCACTAAAGTTCACAGCGGCCAGCACTGGGGAGGTTCTTGTGGGCTTGCCCCTTGCCAGCATCGTGGAGGTCCGGAAAGAAGCCTCCCACTTCATCTTCAGTGCCATCACAGTCCTAGAGAGGAGCTGCCTCAAACACTGGTTTGGCTCCCTGAGGCCCAGCCGTGATGTGGTCTTCAATGTCATCGAGCATTTCTGGAGAGATCTGCTGCTGTCACAGCATGTCAAGGCCACAGAGGTGGCCCCCCCTGCCCCAACCAGGGGGCGGGAGCTGATGGGGCTGATGACCAGCACCCAGAGGCACCTGGAAGACGCCGCCAAGGTTCTGCACCACCAGGGCGAGCAGCTGGACAGTGTCATGAAGGGTCTGGAGAAGATGGAGTCAGACCTGGATGTGGCTGGCAGGTGTGTGCCCAGGGCTGCTGCCCCTCGAGGGCCCGTGTCCTGGTGGGGACAGGCCATGTGCTGAGGGTCCCTGAGGCCGGGTGCACATCCATGCAGGTGTGGTGGCTCCTGCTGGTGACACATGTCCCCTCCTGTGATGGCTTGTGTTGTGCTGTGTCCGTTTTCCTGTATGCATTTCCAGGCATGTTTTGTGGTGGGCCTTGTGGAGCTCAGGCTTTGTCCCTCAAAGTGGGAATTGTTCCTGTCTTATTTCTCCACCAGGTTTTTAAAAACATGGCTTATGCAGAACTCTCGTTTTGTATGTCTGTGATCCTTCACTGGTTTCCTTACATGTTCTCTCTTCTTTTGATTGGTGCTTTTATTTTTATTCAGCTTCATGCTTGTTAAATTTTTCTTCTGTCCCATACTCTGTGTGTGTTTGGGGACACAATGCTGACTGTGCACAGGACCTCAGGTTGGAGGCATCGAGGACCCAGGCCTGTCGGGGCTTTGTGAGGAGTGTCTGCTCTTTGGAGCCTGCAGCCTCCAAGGATGGTGGATGTGATGTCACTGGTGCTTAGTGGGCATGGGCCTGGCAGGCCTCCCAGGCAGTTATCCCTGCACCACACCTACTCACAGAGGACATTAGGGTCAGCTTTACTGTTCACCTGTCTGGTCTGTCCACCAGAATATTTGCTCTGGGACTGTCTCTTCACACCGTGCTCGGGGAGGGAAGTGTTGGCCTACCCCATGGTGACCCCGCCCACCGCTCTTCATAAGAGCACATCCTTTAGCACACCAAGCTCCAACTCATTTTAAGTTTTTAACTGTATTGCTTTAACGTTAGTTTTGAAGTATCAGAAGCAGTGGTACTTGCCTGTCATCCCAGTTCTAGGCAGGCTGTACCAGGACAGCTGCAAGTGCAAGACCAGCCTGAACAGCTCAGCAAAACCATGTCTCAAAAATTTTACTAAAGGATTGGGGAGGTAGCTCAGTGGTAGAGTACTTGCTTATCAGGTCTGAATCCTTAAGTTCAGTCCCCAGTGCCAGCAAAACAAAACAAGGGGAAGAAGGGTGGGAGGAAAGGGAAGGGAAGAGACCCTTTGACACTTGCAGTTGCAATATCCCCTCCTCTCTCATGGCTTTGCCCTGCTCAGTGTTAGTCAAGCCCTGAGAGATGTCCACACCTCCAGTGCACGTCCTCAGTTGTAGGTTTGAGGAGCACAGTGACACAACACTCCCAGAGCACGGCCACACTGTGGGCCCCAGACCTGAGCTGCTGCTCAGGCATCCCCATGCCTGGCCCAACACGTAGGAACAGGGATGCCGGCGATGCAGACACACCAGAAAGAAGCTAGACACTGCCTTCGAGATGACATCTACAGTCTTTATTCTACCATGTTATTGAAATTGCCCTGCTCTTGAGCCTTAAGCACATCTGATTTACAAGCAGAGTGGCTGTGGAGGTCCATGTGGTCTTCTCTGCCAGTGGAAGCAGCCTTTGCCCCACCTGTGAGCAGCCCTGTCCTGCCGGGAACTGTGGGCCTGGCCTACACCTGCTGCCTTGTAGGACGTGAGGACCCAGACTCAAGGCCCAGTGTGTATCCAGACTAGGGCACAGCAAGCCTGAGAGACTCAGCACAGAGGTGCATGCTCTTCCATAGCACGCAGCAGGGTCTAGAGAATGCTCAGGAGAGGACCCTGAGGCCCAGGGCCCTTGGTGACAGCACTGGGAAGCTAGCTCAGCCACAGGGACTCGGGACTGGCCTTGGCTCAACACTGCTCAGGACGGGCTCCAAGAGCTTGGACCAGGAAGGACTCACACTGGGCAAAGTCAAGTGGCAGCACCTTCTGCCATAGGGGAGGGAAGCCAGAGGCTGGGGGCTGATGGCAGCATTGCTCCTCACAAGAGATCTGTTTGTGCTCCCATGGCACCTGAACAGGTGCGGCTCAGAGATGAAGCAGAAGCCGGCCTCTGCCAGAGTCCCAGGCACTGTGGGAGCCGCTGGCTTCCTGTGTGTTGGCGCTGGGTGGTAGTCACTGCCAGAGGAGGCAAGGCTGCCTCTGAAGCTTGTGCCTGAGGCCGTGCCACGATGGGTAAAGAGGTAGTACACATCGAGAGACAGTCCAGCCAGGGATGAGGCCACTGGAGCACAGCCTCATCACAGGTGGACAAGAAAGTCCATGCTGCGTGATTTCACTCAAAGCCGGACCCTAGAGCGCCTGAGCCTGGGGAGGAGCAGCGGCTCCCAGAGGCTGGCAGGTCGGGCAGCAGGCACCCAGACCAGTGGCTCCAGTTGCTGTACGCAGGAGGTGGCTGGGCTCCGTGCTTGTTACCTGGCTCAGAACGCCTAGTAGAAGGGGCTCTGATTGTTCCCATCACTTAGGAACAGTAAGATGCGTGAGACGGCAGAGAACCAAGTACCCCACAGGTGATCGCTGTGGGGTGTGTGTGACAGAGACACATCTGTGCCCTTAAAGATGACAGTTCTTGTCCATGGAAAGTAGAACACATGGAGCAGTAGAGCAGTCTGACTCCCGGAGAGCCACGGTGACAGCCATCTGCTTGTTGGTGCAGGCAGTGGTATGTGCGGATGGGTGGGCTCTGGATCGTTTGTTTCAAGCTTGTTCTTGGCTTAGAGGAGCCTTTTTATGCAGGCTCCTTGCAAATCCCTGCTGAGTATTTTGCCAGCCACAGTGTCTCTGTTTTGGCAGGTGCTGTTTGTGTGTCCTCCAGCAGGTCAAGGTTTCCCCGGTTCTCCTAGTGGCAGGTGATTTTCCTTTGCCCTCTGGACACTTGGAGTATTCGTTTACAAGACTGCACTGACCTAGGTGACCTCAGGCCCTGCACTGGAGAGGACAGGCCTCCAGCTCCCTGGTGGGTCAGTCGCATGTGCAGCTCTGTGTCCCAGCTGGTCGCACGTGGACTCTCGACACCATTGCTTCTCATGAACCATGTGCAGAGGCCTCGCACTGTCCATTTCTCTCCCCTCTTGCGCCATTCTCCTGCTCTTCAGGCTGTGCACTTTCTGTACCTCCACCCACACGTTGCGATTCCTTCTTCTGTCTGGTGTGGTTCTCCTTCCCGTTGCACTCTTTACTTTGCCATTTTCCTCTGGTTCTATCTCTTGTGGCTAGCTTCTCTTTGACCAGGCATTGTCACCGTGCTCTCTTCATTTCCTTCTTTGGGCACACCCAGCGGCTGCCCTAACGCAGCATCCAAGCCGCGCAGAGAAGCAGACTCAGCTTCAGCCTGGTCTGCACTCTCCTAGTAGCTGGCACCGACCCAGGACGTGGGGGTGCTTACAGCAGAGGATCCCAAACGATTGCGTTGCTTGGCCCTGCTCCTGCCTCAGCACTGCCCACAGGTGGGACTCCTTCCCAGTGCATCCCTGCCTCAGATGCTGCCACAAGCCCCAGCTGTCTCCCCTGGGACTCTGACCCCCACCCCACTGGCTGCAAAGTGGTCCCTTCCTTGGAAGGTGACTCCCTGGTGTCATCAGCCATGTGCTGGCCTGCAGTGAGTGCTGTTGTGGGCTTGTTTTCGGCACCGCCCTGTCGTGTGTGTGCTGTGTGTGCTGGGGTGGCCAAAGTGGAGTGGAGCAAAGCTTCAGCTCTCATGAAAGGGTTTCAGCACCCACTCTTCTTCCTTACAGAATTTACAAGCAGACCCAGAAAACCTAGACCAAACTTTTCTCTCTGGCAAGATCTTTAATTACAGGTTGTTTATTTCTAAAGCAATTCATGTTCTTTACTTTTTTCTCACCATGAGGGTTTCAAGTGATTTTTCAATTTCATTGAAACTGATGAGTTTACTGGTGTTAAAGATAATCTCTGTAAGACTTTTTTCTTTCTTTCTTTCTTTCTTTCTTTCTTT
>NW_004524886.1:892504-911624 GCF_000260255.1 Octodon degus
TTTTTTTTTTTTTTTTTTTTCTGGAACCGGGGGTTGAACTCAGGCCCTTGCACTTGCCAGGGAAGTGCTTATTCTACTGAGCTATCTCCCCAGCCCCTTTTTGGTCTTTTTGAGACAGGGTCTTCTATGAATCTCAGGCTGGCCTTACACTCACTTTGTAGCCTAGGCTGGGCTGGTCTCAAACTACAAGGATCCTCCTGCCTCAGCCTCCTTAGTGCTAGGATTATAGATGTGTGCTACCACACCCAGCTCTGTAAGACTTGCAAGCTCTGTGGTAATGAATACTTTTCTAATTCCTAATGTTGGTGATTTGTATTTTCTCTTCTTTCTTTGATCATTTCTTGTTAGTGCTAGTTTAATTTTTTAAAATCACTTCAAAAACCCAAATTTTGGTTTTGGTAACGCTTTATTTATTTATTTATTTATTTTTTGGTTTCAGTTTTGTTGGTTCCTGTGTTTCATTTCTTCTGAAACTAATTTGCACTAGGATAGGGGTATGTGCGTGTGTGTGTGCATGTGTGCATGTGCTCATGCACGCATGTGTGTGGTGCTGGGGTGGAACCAGGGCCTCATACATGCTAAGCAAAGCAGGTGCCCTGCCAATGAGCTGTGGCACAAACTCTAGCTTAGATCACTGACTTTAAACCCTTTTTTAAATGAAATTTTCACACAAACACACCAAAATCTATGCGTTTCTCTCTAAAATCTGTCATTTTCTTGTCATTTTTTAATATTATATCTTCACTCACTTTAAATTTTTCCGAGGTCCTTTTTGCTTGTTTTGGGTCTATGTATCACTTAAATATGTGACTACTTTGCATTCAGGACTTGGGTGATAGCCCAGAGCTCCTGACTTCCTCTGCCTTCTCTTCGTGGACAGACCACTGCTGGCACTCGGCACTGTTGTCCTTTCCTGGTGTCTCCTGTGTGGTTGGTGCGGTGCACACTCTGTGATTGCTGACTGATGTTTCTACCACTGCCAGTTGGGAGCTGCTTAAACAGACCCATTAAAATAGTTCATCACTGAGAGAAATGTGTTCAAACCTGTAGCGGTGGTCATCTGTTCCCCTGTTTAGTGTTTGCTTGTTTTTTGTCTTTGAGACAGGGTTTCACTATGCAGTGCAGGCTGGCCTTGAGCTCATTTTGTAGCCCAGGCTGGCCCTGGACTCAAAGTGATTCCCTGCATTAGCCTTCTGAGTGCTTAGTTTTGTCAGTTTTTGCTTGGTGAATCTTTTTTTTTTTTTTTTTTTTTTTTGCGAAACCAGGGATTGAACTCAGGCCCTCGTGCTTGCCAGGGAAGCACTTATTCTGCTGAGCCATCTGCTTGGTGAATCTTGAAGTCCTGTTATTAAGTGCTTGCACACAGTATTGTTAAGTCTTTCTGTTGGGCTGATTCTCTTATGACCACGCACTGCCCCTGGAAGTACTCCTTAGCTTTTAGCATGATGTGTAGTATATCTGTGTGCAACCCCTTACTCTCCATGCATCTGTGTTTTCATGCTTTACAGAACATCTTGGAAACAAGCTACACTGGCCCTTCAGGGCGCCCATCAGCCCTTTGTCTAGAGTATCCAGTCCATGTCCACGCAGTGTGAATATTAAATGTGGGTCAGCGTCATTTTACTCTTGCTGTGTGCTTCCTGTCTGCCCCATCTGACCTTTGCTTTCCTGTCCTTCCTTCATTTGCTTCTTTTGTTTTGACTCAAACAAGACAGCTCTTGGTGGTGTCGCTGGTTCCTTTGGAGTGTGCTGTCCCACATGGCAGCTCAAACTGAACTAAGAACGCAGCTCCTCAGTTGCACTGGTTGCGCTGTAAGTGTGTGTGATGGCTATAGGTGCCTCCTCGCCTGCCAGGCAGCATGGACGTAGAACATGCCACACTCAGCTGTCCAGAGCCTGAAGCCAGAGGAGCTCCAAGGAGAGCTCCCTGGGCCCATCGTGCTGTCCGCTGGGCTCCTCCGGGCACTGCGTGCCATGCCTTGCACCTCTGGCTCCGTACCTCAGACGTGCAGGTGGTGGCCCTGCTGTGCCTGCTGGCTGGCGCCTTAGGGAAGACTGGCCATAGGTGATAATGTTGAGGAATCCTGGTGCAGTCTTCTAGAATGCAAAAAGCATCACTCTTTAACTGCTGGCTCAGGTTTTTCTTTGCTTTTTCAGATTGCTGACAGAACTGGAGTCCCCGTCCTGGTGGCCTTTTAGTTCCAAGCTCTGGAAGACACCAGAAGAAGTGAAGCCCAGGGGAGCAGTCTCTGGGGCCAGCGGTGAGCCATGTGGGAAGGACGAGGTTGTGATCCAAGTGCCTGCAGTGATCTCCCGCGGAGCAGAGTCGCGCACCCAGCCAGGAAGGCTCACCGTGCTGGTGTCTGCACTGGAAATCCATGGTGCCAGCGCCATGCTTCTACACAGGTTCCAGAGGGCAGAGGTGGACAGTGTTAAGGTCCACTCACCGTACGAGGTGAGCATTTGCCAGCGGTGCACCGGGAAGCCTGACGTGGCTTTCCGCGTGCTGTCTGCCAGGATGCCGGAGCTCATCCCTGTTTTAGAGGTGCGATTCAGCGAGAAGGTCGAGCAGCTGAGAGACCCCACACTGCTCTCAAGTTCAAGAGCAGCTTCCCTGGCAAGACCAGCAGGTGAGCAGCTGGGCTGTGCACAGACGGGGGGGGGGGGGGCGGCTGCAGTGTATGGCTGCCGGCCCACTGTGTCATCTGCTGGGCAGCCTCTAGGTACTGGGGTCGTCAGAGACCCCAGTGCTGTGAGCTTGTTCCCCTGGGGGAGCCCATGGGAGGCCAGAGGACCCGTAGGGGCAGGGCCCCGGGGGAGGTCTGTCACGGGGATGTGGTCTGGAACTGGGTCCTGCAAGGCCAGAGGAGCTTAGACCTGGCTCCTTTTGTGTTCATTGCTTGGGAGTCTTTAGTAGAATGTAGCTCAAAGCCAGTCAGAAGGGTCCCCTAGTGTGGCTGTGCTGCTGAGCACAGCAGTGTTAGCAGCTAGGAGTAAAGGCGAGGGCTCCAGCTGGTTGGGTTGGAAGCTCAAGGCCTGAAATCAGGAAAAAAGCCTCAGGAAGAGAGCACACTGCGACCCAGGAGCCAGAGCACGCCTGGGCCCGCTCCTCCCCTTGCAGTACCCATCACCTGGAAGGATGCGCTCTAACCTAAGGACTCTCCGGGGTCCTCTCAGCCCGTGACCCCGTCATCCCCCAGGGCCAGGCTGCTAGCACTGAACACTGTGGACACACGTGCTGCACGTGAGGACACAGCACAGGGCTTCTGTGGCACCCTATGCAGAAGGATGTGCCAGGCCCATCTGGCGCTCAGCACTCCCCTCCCTCTTCCCTACTCTGGCGTTGACTAGACCTCTCCAGGCCCGAGACTGCATGTTGGGCTTGTGGCTTTGCGAACATGGCAGTGCAGTGGAGAGTGTTTGTTCATGCTCTACCCCTGCGTGTGGGGCCAGTGTGAGCGTCACGGTCAGCAGAGCCTGGCACCAGGTACAGCTGGGTGTGCCACAGCCCACAGCATCCTGGGTTAGAGCAAGAGCAGGGCTTCAGGAAGAGATGAGGAACAGGGGAGGTAGGAGGTGGCGTGAGCAGCCTTCATGCTCTGGGTGCTCCGAAGGGCTGTATGGTGCAGGGCTGTGCCTTGTAGCCTCGCTGACCCTCCGCTGTCTAGAGTTGGCACAAGTGCCGACTTAGGTACTACCTGCTGCAGCCACATGGGGGCAGTGTCACCACGCCCGCAGGGCTTTGCAGCAGGAGTGGCTTGTGAGGTCCGGCATGGATGGAGGATGAGGAGGCCCCTGCAGGCTGCCAAGGCTCTGCTTAGCCCCTCAGACCTGTGAGGGGAGGTGCGTATGGACATTGAGTATGGGCCTCCGGATGCTGGTGTGTCTGTGTAGGCTGCGGATGTCTTGAGAAGGGCCCAGATCTGAGCACAGGGCTTGTTCCGTGCACACCGCTGCACATGGTCTGTGATGGTTCATAGCAGTGCTGACAGCATGCATGGAAGCCAGGCTCGCTGTATGGGCTTTTCACCAATTTGGTGCTCAGAATGTCCTGAGCTGCTGGGTCTGTAGGCTTGGGGTGTTTGGTGCTGTCCCAGGCCCCACCCATGTCCTGTGGCATTAGGTGCCCTGCTGGGATACCTGCTTGGCCAGGAAGCCACCAGGAGAGAGCTGCCCAGGAGCGTTCCTTCTTCCCTGCCCCCCTTCTTATGTGGACAGGTGTGCAGTCGCAGTGCAGCTTTGCCCAGCAGGTGGCTCTCCTAAGGCCAGCACACACCCCTGTCAGGGTCCCTTGCTCAGCATGTTCCCAGGGCTCCTTCCTGGGAGGTGAGGTCATGGTCACTCTCCTCAGCCATCTCCAAATGCCCTGGGACCAAGCAGCAGCGCCCTGGCCACCTGCCACTGTGGCACGCATCACCTCCTCAGTCTCCGTGGTGAGGAGTACTGTCTGGTGGGTGCAGGGTTCCAACTGTGGAGGTGCACAGGCAGTGGGGGCCCCACCAAGGACGTGCACAGAGTTGGGAGCCACAGGCCAACAGAGGGGTTGCTGTTGCCCACACGTGAAGCAGGCATCCCTGCTCCTCCTGATCTCTGCAGCATCTTGTGCTAGGGCCTGCTGTCCTGTGGAGGGCCTGAGGGCTGTGTGGGGATCTCTGTAGGACCAGCGCTGGACAGAGGCAGAGAGCAGCAGTCAGTTGCTTTTCAAGAACAGGACAGGAGAGCAGTGGTCCCAGAGATAAGTCCCAAGGCAGTTTCCTGCATGTGCAAGCTCAGAAGCCAAGAGGCACAGAGGGGTGTAGTGCCAGAGGGCCTCCCTGCCCCCTGGCTGGCCTGCCTTCCTCACCCTGCCCACTTGAAGGCATCTTGGACAGGGCCAGGAAGTGGCCATGAGATCATCTGCAGGAGGTCAGGAGAGTAGGGGTGGCGTGTGCCTAATCCCTTTCCTGGGCAAGACGGGGCAGCCTGCTGGTCAGCGTGGTGTGTGCTGACTAGCACAGCTCTGCCTTCAGGCCAGCAAGGTGCCTTCTGCCCTCTCCTGGGGCAGGGCTTCCCTTCCTGGTGTGTCCAGCAGGGCCTACAAGCCACAGTGTCCCATCCTGTGGCCCAGGAAAGAGGCCTGGAGGCGCAGCACCTTCCCTTTCCTCACTGCCTGGTCAGTACTGCGTCGTCATTTACAGAGCCTGCATTACAGAGAAGGCAAGCCTGGGTGCAATTGGAGCTGCTGGGTACTGGGCAGGAGGCACTCTGCAATAGCCACCAGGAGCCCTGCCTCACTGTGCACTTGGCACCCTCCGCAGCCCTGCCCTATCCTGGGTGCAGGCATTCAGCGAGGCCGAAGCCTGAACCTGGGAGACACTGGACAGCTGCAGCTCACCCCACAGCCGGCGGGCACACGCAGTGGAGTTTGGCCCAAGGCTGGCCCTTTCCTGTGCTCTGTGAGCCGCAGTGCCCTGTGGAGCAGCTCAGCCATCCTGCAGTTTCCTGGTGATGTGTTTTATGGGCCTTCCACCACAGTTCAGTGATTCTGGGTTTTGTAGTCCACATCTTTACTTTTCTTTTCCTTAGATAGAGTCAGTCACTGCTGGGTAAAGGGCTGTTCTTTAGAAAGACAAAGTTAGTCATGGGGGTCCACAGAGCTGACGCTCAGGAGTTGTGGACCCAGACATGCAGCCAGGCCAGCACCCGCAGCAGGCTTGACTGCCCTGTGAAGTTCCAAGCACTTGTGTGTGGTTTTGCCTTCTGAAAAACATCACCGCTGACCTCAGCTTTCCGTTCCAGCATCCGGGCTCATGGGCTGTGTTGTGCCCACAGGAGGCCAAGAGGGCAGGTGGCCACAGCCACAGAAGGCCCAGCCGCTGCTTCCTGAGGACGATGCCCAGAAGCTGACCCAGGTAAGTCTGGCCTGCCTCCTTGGGGGGAATGGAGGCCACGGTCCCCAACCCTGAAGGAGAAAAGGAAGGGCTGCCCACTCGGTGCTGCACTCGGCCGTGAAACTCGCTCAGCTGGCAGAACTGGCCTGTGCATGTGTGTGTGCACATGCTTGTGTGGGCTGGGTGCTGTATGCACTGTGCATTATGTACATGCTGCATGTGTGTGTCCTACGTGTGCCTGTGTGTGTCCATATGCCTGAGTGTGCACTGGCTTGCTCAGAGCTGTGTTCTGGAGGAGGCTTAAGCTTTTCCCCAGAACGTTGAAATTTCCATGTTTGACGTGGGTGTTTTTCACTAGTCTTCTGTAGTCTTACTGACAGTGTAATGCTGTTTTCTCCTGTATCATTTTGGAGCAGTACCCGGCCATTATAGCACTTCACTTACAGATATTTCTGTGTGTGTCTTTACTAGATAGAGGGGCAGGCACTCCCATCGGCAGGAGGCTCCTTCTCCTCCAGGCCCGGCCCAGAGAGGGTCAGGGCCAGAGGACTGCGGCCCCACCACAGGCTGCCGCAGGGCAGCGGCTGTGCTCACAGGAAGCTACCGTCCTGTCTTGAATATCACCTTAAAAAGAAGAGTGGTCCCTCCTGTGTCTCGGGTGTACCCTGTCCTCCCAATGACACGTGCCCTCCTGCACTCAGCCAAGACTCGCAGAGGTGCCCAGCTTAGCCCTGGCCCCTCAGACACATATGTCCGCATCTAGGCATCCTGAGACCCCGCGAGGAGGCGCTGCCTGTATCCACTGGGGCAGAGCAACAGCAGCCTGCTGAGCCTGTGTAGAGACTGACACGGTACTCGTCTTCCAGTCTCACAGACCCCGTGCTCTGAGCTTGGCTCCCATCTAGGGAAGAACATTTGTCTTTGGCACTTTACCCCTGGTCTGCCTCAGTCGTGTGCAGACAGGATATGTGCTTGAGCTTGAGCAGCACATTCTGCAGGTCCATTCACACTCGCCAGCACCTGCCCCTGGGTCCAGGGGCAGCGGGAGAGACCTGGGTTCACAGCCGACTACTGCAGGGTCTGGCCAGGGGTACTTAGGCTGAAGGAGCAGCTGCACTCATAGAGGAAGGGGAGTGCCTTCCCTGTCACTCAAATCTGGCTGTGGTTGGAGGGGCCTTCCTAGCCCCTAAATCCCAGTCTCTGCCATCCTGTACCTGGGCAGCCAGCACGGCTTGGGTGTCATGACACGCCTGTCGTCCCAGCATAGCAACTGAGACCCTGTCAAAATAAAAGAGAGAAAGGCCTTGGGGTGTAGCTGAGTGCAAAAGCCCTGAGTTCCACCCCGGTACTACAAAAGGAATCAGCCAGGAGCAAGGTAAACAGATGTCAGGAGGAGCACACAGAGCTGTGGTGGAGTGGGTGCCTTGGTGACTGGGCTCTCCCAGACTGTCCCCATGGGTCAGGATGGGGCCTCGGACCACCAGGTCCTGGTGGTCTTGCAGGCTGGGCTGGGGGCAGGGAGAGGGCTACATGGGTCAGGAGGGCTGGCCTCATTTTACACCAAGAGACACATGTTTTGTATTTGGAGAAGAATTTGTGGCAGTACAGCTAAAGCTCAGGCCAAAGAAGGAAAGAGTTAAATTTGTGGAGAAACAAAAATCCAAGAAATCCTCCTCCATCCAGCTGTGGTTTTGGTGGCAACTGCTGTTAATGCCATTCCTTGAGATGTATCCTGGTGATTTCAGTTGCAGTTGGGGCACAGGGGAGGTGGCTGAAACTGTGTGGGGACAGGAGTGCAGCACGTGGGTGCCTGCAGCCCCCTCTCATGGTCTGAGGCCTCCATCTGCCACGTCACTGCGGCTGGCGCAGGAGGAGCGGGGGTTGAAGGCAGCCCGCCCGCGGGTCTGGTCTGGCAGGGCCCAGGCTGTCCCAGCATATACCTCTGAGCGCAGCTGCAGTGTGCACTAGAGCCACACTACACCAGTCTGGGCGTGGTGTAGATGCTGCATCACTGCTGTAGGTCTGGAGAGGGCAGGCACTCCCATCAGCAGGAGGCTCCCTCCTCTCCAGGCCTGGCCCGGAGAGAGTCAGGGCCGCGGCTGTGGTCACAGGAAGCTGCCGTCCTGTCTTGAACTTTGTGTGCCCTTCACTCTGCCAGGGACAACACTTATACTAGTCAGTGATTACTAGAGTCAGATGTAGAAGGCTGCCGATGTCTTTCTGTGCACTAAAACCTGAAGGATCCGGGGGACAGCTTGCAGCCCATGGCAGTGGCTGTCTAAGTCCCAGCAAGGATCTGCACCAGAAAGGCCCCAGGGCCAGTGCTGGAAGCTAGAAAGCCTGTGCTGACAGGGAAAGCACCTGCACTACAAGGCTGAGATCTGTACTTGAAGCCAAGAGACCACATCTAAGGTGAAGATGAGGATTGAAGCTCTCCCAAAGAAGACAGCAGCCAGAGCTCCTCTGAAGGAAGAGCACCGAAAATACCAGCTTCCTGAGGAAAATCAACAGCACTCCGTCTTCCCCTCCCATTTTCCTTTTACGCTATTCTAGCAGCTGTCCTCGGGTGGGTCTTCCATACCCAGAGCCACGCTGGCCCAGTTCAGCTGAGGGTTCCCACTTGAGTTGACCATTACTTAATGTACCACAGCATTGTCACAAATAGTAAGCAAGAGACACAGAACTTAAAAGGAAAACTAAGTCATCTGCTGGGTGCAGTGGAAGCCGGTTACCTCAGGAGCAGCACAGAGGAGAGCGAAGCCCCCTGGGAGGCCACACCAGCCCCACATCCACCTGCCTTGGAGGCTAGATGGGGTGCTCTGCTGACTGGGGAGCTAAGAAAGTGATGCCCTCCCTGACTTTGCATTTGCTTGCCTTTTGGGAAATCATAGAGGCATTCATCTGGCTTACGGTTTGGGAGGGTTCAGTCCCTGGTTGGTGGCTCCAAGGCAGGAGCATGGTGTAAGGGGTAGCAGAGGGCAGCACTCACCTCACAGCAGCAGACTAGAGACAAGGAAGGAACCAGATTTGTCCTCAAAGGCCCTGTGGCCCATCTCTTTTTTTTTTTTTTTTATTTATGTGTGTGTGTGTGTGTGTGTGTGGCCAGCTCAGCCCACTTGGGGGCGAGGCTGGCTGGCATGTGGTGCTGGGGGTTTGAACCGTGGTCCCTGTGCTTTAGCTAAGCTTGTTCTAAGTAGGTGCTTTAGACCACTGAGCCATCTCACCAGCCCCGCTTCTGCAGATCTTTAGGAAACTTAGAAACTGGGAAGTGTAAATCTTCCTGCTACTTCTAGTTCCAAATTATTTTGGAGGCCCTGGGTCCGTGGTTCTACAAAAATTTGAGGATCAGCTTTTTCAACCTTAGAAATGCTTAGGAATTGCAATAGCTGTTACAGCATAAAGTCTGTGGCCTAGAAACGCAGCCTGTCCTCCCACTTACTTACTCTCTAATTTTCAGAAATATTTTGTATTGTCAGTACCCAAGTTTACCGTATTGGATAAACTGCTATTCTTCAGAGGCTGCCATCTGAAGTGCAAGTATTTTCCCAACTTCCCTTCCTAGGTTTTGTTGTCACCCTGTAGAAACAGCTGATTATTGCTACATTGGTCTCACTCCGGAAGCTGCATGGAATTCACTGATGGTTCTCGGGTTCCCATTGCCTCCCTGAAGTCTCTGGGGCCCCCTGCACCAGTGGGATCCCTTCCTCTGCACAGACCTTGCTCCCCGTGGTTTTTGGCACGCTCTTTGGTTCTGTCTTGCCTTGCAGCTCCAGGTGCCAAGGGTGGGCACAGTGTGGCTCTAGTGGACACAGGCACCGTGCTGGGCCAGGGAAAGCCGTGCGCGCTCAGCGGTGCCCTGGCCAAATGAGGAGCCTCCTGTGCTGAATCTGGGGGTGCTCCCAGAGGGTGGGCCCAGCACCCCTGCTTTCTCCTGTGGCCAGCTAAGGAGGCTTTCTCCCTTGGCCAGCTAGTAGACACAGGCATCCTGCTGGGCCAGGGAAAGCCGTGTGCGCTCAGCAGTGCCCTGGCCAGCTGACGAGGCTCCTGTGCTGGATCTGGGGGTGCTCCGGAGGGTGGGCCCGGCACCCCTGCTTTCTCCCCGGCGTTGCCAGGGCGCTGTGTCATACTGATATCTTTGTCCGAGCCCTTGTGTCCCAGGGTCACTTTGTGTGCTTTGTCTTCATTTTCCTTCGTCTCACAGAATTTACTGACTCCTGCTGGTTGGTGAAGAGCTGCTGCTTAGTGTCTCTGCCTGTCTGTGAATGTTCCAGGTTGCTAGTTTGTTTCACTGTGCTCAAGAGAAGGTGCTTCCTCCTGTTTTGTACTCTGTGAGTCACTGAGACTCAGGCTGTTGCTCGCCCGGCACTGGTGCATGCTGCAGGCTATCATGTATCCTGAAATGTGGGTTTGGTGCATAGTTCCCAAATCCTGTGCTCTGGGACACACGTGTACTAATGAGCCTGCCGCTTACCAGCCAGCCCAGGTAGCTTCAGCACAGGCTGCCCCAAGAAGACCAAGGCAGGGTCCCAGGGTTGGGACTCCCAGCCCCACCCGGCCTCCAGGAGGGCAGAAGAACTGAGCATCCAGCCGACCTCCATGGCCCAGCAACTCAGTCCTGCCCTCATCAAGAAGCTTCCAAAACCGCAAGGCCAGGGCTTAGGGCTTCCTGGGATCTGGACATGGGCAGGGTGGGGCCAGGGAGGGCAGGAAGCCCAGCCTCCCCATACCAGCCCTGAGCACTTGCCTGCAGCCTGACACAGTCCTGACAGGGCAAGCGTTCCCTGGCCCAGTCCCTGTGATGGGGTGAGGGGCATCCATCTCAAGGAGGGGATGAGGAGACCCCGCTTGGCAGCAGGGTGGGAATCAGAACCCCAGGGGAGACAGCCTGGGCTTGTGGTAGCATCTGAGGCAGGGGCATCGGAGGGAGCCCACCGTGGGTGGTGCTGTCTGCCGCAGGTGGTGTTGGCCTGTGTGAGTTAGAGGACCCCGCTGGTAGCCCCTACAGCACTGAGCACTGGCTGTGCAGGCACAGCCTGCGCATGTGTGTCATCAGAAGTATCCCGGAGACAGTAGAGCAGCAGCCCGTTTGCACCACGTATCCACTGCTTGCCAAGTTGGGCTGTTTTCTGTAAGTTTTGTAGTCCTACCGATTTCCAGTTTTCTTAATGATCTGAGTAGATTTTCTGTTGCTATTGGCATCTGTTTGTTAGCTTGAAAATAGCAAAGGCGGTGTGGCTTTGCCTTTGGACTAGAAAGCAGGTCATTGGGGGCCCTACTGAATGATATTAGAAGGGTG
Source organism: Octodon degus (assembly GCF_000260255.1). Taxonomy (NCBI): domain Eukaryota; kingdom Metazoa; phylum Chordata; class Mammalia; order Rodentia; family Octodontidae; genus Octodon; species Octodon degus. Next base: position 903,671 of record NW_004524886.1, read on the forward strand.
GGAGGGGCTCAGTGTTGTGGGCACGGCGCTGGCCTCTGTCCCATCTGGAGTGCTGAGCTGGTCTCCCTCACGCCCAACCAGGCCTCCTGCATGTCTGGGTGTGAAGAGATGGGCTGTGCAAGAGAGAGTGCAGGCATCCACCCGCTGAGGTGGGGTCAGCTGTCTCCTGTGTTTCCAGTCCTGAGCCGCCACATGTGCAGTGCAGGTCTCCCAAGGGAAGGGCACCCTCTGTGAGGGCTGCGAGGGTGCAGAGCTCTCCCAAGCCCTGGCTGTCTTCATGGGTGCCTCACATGTCGGGCTGGAGGCTGGGAGCGTCAGGGACTGCTGGAGAGACCGGGCCTTGCTGTCCAGTGCTGTTCCTGGTGAGACTGGCAGCCAGGAGGGGCGAGTGCCACCCATTTGTGCAGCCCACGGCTCCCGCAGACCCAGCCTGCCTTCTTGTCTGAGTCCCCTCTGCATGGGGACTACAGCTGGGGTCCCTCCTGCCAGGGGCTCCAAACAGTGCAGCTGTGAGGACTAGAAGGGGTGGGCCACACTGACCCTGCTTCACTGTGGATGAGGACTTCACCCTCTCACCCTGCCACAGTGCAGAATTGCTGCCTGGCAGAACTGTTAAGAGCTGCAGACAGCTTGGTCCTCACCAGCTCTGTTCCTAAATGGCTGCTGATTTCTCCCTGCAGGAGAATTCTGTTTCCAGGTGAGTCAGCATAGCACTGCAGAGGGCAGCCAGCCTGCTGCCCCCCTCTGAGGCGTGAGCGCTGTACAGGCATGCTCAGGGTCCTGGCTGGAGGGCAGATTGTGCAGGGCAGCTGCTTGCACCTGGCTGTGCCTTGGGAGTATGGGGTGTCCCCTCCCCTGGGTCCTGTGGTCTTGGGTGCTGCATGTGACAGGCCGCAGACACACAGCCTGGCCCTGGATGATATGTATGTGCAGCTGCTGTCTGGCTGGGACGCCACATGGCCTCAGTACACAAGATCTCCATGGTTTGCTTCCTGCCTCTCCACACGGGCAAGTGGGAGGCTGAGCTCTGCACGTCTGTTCTTGAGGCACACCCGGCAGTGTGTCCCACTGCAGGTGGGCTGTTGTTCCCCATATCCTCTGGGGCCCTGGGAGATGGGGAGGTCAGAGGGCCCAGAGCCTTCCTTGGGGTCATGGAGGAGGAGAGTGGCCCTGGGAACCCTGGTGGACTTGGTGTGCTCAGCTATGTCTCCAGTTCCACCTGAGTTGCCCAGGCTGCCCCCACTTCTCTGCCACAGATGCTGAGGGAGCCCAGTTCTGTTGCTTGTGGAGAGCGGCACTTGCCACCTGCCAACTACCCCCAAGCTGAAGTGCCCTGAGTGCCCCTGCTCACATCATATGCATCTCTGTCCTGCCCGTGTTGTGTGCACTGTTGCTCTCTTTCTCTGTAGCCTGCAGTGCGTGTAGCCGGGTAGTTCCCACATAGGTGCTGTTTCCTGGTGACCGTGTGTTTCTCAGTGTGCCAGGGACTTGGGCAGCATCCGTCGTGAAGCCAGTCCTCAACTTGCAGCTAGCCAGGGCTTGTGGGGAGGCCCTGGGTGTTGCGAGGCTGGCAACATTGGTGCTGACGACCAGACAGCTTGTCATCCTGGACCACAGAGCAACAACTGTTCCTGGGTTTGGCCAGACTTCATGAGTCCCATTCTTTCCATCTCCTGCTGCATGGAATGTGCACGGCCTATTTAATTACTTCAGCCTCTCTTAAAGGAAAAAGGCCACCAGCATTCCAGAGGCACTGGTGCTTTGAAGGTTAATGTAGTCATTTTCTTTGTCTGCTGATCTAATAGCTATAAAGACCTCTTTTCAATTTTTCAGTATTAATTAATTTCAAGTGCATTTTGGCAGCCAGACCAAGGTTCTTAATAGGCTGTTTGAAATGATTTCTATTTTTAAGGCTCAAAAATCAATGGATTGTTTCCAAATCAAAGGGTGAATAGCATCCAACCTTTACTTGTAGTATCCCAAACCAGCCATTGTTAGGGAAGTTGGGAATAAGACCCTAACAGTGGCTGGCTATCCATGTCACTACTCTGCTCAGTAGGCAAAGCCACAGGGTGTGCAGATCCCTACTTGAGCTGCAGACTCACTGTGCATAGAAAAAGAGCAGTTCACTTGGACCACTTAGCTTAAGAGTCAGAGGTAGATGTGCAGGGACACAGGACATCTCTGTCAGAGAGATGGCCCTTGTAGGTTGTGGCCTCTTGGCCTCATAGCCCGCCTTCACACATGGCTGGCACCTGCCTACTCACCCTCATGATAATGTTTGCTGGGTGGAGCCTGCCGTCCTGGCTTCCCCAGCATTCCTGCCTGTCAGTTGGCTGTTCCGCACTGCAATAGGACACACACAGTCTGCAGGAAAAGGAGGCTCAGCGTGAGCAGTGGCTTCATGGCGAGAGCATCATTCCTGGAGGGCATGGCCACAGAAAGCAGAGCAGGAAGTGGCCAGCAAGGACTCCCTGAGCTCACACACCCCTGGCCAGCCAGATACACCTGCAAGTGTGCTTCACTGAGCTTCCGTCCAGTCAGCAAGCACACTGCAATGGTGAGGAGACTCATGTCACTGTTTGGGTTGACTCTTGAATCTCAGGTCCTGGATGCATCCCCTTCTCACTCCTGGTCTGTGGGTGTTGATCATGCTGTTCTTAATGCAGACAGCTCTGCAGATGCTCTGGGTCCCTGGCTGTGTCGGGCCTCCTCCGGATTTGGGAGGCTCTCGTCCCAGTTCTAGGGGTGTACAGTTTCTTTCTTTCTTTCTTTTTTTAATTTTAATAAGACAGTTTCAATAATTAATACAATGCATATTGTTATCTTCTTAGTGGTTATTCATAGTACAAGATGCAGACACGATATCCTGTCCAAATACTATTAGTCTGAATCTTTCTTGCAGGTTTTCACGAGGTCCTCCCTGCAGTGAGTCAGCAAGCCTCACTGCTGGGGCTGCCTGAGCCCAGAGGCTCGAGTCAGGGCGGTGTCCAGCACTTGCTGTGAAGCAGTCTGTGAGGGCGGGCTGAGGTAGCATGTGTGACGAGGGTGGAGCGGTGCTTGGGTGCACCGCATAGCGCTGGCGACTCTCAGCCTCTGTCTAGAAAGATTGGAGAATGAAAAGCCAGAACACATCATGTGCAGTCATGCGCTGTAATCTCATATTTCTCTTTTCTGAGAGTATGTGGACATGGTGTGAGGCAAAACAGGACGATGGAGGCCGAGTGCCCTACTCTGGAACGCCCGCCAGGTCACTCACTGCTGTAGACCTGGGCTTTGCAGAGGAGGGGTCTCAGCCCCTCATGCACCCGTGATGCACACTGTTCCCTCCCTGCCTTCTTGTCTTTAAGAGAAAAGTAAGGCTAATGGTGCCCAGGATCTGGCAGGGCCTGGCCCCCCACAGGTAGTGTGGCTGGAGCCCGGCTTTCTCATGTGCAGAGGCTGCAGTGTGTAGGCTGGAGCCTCACGCCCAGAAGTGTATCTCCGTGTCAGCAGTCACATGTCACTTAAGAACAGCCTGGCCCAGCGGGAGACTGCGTCGTCGTGGGAACATCACAGAGCGTACACACACAGATGGGCCTGTGAACTCAGCAAGTCATTCACGGGCCCTTCTCGGGCTGGAACGAGACACGACGCGTGGCTGTAAACGCGATCACATTTCAGAGTGACGGGGTGCTAGAGACAGCAGAGGAGCTGCCAGGGCTGTGTGTGGCCTGCCCAGCTAAGGCTGGGGGGCCTTGTCAGGGGACATCAGGTGACACTACTGGGTGGCAGAGGCCATCCCTTCCTGCAGTTCCTGGCAAGACAGCCTTCCTACCTCACCAGGAGTGGAGTGAATGAGAAAATAGTCCAACAAGAGAGAGTGGCAGGGGGGCCTGATCTCCCATGGCTGTGGGCTGGGCTTTATTTTCTTTTTGATGGTGCTGTCTGGGCAGCTGCCATGTGAGGTCATCAGCGCAGGAGATGGAAAAGACCTACTGTATGAGGTCACCCACCACCCCTGGGGCTGCTGACCCTGCTGATACTTTCCAGAGCACGGGCCAGGCTCTCAGTGATGACTCAGTGCCGACGATCCACCACGGGGGAGTCTGTGACCCCCGCCTGCAGGCGGCGCTTCCGGCCCTGCGGAGTTTGCAGGCCTCATGCAGCTGTGGGTTTTGCCGTTCATAGGCCTGTTCTGCCTAATGTCAGGATGGAGGTCAGGCCCTGTTTTGTTGCTTGTTGGTCGGATGCTGCAGGCAAGGGTGAAGGTCTCCCTGTCAGGGTGAGGCTGGCTGGCATTGAGCTCCTCCTCTGATGTCAGGATCACTGCTCTCGCTGAGGTGAATGGAGCTCCTGTGCGTGAGCCCGGAAGCCACAGGCATCGCGCACAGCAGCCCTGCTCTCGGTGGTGGGCGCAGCCACGGCTGCTCTGCTAAGTCAGGATCCTAGAGTCCAGAGCTGTCCCTAGAGCCGGGTGGTGACTCCAAAGCACATGCATGGCAGCAGGCTGTTTCTCCAGACAGCCCTGAGAAATGTGCTAGTGCTGCTCTTGAGGGTGCTTGCCCCCATCACAGTGGTTGTCGTTGCTGCTGCTTTATAGCGCTTCTCCTTTTGTCTGTTCAGGTTTAGCCCAGGCCTCGTGTTACAGCAGCCACACAGGGGTGCAGTTCTGCAGAGCTGAGAAGGACTCTGTGGTGTACACAGCACCATGTGCCCCACCAGCCCAGGGCCCTGCTCCAGTGTGTACTATGTGGTCTCACCTCGAGGCCTCCAAGGCTAGGGAGACCCACCCAGAGGTGCCACAGTCACACAGCACTGCCTGCAGCCAGCTCTGTGCAGCGGACAGGAGGTTCTGACATCAGGATGGCGTGTGGTGCAGCCACCTGTGTGTCACCACTACCCTGCTGCTTTTGGAGTCTATGCTGCACTTCCTGGAGCCATTGGCTAGTGTCACTGCAGGCGCAAGGCTGCTTTGTGCTGAGGCATAAGAAGCACTGATGTCACTAGGTCCTGCATCTGTGTCTGTGTCTGTGTGAGGTGGGGTGTGTGTGTGTGTGTGTGTGTGCGTGTGTGTGTGTGTGTGTACTGATCACACATCCAGAGAAAGGGCCCTGCTTCTCCTGTCCAGTCTTGTTTCTCTCACCTTGCAGGGGCAGGAGTGGGAGCACCCTACACCATGCCTGAGACAGTTCCCATGAGGAAGGGGCCACAGGTGGAGGGCACCAGGGGCTGGTGGCTGGTGGGCACCTGCAGCCAGGACCACAGGGTGGCCCTGAGCACTGAGGCCTTGCCCTGGCACTGCTCCATAGGCTCCTGAAGGGAAGGGCACGCATTTGCTAGCATGGACAGAGGCTGCCTCTGCTATCTTTGTGCTTCTACCCAGATCCTCCGGAAGCTGAAAGGGCTAGCGCTAGACACTGAGGCAGAGCTGGAGCGACAGGACGCAGCCTTGGAGGGCATCACCACTGCCGTGGAGCACGCCACCCTGACCACAGACAAGCACAACCGGCGCATGAAGCGGCTGATGTAGGAGGGCCTGTGAGTCCCTTGCTGGGGCCAGAGGCCCACCAGAGTGGAGCCGTGTCACCCAGGACATACCTGCAGCCTGCGCCATGCACTCCACTGTCAGAGTCTGTTTGCATCTTTTCCCTGCTGCCCAGGCCCTGGCAAAAGGCTGCAGTCCTTGAGAGGCAGTATGGCTGCCTGTCTGGGTCCCTTTCAGCATATAGGCCCTTGTCCCCACCTCCTCTGGCAGTCCCCATCCCAGGTAGCTGGTGGTACCACCCAGCTTTACCCAGGAGTGAGACAGAAGCACCGAATTGCCAGCTGCCCAGCCCTGGAGTAGAGGGGGGCACAGGCCAAGCAGGCTCCAAAGCTGCCCCTGATCCAAGGCCTTGCTCCTCGAGCTTAATTTGAGGAGGTGAGGCACTCAAGGGCCCTTAGGTGGGGGAAGGAGGAGGCAGGCCTTGCAGCCCCTCCGGCCGGCCTGTGGACACAATGGCAGGATGCCTGTGTGCACACTAGCAGATAGCAGCAGAGCGACCGGCATTTCCACCCCAAACGCTGACCACACTGCAGCATTGGGCCTCTCAGAGCGCCTCTCCCAGTTCTTCCTCAAACCCTAACAAACCGCTGTGAATACCACCCTGCCCTGCACTGTGGGCCTGAGGCCTACCACCTCCTCCATAGCAGCCGCCTCTGCAGGGCCTGGCCTCCCTGCCTACCCCTCCGCCACCTTGCAGCTGGGGTCTTGGGCAGCAGCTCCATTGCCTGATGCAGAGGACTAAGGACTGGTCTTCCTGTGACTGATGTGCTCCAGGCACATCCACACTGTTGGAAACGACAGGACTCCTCATGGGGCTGAGTGACATTCCATGGCGGGCATGTGGGGTTTTCACCTATCCATGTGGCCCCACCCAAATGAGACAGGAACAGGATAGGGCAAGGACCTCAAAAGCTACAAGTCATGGTTTATTTTTCAAAATAGCTCCAAGAGGGGATTTAAGCATCTTCCTTGTGGAAAAATGGTCCCACTTAAGGAGAGGGAAACGTGATTACCTGGCTGCCTCACGCACAGTAGATGTGTGTGGAAGTGTGCCCTGCACTCCCCAGTAGGAACAGTTTCTGTGCTTATGAGAAGGCAGAGCTCGGGAAGGACAGGGAGGGGGAAGCTGTGGCCTCTACAATAGCATCCCCTCAGCCCCAGAGCAGCACGGGCACAGACCTCGCATGACAGGAGGGAGCTGTGCCAGCTCCAGAGGCCACTCGAGCTGCTGGGCACTTGCTGTGACACAGCATCCTCGTGGGTGCGGGGTGGTCCCCTGGGCTCCCCACTGCAGGATGAGTGAGGCAGGAGACCAGGGAAAGCCATGCCGGGCTGGGTAGGCCATGCTTCTGTGTGTCCTGCATGCCGTTCTGGGCTTGGAGGTGGTCCCAGGGCAGCTTTCTGGCTGGGAGAGCAGGGTGGGGCATGGCCAGCCACCCTGGAGACCCCAAGGGGGCACTTACAGTGGTTCGCAGGACTGGGGCTGTGGGTGCCACTGTTTCCAGGGGTCTGTGGCGTCGGTGTCGGAGCCTGGCACAGCTGTTTGCTGAAGGTGGATAGGTCTGTTGGTGTGTCGGTTGTGTTAGCACATGTGCGCAGAGCCCTGGGGAGGTGACGGGGGACGGTCCCCACATGGCATCAGGGGCTCCATCAGGAGAAAAAAGCGGGAGCTAGCAGCCTGCAGAGCCTGCGACATACAGCAGTGTGGCAGGAGGCCCCTGCCAGGCATCAGTGCTATGTTAGACATTCTGGCCTCCAGAACGGAGCCCAATAAAACTTACAAATGACCCAGTGCTGTGGTTTGAACATCGGCTGTTCTTTCTGAGTCTCACACCAAGTTTAATTCCATTGCGTAGCAGATGGCAAGGTCCCTGCCTACAGAAACAGTGAGTCCTGTCCTGCCACTGCATGCATGGGCTCACCGTGGGTCTGGCTAGGTCTCACGCCACCCCTTCCACGGCTAGTGGGAGGGTGTTGCTATGCCCAGACTTTGGCCCCACGGCAGCCCTTTTCCTACAACTTGGCCAGTCTGGTGTAGCATTAGCCTCAGAAGACTGGTGAAGACTTCGCCTCCAGCATGCCTTCTCTGCTTCCTCCATGCAGGATCACAGAGAAGCAGGTGCACATCTCAAAGGGGCACTCCTCTGGGGGCTCAGGAGGGTACGAGTCACAGGACCCCCCACCGTAGTCCTAGAGTCAGCCACAGGCGAGGCCTGCGCTTTGGCCGCCTGTTGCGGTTTGCTGCGGAGGCCCGGACATCTGATAGCAGGGGTCACCTTGGCATCGTGTGGCTGGTGTGTGGATCATGAGCAGCTGGGCAAGGCAGATGCCATTCCCGCAGCAGCGCAGGTGCAGCCCTGCCCAGCGGGGCCCTGAGAGAGCAGGGGCGGGGCCCTGAGAGCAGGGGCGGGGCCCTGAGAGCAAGGG
>NW_004524886.1:911884-919534 GCF_000260255.1 Octodon degus
CCTTGAGAGCAGGGGCGGGGCCCTGAGAGCAGGGGCGGGGCCCTGAGAGCAGGGCGGAACCCAGGGCTCCTCACAAGGGTGGGCTGTGGGCCACTGCCCTCCGGCGCTGCTGCAGGCCCCTGGCTGTGGCTGTTTGGATCCCCGGACTCCAGGCTTGAGGGCCTTTTGGGAGCCCAGTCAGATGAGTCCCGGAGGCAGCCTGTGAGGAGCAGGTTTGTGCCGCCCTTCAAGGGGGTCTCAGAGGTGCAGCGCGGGTGGAAAGGACTCCTGCAGGTTCCAGGGCCAGCCTCCGGCCAGGGATAGGTCTCGTGGCTCGGAGGGAGCGTCCCCTCGCTGCATTACAGTGGGGTACCTGCATGCCCTCCCGTCTGGGGAGAGGCTCTGCACCCGGGCTGAACAAGAGCTACCCAGGCGTGGAGCCCGTGGGCAGCGAGGGCTTGGCCCCAGGTCCCGGGTGCTGCCAAGCACAACGGGCGGGGAGCGGCAGGGAGGCTCGCTGAGCTGATGCCGCTGCCCGGCAAGCTGGCACGCGGGAGCTGGGGCAGGAGCGCTGCGGTACGGAGGCCAGCCCGGGCTACGCCGCGAGGCCCGCCCCAAGTCCGTCCCGGTGCTTCCGCACCCTGGCGGGGGGGTGTGCTGGCGCGGCCTCAGCGACACTGCTGCAGGACTCCACTGCCCAAGACCGTCGGAGGGGTGCTGCCGCGTCCCCGGCTCCCAGGCTTTCGCTCTGGAGACACCAGTCTTCGTGCCTACCCTCTCCTCATGCTATTTCGTCATATGTTCTTTACTTCTTTGTTTTTGTACCCGGAATTGAACTCATGTACCTTGTCCTTGCCGGCAGGCACTGTGCCACTGAGCCTAATCCCGGGCCTCCTTGCGTGTTTCTTCTAGTCTGGTATTCAAGAGAGTTTACCGGCCTGCTTTTTGGGCAGAATTATTTTCCACAATCTGTGAACCAGACGTGTTTGCTACCACAACCCTGTGATGGCATCCGCATGTGACCAGAGTGATCATCATTTTTATCAAAAGAGAGTCCAGAAAGGAGTCAGGACTTGGCCTGTCCAGTGAGGACACTGTACACCACCCTCCTGCCCTGACAAAACAGAGTTGAGTGTCATAGAGCGCCACCACCAGAGAGAGGGCCCAGATGGAGCCCGGGCCAGAGCTTGGTAGCAAGGCTGAGCCACAGGTGACAAGCTGTGGGAGGCTGACGCACCATTCTGAGTAAGGAGGGGGACCCTGGCTCTTGCAGGCTTGCCTCCCAGTGCCCAGCCTGGTTCCCAGGGCATAAGTGGTCAGGCTCCCTGGACTCCTGACGGGGAGGTTTCAGGGGCCACTTCAAAGTATCCTGGGCTGTCCTTGACAAGATCTGGCCCAAGAGAAATTTTTATCAGGGCTTGACTGCCCTGGAGGAAATCAGGTGCCCGGTTCCACGCACTTCCTCCCCAAGGGGCCGGGAGGCCCAGAAGCACTTGTTTTGTTTTTGCTTTGCTTTGTTTTTGTCCTCCTGAGCAGGGTCTCACTGTGCAGGTCAGGCCGACCTTGAGCTCACTGTTACCTCAGGCTGCTCTCTAACTGAAAGGATCCTCCTTCCTCAGCCTCCTGAGTGCTGGGATTACAGGCATGTGCCACCACACCCCGCTCTGAGAAGCACTGTGAGACTTTGTCATAACCCTGACAGCAGCACCCTCCTGACAAAGCCCTGCCTGGCTGACTGCAGTTTACAGTAGTGCTTCCCACCCAGCATGTCACAGCCACTTTTCGACACAGAGCTGCAAGGCATGCTAACAGGCAGAAAATGCAGGCTGAAGAGACGGAGCCCGTATCAGAACCAGAGTCAGGCCTATGGGGATGTGGGAACTATCAGGCTAGCATTTGTCGGAAACCACAATGAACGTGCTAATGGCTTTTATGCCGCAGTGCACAACACACAAGAACATGTGAGTACTATATGCAGGGTAGTGAGCACTCTAAGAAGGACTGAAAACGCTATCAGAAATGGAGAGGACCTCCAACAGGCTCATCAGGAGACTGGAAACACGCGTGAACTTGAGGCATGGCGACAGAAACTTCCAGAAAAAGAAGCAAATAGAAAATGGGAAACGAACAGAACACTTAGCCATGAGACAACTACAGAATTATAACACAGTGAGAGAACCAAAAGAAGGAACAGTGAAGGAAAAAAATAGTTGAGGTGGTAATGGCTGAGAATTTCCCCAAGTTAATGTCAGATACAGGACTCTTAGCGCAGAAAGCAGAACAAATGCCAAAATTCCTCCGACACACAGCATATTCAGAAACAAAATGTATGAGAAGTCAAATGTAAAAACGCATGAATCCAGAGTAAAAGATCACTTACAGGGCAGCAAGCATAAGGACCTCTGGCTCCGGACAGCCGTGTAAACCAGGAGGCTGGGAGAAGAGTTTCAGGAGAAGTATAACGCGCTGGCCCAGAACTCTGCAAAGTCACCCTTCAAATGAGAGGGATGATAAAGCTTTCAGACAAATGGACGTGGAGAGCTTGACCTTGCTAGAATCTTAGAAGCTATTCAGAGAGAAGGAACAGGACTTCCAGAGTGAAAGCACTTAAGGAGTGGGAAAAAGGAGGTGAAATAAAAACTTTATTTTAATGGATTTATCATATGACAGGTTATTAAAGTGAAGCAAATAGTCAGGCATGGTGGTGCACATCTGTAATTCCAGCACTCAGGAGGCTGAAGCAAGAGGATCCTTCTGAGTTTGAGACAAGCCTGGGCTACAAAATAGTTTAAGGCCAGCCTGAACTGCATAGCAAGACCCTGTTTCAAAAAAGACCCCTCCAAAAAAAATTAAAATAAATAGGGGCCGGGGAGATAGCTGAGTGGCTTAGGTGCCTGCCTGGCAAGCACAAGGTCCTGAGTTGGATCCCTGGTACCAAAAATAAAATGAATTTTAAAATAATGTAATATGTTTTGTGTGTCTGTATATAAGTGAAACAAATGACAGCAGTGACACCAGATGCGGTGGAATGTCGGTGAGCATGTGATTATAAAGTCCTTCCCCATAAAGTAAGATAGTGTCACTTGCAAGTAGACTAGGATTAGTCGTACAAGTCCGCAAATTCTGGAGCAAGCACTAAAAACTGACAAGTACAGCTGATATACTAAGCAGGAGAAACAGAATCTTAAGTTGCTCAATAAAAAAGCTAAGAATGGAAGATTAAAAACAAGGGACACAAATATGAAATGGTGACAAATGTGATTCTGACTCACCTTTACCAGTAACTAAATCTCCATGATCTAAATGCATTAATTAAGATTGTCAGAGTAGATTAAAAAAACCCACCTACATGTTGCCTACAGACACCCACTTTAAATGTAAGGTATAGGGGCTGGAGAGATGGCTCAGTGGTCTAAAGCACCTACTTAGAACAACCTTAGCAAAGCACAGGGACTGTGGTTCAATCCCCCAGCACCACATGCCAGCCAGCCCACCCCCTGGTGGGCTGAGCTGGCCACACACACACACACACACACACACACACACACATAAATAAAATTTAAAAAAAAATAAATGTAAGGTATAACTGAAGTGTATAATGAATGGTTAAATTTTTAAAATATTGGCTTGGGGAGATGGCTCAGTAAAATAAGCGCTTCTCCTGGCAAGCACAAAGGTCTGAGTTCAATCTCTGGTTCTGAAGGGAAAAAAAAATTAAATATTTATCAAGCCACCCGTGGCAGTGCATGCCTGTGACGCCAGCACTTGGGAGGCTGAGGCGGAGAGGTCACTGGGCATGTGAGGCTCGCCTGGGCTGCGTGGCGAGGCCCCATCTCAAAAGGACCAAAGAAAATGTGGAGGATTGCCACTAATCTTCCTCAAAATACTCTTCCTTGCTTTTTTTAAAAATTAACTAATTTTATTGGTACATTTTAGGTATACACAGTGATCACACTCATAGGGAATTTGTGCCTATACATGATATATCTTGATTCTTTTTTCACAATTTTCTTTCTTTTTTTTCTTTTTTCAGAACCAGGGATTGAACTCAGGCCCTTGCGCTTGCCAGGGAGGCGCTTATTCCACTGAGCCATCTCCCTGACTCCTTTCTTTCCCAATTTTCTTACCCTCCTTTTAACCCCTCTTCTTCTCCCTAACTACAAAAGCTTTGTTCCATTTTTCCTTCTTTTCTTATTTTTTCTCTTTCCTTCCCTTCCTCTTCCCCTCACACCTTCCTCAGTCCCTTTCCCATTTGAACATTTTCTTCCTTTTTCCCAATACCTATTACACATTTTGGTCCTTGATTACATTTTCAGTTTCTCGCACCAGACAAACCATGTGGTATTCACACATGTGTGTCAAATCTGTGTCATTTACAAGTATGCCCTAGAAATGCCTCAAGCTCACTCTTTATGGCAGAGTAGTACTCCACAGTATAAAAGAAACACATCGTCTTTATCCATCAGTTGAAGGACACTTGGGCTATTTCTAAGATTTAGCGATTACAAACTGGGCTGCTACAAACACGGTTGTCACTAAGAAGATGACAGTGTACACTGTATTAATTATTGAAACTGCCCTATTAATCAGTTTTGAAACTGTCTTATTGCTATTTATTTCTCAATAAAATAAAATAAAAAGAACCACAAACAATAAAAAAAAATAGATCAAGCAGCTAGATTTGGCCCAAGGGCTCTACTTTGCCAAGCCCTGAGTTAAACAGATGTTCACTATACAACTTTTTAACTTCTATGTATAGTTTAAAGCTTTCATAAAATGTTGGGAACAATATGTCTAAGAATTATCTAGTTTTTAAACTATTATGAGAAGGTTTAAATATTGAAAGCTTGTGAGTTGTCCCCATGTTTTTGTATCCAGGCCGTAACACAGTCTTTAGTGGTAAAAGTTAAATATCAAATTTAAAAATATATATAAGCATGGTTGTGTGTATCACTGTGGAGGCTTGATGCTTCCAATTCTTTCAGCAAGATGCCAAGGAGGGGAGTACCTGGGCCACGTGGCATCCCTAGTCCTACTTCTGTGAGGCGTCTCCACGCTGATTTCCAGTGTGGTTGTACCAGTCTGCACTCCCACCAGCGGTGCAGAGGGTTCCTTCCCCACAGCCTGCCAGTATCGGTCTTTGGCTGACTTCTTGATGACAGGCTTTCTTTCTGGGGTGACGTGGAATCTCAGCAGTTTTAATTTTCATCTCTGAATTGACCAGTGATGTTGAACATTTTTCAATATATTTATTTGCTGTTCCTAGTCATTCATCGTAAGAAGTATCTATTCATTTCATTTATATTTGATTTTATTATTTATGTATTTTGGTAACAGGAGTCAAACTCACAACCTCATGCTTGCCAGGCAGGTGCTGTACCACTGAGCTGTATCCCTGGTCCTTATATTTTTATGCTAAAGAAAAAAATTTTCAAAACAAGATAATAGGAGGGTAACCATGTTTAATATGTTATATTGTTACCTTCAAATGTCTATCCATTTTAGATGCCAACTTTTGGATTGAGTCTTTAAATTTGAGGGGTATTAGGGGCCGGGGAGATGGCTCAGTAGGATAAGCGCTTGACTGGCAAATGCAAGGATCTGAGTTCAATCCCCGGTTCCGCAAAAAAAAATAAATAAATAAAATAAATAAATTTGAGGGGTATGATTTTTTTTAATTCTTTATATATTCTAAATATTAGTCCTTTGGGAAAAAAACTGGCATTTTTTTCCCCATACTGTGCGGTGTTTCTTGACTTGATTGACGGCTTCTCTTACTATGCAAATGTTGTTTTGTGTGTGTGTGTGCAGGGTTTCACTACACAGCTCAGACTCATAGTGATCCTCCTGTTTTCAGCCTCCCTAGTGTTAGGATTACAGGCATGTGCCACCACGCCTGGACTCCATCCCAGGCTCAGCGTGCCCAAGGGGCAGGGCTGAAGTGGCATGTGGTGCTAGGAATCAAACCCTGGCCCCCTGCGCTTGCCTAAGCAAGCGCTTAGTCTGCTGAGCTATCTCGCCAGCCCTGCAAATGCTTTTTATTTTATTTATTATTTTTATTTATTTATTTATTTTTGTGTGTGGCCAGCTCAGCTCACCAGGGGGTGGGGCTGGCTGGCATGTGGTGCTGGGGAATTGAACCGTGATCCCTGTGCTTTGCTAAGCTTGTTCTAAGTAGGTGCTTTAGACCACTGAGCCATCTCACCAGCCTGCAAATGCTTTTTAATAAGATGAGGTTCCACTTGATTCTTTGTGATAGTTCTTGTATGATTGGGGTTTGTTCATGAAGTCTTGGCCTATACCAGTGTCTTCAAGAATTCTAGCTGTTCTATTTTCCATCAGATTTAGTGTTTATGTTTTAATATTTATATATTTGATTCATTTTGATTTTCATTTAGTACATGGTGAAAGATAGGGGTCTAGTTTTAATCTTAGGCACGTGGAAAGCCAGTTTTTCCAGCACATTTAATAAAGAGGGTATCTTTCTTCCAGTGAATATGCCTGGCTCCTTCATCAAAGATAAGGTGGCTAAAGGCTTTTTTAGGGTTGCTTCTGCACCTGCTAGTCTGTTCCACTGGTCCTCAAGTCTTGTTTTTTTTTTGGTGGAACCGGGGATTGAACTCAGGTCCTTGCACTTGCCAGGGAAGCGCTTATTCCACTGAGCCATCTCCCCAGCCCCAATGCTTATAGGGCCATTGTGACCACTACTCAAACTAAATTTTTTTTTTTTTTTTTTTTTTTTTTTTTTTTCAGAACCAGGGATTTGAACTCAGACCTTTGCGCTTGCCAGGCAAGCACTTATTCTACTGAGCCATCTCCCCAGCCCCTTTGTTTTGTTTCTTGCTAGTACCATGCTGTTTCTATCATAGCTTTGTAGTACAGTTTCAAGTCAGGGATTGTGATGCCCTATGCCTTTATTGCCCAGGATTGTCTTTGCTATTCTAGATCTCTTCTGAGCACAAATGAATTTTAGGAAATTTTGATCAGTAGTGCCTTAAATCTGTATAACAAATTTGGAATTGTAGCCATTTTTACTATATTGGTTTTCCTACTATAGAATAAGAGTTATCTTTCCATTTTCTGATATCCTGTTCAGTCTCCTTTCTCAGAGTACTTTAGTTTTCGATGTAAAGATCTTCTACTCTCTATGATATATTGATTACTAGGTACTTCATTTCTTCAATGCTATTGGGAAATGTGTTGTTTCCCTAATTTCTCTCTCAGTGAGGGTGTTTTTTTTTTTTGTTTTGTTTTGTTTTTTTGTGGAACCAGGGATTGAACTCAGGCCCTTGCACTTGCCAGGCAAGTGCTTATTCTAGTGAGTCATCTCCCAGGCCTCTCAGTGAGTTTTTAATTCATATATAGAAAAGCTATTGATTTTTGAGTGTTGACTTTGTATCCAGCTACACTAGTGAATTTGCTTATTAAATCTACAAGTCTTCCGGTGGAGTTTTTGGGATCCTCTGTGTACAGTATGAATCTTCAAATGATAATTTATCTTCTTCCTTTCCTATCATTATTCTGTCTGTCTGTCTGTCTCATCTTATTTCCCTGGTTAATCTGTACTGAGTAAGAGTGGTAACAGGGCTGGTGAGATGGCTCAGTGGTCTAAAGCACCTACTTAGAACAAGCTTAGCAAAGCACAGGGACCGCGGTTCAATCCCCCAGCAC
>NW_004524886.1:919634-938071 GCF_000260255.1 Octodon degus
GTTCAATCCCCCAGCACCACATGCCAGTCAGCCCCGCCCCCTGGTGGGCTGAGCTGGCCACACACACACACACACACACACACACACAAATAAATAAAAATTAAAAAAAAAAAAGTGGTAACAGTGGACGTCCTTGTCTTGTTCCTGATTTTAGAGTGAAAGCTTTCAGTTTTGTCCATTTAGTATGATGTTGACTATTGATTTGTCATAGATGGCTTTTATCAGATTGAGATAAAGAATATCCAAGTTTCAGTAGGGATTTTATCATGAATGAGTGTTAGACTTTGTCAAACACTTCTTTTTGCATCTATTGAGATGATCATATGGTTTTTGTCCTTGGCTTTGTTAATATGGTATATTGCATTTATTGTTTTGCATATGTTGAATCATTCCTGCATCCGTGGGATTGGTTATGGTGTGTAATCTTCTTGATGATTTGCTGCATTCTTTTTGCCAATATCTTATTGAAGACTTTTGTATCTGTGTTCATTAGTGACATGGGCCTATAGTTATCTTTTTTGGTTGAATTTTTGTCAGTGTAATGCTTGCTAGCTACCAGGAAAGAATTTGGGAGTATTGCTTGCCTTTCAGTGTTATTAGAGTTTGAGAAATAGTGGTATTAAGTCTTCTCTAAACCTTATTATTGGTAAACTTTTTTTTTTAACGTATTTAGTACAGAGTCTATAGGGTCTCACTATGCAAATCAGACTCCTAGTGATCCTCCTGTTTTCTTCCCCCCCCCCTTTTTTTTCCGGAACCAGGGATTGAACTGAGGCCCTTGAGCTTGCCAGGCAAACGCTTATTCTACTGAGCCATCTCCCAAGTGCTGGGATTACAGGCACACGCCACCATGCCCAGTCTCAGTTGCCATCTCAGCATGCCCTGAAGGCAGGGCCAACACAGCAGGCCCAGGGATCAACCCCTCGGCCCCTGCACCTGCTTACAGGGTCTTTAATCTACTGAGCTATTTGGCCAGCCCTCAAATCCTTCTTGACTTGAGGGTTTATGTTGAGAAATTTACTGTGATTCTGATGGGGTTTCCATTTACTAGAATACAGTTTCTCAAAGTAGGTATTAATGATCTTCTGGATTTCTGCCAACTCTGTTGTAATTTCACCCTTTTGATTCCTCATTTCATGAATTGCAGTATTTTCTCTTCTTGAGGTTAGCTAAGAATTTGTCATTTTATTAAATCTTTCAAATAATCAGCTATTTAATTCATTGATTCTTTGTATTGTTTTTACTGTCCATTGCATTAATTTCTGCTCTGATCTTTGCAATTTCCTCCTTTATACATACTTTGAGCTTAACTCGCTCTTCTTTTTTCTAGAATCTTGAGGTTCAACATTGTTTATTTGAGCTCACTCTGTTTTCCTGATACGGGAACTCACCACTAAAAATTTCCCTCATAGGGACAGCTTTCACTGTCTCAGCAGTTCCAGTATGTTGTATTAGCATTACCACTTAATTGTTTTATTTTATTTATTTATTTATGTGTGTGTGTGTGGCCAGCTCAGCCCACCAGGGGGCGGGCTGGCTGGCATGTGGTGCTGGGGGATTGAACCGCAGTCCCTGTGCTTTGCTTAGCTTGTTCTAGGTAGGTGCTTTAGACCACTGAGCCATCTCACCAGCCCCGACCACTTAATTGTTGAAATTATCTAATTCCTTTATCTGTGGTATATTGGTTGTTGAAGAAGGTGTTGTTTAATTTTCATGTGTTTATTAAGTTCAGGGTAACTTCAATTTCTCTGTATTTACTTAAGCATATTCTATGAGCTAGTATGTGGTCTATTTTGGAGAACATTTGTATGCAGCTGAGAATATGTGTTCTGATGGTGTGAAGTGGGACATCTACTAAATCCATTTGTTCAAAATTTTGGTTCAGACTAGGCATGGTGGCCCACGCTTGTATTCCCAGCACTTGGAAGGCGGAGGGAAGAGGACTGCTGCAAGTCAAGGCCAGCCCGGGCTGCATAGTTCATTCAGAGCTAGTCAGAACTGCATAGCAAGACCCTGTCTCAAAATAGCAACAACAAAAAGTTTGGTTCAGTTCTAATATTTCACTGTTGGTTTTTTGTCTAGTTGATATGTCTAATTGTGACTGGTTTATTGAGGTCTCCCCTTACAATGCTATTAGTGCTTATTTGATTTTTCATGTCTGTTAATATTTATTTTATATAGTTGATTGCACTGTATATATATATATATATATATATATATATATATATATATATATGATTGTTATGTCTTCCTCTTGTATATTTTTTACAAGGATGTAGTGGGCTGGGGAGATGGCTCAGTGGAATAAGCACTTCCTGGCAAGCACAAGGGTCTGAGTTCAATCCCTGGTTCCACCAAAAACAAAACAAAAAACACAAACAAACAAAAAACCAAGGATGTAGTAATCTTCATTCCTCTCTTAATCAGTCTTGGCTTAAAATTCACTTTGCTGGGAGCTGTCCTGATGGCTCAGCAGACTAAAGCCCCTGCTTAGGCAGATGCAGTGGCCAGGGTTTGATCCCCGGTGTGCTGTGCCAGCCCCACCCTTGGGGCATGCTGAGAGTGCAGTTGAGACTGGGCATGGCGGCCCGCGCCTGTAATCCCAGCACTTGGGAGGCTGAAATCAGGAGAATCACTACAAGTCCAATCTACATAGTGAGACCCTGTAGACCCTACAGACCCTGTCCTAAATTAAAAAAAAAAAATCACTTTGTCTGCAAATAGAATAACTACCACTGTTCTTTTTCAGGTTCCTGTCATATGGAATATTGTTCTCCATCCTTTCACTTTAAGTCTATGAATTTCTTTTTTAATTAAATGTGTTTCTTATATGCAGTATATTGTTGGATCTTGCTTCTTAATCCATTCTGCCAGTCTTTTTCTTTTGATTGGTGAATTGAGACCATTTACACTGGTGGCTATAACTGGTATATATTGACTTATCCTTGTCATGTTACTTTCCTGCAGTTGACTCCCCCTTTTTACCCTCTGTTTAATTGCCTACCTCACCTGGTGGATTTATTCTGTTGGGATTCATGAAGTTGTAATCTTTGTTATTACTTTTTAGAATGTCCTTCACAACACTTTGGATTACTGGTTTGGTGGTCATGAATTTCCTCAGGTTTTCTTATTTTATAGAAGTATCTTATTTCTCCATCAATTTTGAAAAGTAGTTTTGCAGGTACATCAATCTGGGTTGGAAGTTGTTTTCATTCAGGACTTGAAATACTTCACACCAACCTTTGCTTGACTTGAGGATTTGTGTTGAGAAGTCTACTGTGATTCTGAGGGGCTTTCCTTTACAGATGATTCGTTTCTTTAACAGTGGTTTGTTTTTTGGTTTTTTTGGTTATTTTTTGTATTTAATACAGGCTCTACAGGGTCTCATTACACAGATCAGACATGTAGTGATCCTCCTATCTTCAGCCTCCCAAGAGCTGAGATTACAGGCATGCACTACCACACCCAGTCTCAATTGCCCTCTCAGTTTGTCCCTGGGGGCAGGGCCAACACAGCATTTAACAGCTTTTAATTTTTTGTTCTTGTGTTGAATTTCTGGCATTATATCTATTATATGCCTTGACAGGGTCTACAGGGTCTCACTATGTAGATCAGACTCATAATGATCCTCCTGTTTTAAGCCTCCCAAGATCTGGGATTACAGGTGTGCACAACCACGCCCAGTCTCAATCACCATCTCAGCACGTCCAGAGGGTGGGGACAGCATGGCATGCTAGGGATCAAACCTGGGTCCCTGCCTAAACAGGCATTTTCCTGCTTGGGAAGTTTTCTGCAAACAAGTTTTTTATGTCATTTGTGCTATCTCCTGCTTTTTTTATGTTTTATGTTTTATGTTTTATTTTTTATTTATTTATTGGCAGAACCAAAGATTGAACTCAGGCCCTTGCACTTGCCAGGCAAGCACTTAGTCTACTGAGCTATCTCCCTGGCCCTTCCTGCTTTTTTATTGAGTATGATCAATCTTATGTTATTCTTCTTTGCATCATCTAGCAGTTGCTGGATTGATTTCTCACAATCCCTTGTTATTTTTAAGAAATCTTCTTATGGGCCAGCCAGATAGCTCAGCAGACTAAGCACCCACTTAAGCAGGCACAGGGACCAGGGTTCAATCCCTGGCGTGCTGTGCCAGCCCCACCCCTGGGACTCCGAGATGGCGATTGAGACTGGGTGTGGTGGCATTTACCTTTAATCCCAGCTCTTTGGAGGCTGAACACAGAAGAATCACCATGAGTCTGATCTGTGTAGTGAGACCCTGTAGACTCTGTACTAAATACATTTTTTTAAAAGAAATCTTCCTTTATATGAACACTAAGTGCAATCCTTTCTTCTATATCTGAGACTCTGTCTTCACACTGCCTCACTCTGGTGTGTACTTTTAATGGAATTTTTAATCTCATGGGTATCTGTTTGAATCTGTTTCATGGGTTCTATTTCTTTCCTATTTTGGGTATTTATGGTTCCTATCATTTTTTCCAAGCACCTATTATTTTTATCTGTATCTGCTCTAGAGTCACTAAGCACTCTTAAGTATCTGTTCTAAGTCACTAAGTCTTTCATCTTTGTGGTTATGTGAGAAATTATTTCTGATTTGATTTTTTTTTTAGAGCCTCATTCATTTAATTTGTTCCTACGGCTGTCACAGCTTTAGTGCCCAGGTGCGGCTTTCAGAGTGCTTCACCTCATCCATCCCTCGATTTGCCTTTGAAGAGCTGGAAGTCTGGGCTTGCGTCTTATTTCAGCATCTTCCTATTTTCATTGTTTTGGTTAATCCCTGGACTGATGCTTGGCCGCCTGTAGCAAGTAACTTTATGGCTAGTATTCAGCACTCTTAGGACTCGTGACTGCCATCCAGGAGTAGCTGGCTTTTGGATTTTGAGAATGTTGCAAGATTCTACCCTTCAGATTACTGGGGATGGGACGCTGCCTATTTCACCCAGCTCATGGCTCTTAGGCACTGGCCTGTCGTATTTCTTATGACCCTTAGGCAGTCATCCTGCTAGACCAGGAAGAGCAGCTGCTTAGCAGAACACTTACGTGACTTTGGCTAACATGGAACAACAGCAGCAACAGTAATGGCAAACACAGCCTAGAAAATGACAAACTGAGGTAACTTAGTTTGCCACCTTTCACCATATGAACTAGATTTTTTGGTTATATAACAAAATCTAAAACAAACCAGGAAACTACGTGCAGTAAATAAGTCCTCAATAGTGATTTTACTCTCAGGAGAGAAAATTTAAAGGGAGTTGTGAGGAAAACAGAAAAGCAAAAGAGGTTAGAAACAAGAGTCAAGGGGGCCAGGGAGATGGCTCAGTAGAATAAGTGCTTGCCTGGCAAGCACAAGGGCCTGAGTTCAATTCCCGGTTCCACACAAAAAAAAAAAAGAAAAAAAAAAGAAAAGAAACAAGAGTCAAGGACAAAAGAAGATCACACAAACTTTGGGAAACTGGTAAAGAAAACAGGAGGGGAAGAAAAGAAGAAACAAAAACAAAACAATAGCAAAAATATTAAAAGCCATATTTACATTCATAGTTTTAAAAACTAATAATCAAGAAAAAAAGTGAGAGAATGAAAGAAAATAAGAAATGTCTACTTCAAGTCACTTTCTTCGTGTCACTGGTACATAATGTGGGCAGATAGACTCCAAACCCAAGTTGATTAATCCCAGCAAGCCAGCTGTAGCTTATGGCTGCATGTCTGATAATCAGAGAGCCTGAACTTTTAGTTCCATTAAAGCTCAGGCTAGCTTCTGGGCATGAGGTTGGAGCCAGACCTGTCTGGCCTACAGCAGTTCATTCCCTCGGGCTTGAACTTGGCTCCCTCATCCTGACCCCGGAGCTGCTAGATAGAGCCAACAGATGCTGAGTTCGGAGCTCGGTTAGCCCTTCTCCAAGATGGCTCCTGGAGGAGGTCGGAACCCAAGTAGCTCAGCAGCCCCGCAGTCCACCGCAGTGAGTGCTCTGGGTTTCTCCATGGAAGCCTCAGGCTGCCAGTAGTCCTGTGCATCTGCAGACTTGAGCCACCCCTTTCACATAGTGAGTGCTGGCTCAGGAAAGCACCGCCGGCCGCCTCCTGGGAGTTCCTCTCTTCACTCTCCATAGGGGCTTCACTTCCCACTTGAGATCTTCCTGGGCCTCCCAGTCTCTCTGCTCACCACACTGCCATCTTCCTGGGAGTCCTTTTCCTCACTTTAACCTGAATTATCCTATCATTCTGCCCACCTCTTGAATGGTTCTGCAAGTTCTTTTTCATGTCTTTCAAAATGTGACAGGGCTGGTGAGACAGCTCAGCAGACTAAGCACTGCTTTGGCAAGCACAAGGACCAGGGTTTGATCCCCAGTCCCACATGCTGTGCCGGCCCCACCACTGAGTGCACTGAGCTGGAGTCCGAGTCCAGGCATGCTGGTGCATACCTGTGATCCCAGCACTGGGGATGCTCAAACAGGAGGATCACTTGAGTCCAAGCTGTATAGTGAGACCTTGTACCAAATACATAAAAAAAGACCAAAATGTGGTTAAAAAAAAAAATACTGTGAATACCAGTGCTGAGTGCCATCCAAGAAAAGGGCAGGCTTGTAAAAACACCCTGATGTGTCCTCACCCATCTTATTCACCAGGTCTAGCAGCACGCAACTTCTGACTCTTCCCCGAAGTCCGAATGACTGTGAGAAGTGAGCACTCGGAGTTGATCAGGACATTGAGTAGCCATGAGAGCACAACCCAAGGCTCTTCATAAAAGAAGAGGTTCCAGAAATGCTTCAGAGAGCGAATGGTGAGGCAAGTGTGCTCACAGCAAGGGGCAGAATCGTAAAGGGGGGTGATGGCAATGTAACCTTTGCTATATTTTTATTTAAACATTCATTTTATATTTTCATCACCCCTTGTACCATTAAAAGCAAAGGGATGTGAGAAGGTACACCATGCTAGCAGGAGGTTCCACGTTAATTTCATACACAGCAGACTTCTGAGAAGGTTATTGGGAACAAAGAAGGGCATTACATAGTGATGAAAGGGTCACTTCTTCAAGATGTGACAGACCTTAATGTGTATGTGCCTACCAACAAGACACCAAATATCTGAGGTAAAACTGACAGCATCACAAAGAGAAATAGCTGGATCCAGCCTCACAACTAAAGAGTTCAGTACTTCAGAAATGGGCACATCCCACGCAGGAAGTTGGTAAGGAGGCAGCTGAACCAAGCACTGTTAATCAGCTGGTTCTCCTCAGTCACATCGAGAAGGCAGCAAGGACAGAGGCTCTCCCTCACCCTCTGAGGCCACCATTGCCCTAACACCAAAACCAAAGATGTTACAGGAAATTGCAGGCCACCCGGGAACATACAAGAAAAATTCTCAACTCTATGTGACGGCAAATTGCATGTAACAGCATGCAAAGAGCCATATAGCCATGATTTATCTCTGCTGTGCAAGACTGAGATAAAAAATCAGTTAATGGGCCAGGGCTACAACTCAGCAGCACAACACCTATTTGGCAAGCATAAGATCCTGAGTTCAGTTCCTTGTAAATAAATATATAAATATCAATGTAATCCCTTACATCAACAGGCTAAGAAGAAAATTCACATGGTCACACTAACAGATGCTGTAAAAGCATTTGCTAGAGGAACTATCAACAAACTAGGCATAGAAGGGAGCATTGTCAACTTGATCAATTTATTTACAAGAAGCTGGCCATGGGGATGTACACCTGTAATCCCAGTACTCAAGAAACTGAGGCAGGAGGATCACTGCAAGTTGGAGGCCATCCCAGGCTGCAAAGCGAGTTCCAGACCAGCCTGAACTGCATAGTGAAAACCTGTCTCAAAAAGACAATAGGGGCTAGGCAAATAGCTCAGTGGAATAAGCACTTCCCTGGCAAGCGCAGGGGCCTGAGTTCAATCCCCGGTTCCACAAAAAAAAAAAAAAAAAAAAAAGACAATCAATCAATAAATAAAAGCCACTATATGCAAGATATCCTTTGCTAACATGAGGTCTAGTAACAAGGAAGTAGGTTTCCCAAAGGAGCGTATCTGCTCTTGGTATGTTCTGACACTGCTGTAATGTACACCTAACTGATGCAATAATACCGTGCAAGGAAAGGAAACATACCCCAGTGAAGGAAGAAACAGAACTATCTTTGTTCACAGATGACAGAATTGTCTAGGTAGAAAATATGAAACATGGTTTTTAAAAAACTTCTGGGGGTGGGGGGAGATGGCTCAGTAGAATAAGCACTTCCCTGGCAAGTGCAAGGCCTAAGTTCAATCCCCAGTTCCCCCCCAAAAAAAAAACTTCCTGAAACTAGTAAGGAATTACTGTAAGGTTTCAGCACATAAGGTTATAAGAAACCAATTCCTTTTCATGTACCAATGGGCAACTGGAAATTGGAATTAAAAGCAAAATACCACTTACACTAACACCCCAAACAACAGAATACCTAGATATAAACCTAGCAAAATGTGTATAAGATACACATGAGGAAGTTCTATTAGAAGAACTCAAAGATCTAAATAAAGGGAAAGCTATTTGTTGCAGTTTGTGTCTAGGTGTCCCCCAAAGCCTCATGCAGTCCTGGGGAGAGCTTCTTGAGTTTGTGATTGATTCATGGTCCAATGCTGGAATGATGGGTGTGAGTGCTACATTCACCCACGGTGGGCGGCCTGCACACAGTGTAAGGGAGGGAAAGAGCCTTGCTCTTTTCCTCCCTCCCCTCCTTTGAGAAGTGGGGTGTAACTATGACTATACCTGACCATATGGTTTAAGAGCCTTTGTGAATGGCTTGTGGAAGGAGTTTGGAAAGGCTTGGGGGTGTCACCTCAAAGAGTAGAGCTGAAACACCTTAGACTGTTCTGTATGGGAGATTTCATTCAGAACTCAGAAGACCAGAAAACTGGAGAGCAGGCTCAGAAGGAGCGCATAGGTTGTTGGGGTCCAGGTAGTATATATTACTGCTTGGCAGAAACTTTGTCTGCATTTTGCACATATCCAGACTTTGCCTGAGATTACAATTAAGGGTTGCAGACTAATTAATCTAGCAGAAGAAATTTCAAGGCAGTCAAATATTGAGGCAGCGACATGACTATTGTTGGGAGCTTTTAGCCGGATCTATGTTGCAAATCAAGAGTAAAGAGCCCAGCAGGATAATTTAAATTGTGAATTTGGCCAGAAAGGAAGCTCCAGTAAAGCTGTAAACTTCAAAGATAGGGTTACGATCTCCATTGCTAAAAAGAAACAGGAGGATAAGAAAGATGGCCTGGGGGTATCACATGAAGCAGCAAATCTCTACCCTTCCTAGGCTCAAAATTGCAAAAGTAAAAGACTATTTTGAGGAGAAAGCCACAGAGCACCATGTTCCAGAATTGTGGTGGCAGCTACACCAGGTTACAGAAAGGCAGTGGCATACAGAATTTGTTCCTCAGAATCAGGTTCAGAGGGCTCAGCAATGCAGGCACACAAACCCTTCAGCCAAGAGAGAAGAAAACCTGGCTACTGCTCCAGGTGACAGCGGCCCTTGGCCTCAGCCATGTGGTTCTGGTTTTAGGTACATATAGAATGCAAGAATTCTGAGATTAAAAAAACCTTCTACCCAGATTTCAGAAGAAGACCTGCCAGGCCAGGCAGTGTGCCCCCAAGAGGGCAGTGTGTGAACTTGGGCTTAGCTAGCACAAGGCCCAGGGTTCAGTCCACTCCTGGACTCTAGCAAGGGCTCAGTGTGCCCAGGGGCTGGGCTGGTGCAGCATGCTGTCCCAGGGATCCCCTGGACCTTGGGCTTATCTAAGCATGAGCAACAAGAGCTAAAAGGGAGGAGCACGGCAGTGAGCAAAACTCTCTCCCTTGGTTATACTTTAAGAAGGTGACCCGCCCCAGGGCAAGGGAAGCACTCACACCCATAATCCCAGCATTGGACCGTGGAGTGCTGCCCTCTGCCATGCGCTACTCTTCTTTGGAGCCAGCTGAGTATGGACTGAAACCTCCATAAACTGTGAGCTAAATAAGCCTTTCCTTCTTAATTCTTGGGTGTTGAGTATTTTGTCCCAGCAACAAGAAAAAAGTAAAACACTCTTCCATGTTTATGATGTGAAGACTTGCTATCATCAGGTGGTCTTCCTCAGAGGAGTGGGAGGGCCAGAGGGCGCGAGGCCTTGAGGCCAGGCCGAGAAGACAGGTGTTAGCGGCTGTGCTCACCGTGTGGAGTCCAGGGCTGAGTGCAGAATGCACATAAGACCGAGCGGGGTGGGCCACGGCTCACTGGCTGCAAAGCAAACCCTGGCACTGGGGCCCTCGTCTGAGTCTCTGTGAGCCTGCAACTATTTCAGAGATGGGGGCAGGGGGCAGAGAAGGGGAGCAGAAGCCACCGCAACAAGCGACAGAGGTCCAGCAGAGCCGAGCTTGGTCTTGGGCCTGAAAATGACCCTCAGGGTGCTGCGCTTGCCCTCACGGCAGAAAGCGCAGCCGGAGCTCTGGCAGCTGTCCTAGCAGCTCCAGAGCCCCTCGGCTTTTTCCTGTCCCTGCAGCCCCAGGCCACCAAAAAACTGTGGTCTGGGGATTAACACCACAGGATGCCAGGGCCTGTGCAGCCCTCCCCGCTGCCCTTCTTCATCCTGCTTCCAGGGAGTGGCCCGGTGACCATGAGCCATGCGTATACCTCATCTGTCCCACTGAGCTGCACAGACACGGAGAGCACCTGGCTCCCAGAGTGCTTTCTAACAGCAGATCTATCTCAGCACCTTCTGCCGTCTAGATAGGACAAGAATCCCCAAATCACGGGGTGCTGTTTTGGGCGCTTTCCTTAACAGTTTCATCCTCCTGTGTCTCTTTCCCTTGTGTTCTACTTAGCTCTGAGAAAAGGCTAGGCCTGCCCTTGGCACTGCTTAGACATTTCCCCGGGTGCAGGTTCCACACCTCTGCTTCACACCCAGGAGCTACACGAAGTCACGGCCGCTGTGCACCACCTTTCCTGCAGGGTCCAGCGAGACAGCCCTCACCCCCGGCTGGGTCCTACCCATTGTCCCAGTGCCCACACCCCACCAACAGTCCAACCAGGCAGCCGTGGCTTCCTCATCAGGCTCCTTGAGGTGTCCCCCTCCTGACTTTCCTCTGTCCACTGCCAGGCAAAGTCCACGACCTCTTGGCTGGAAGCAGCAGAAATTCTCCTCTCCCAGTCCCCAGCTGTAGGTCGAAGTGTGGCCAGCTGCCCCCAGCTCAGCCAGACAGCTGGCAGGACTGTGGCGCTCAGCAGCAGCAGCAGCAACAGAGCCATCTCCTGTCTCAGGTCCCGCCGCGTCCCCCAGGGCAGCTCACCCAGCCTGGCTAAGCCTGTAGAATCCTGTCACTTACCCCTGGGTCTGACGAATGCCCAAGAAGAGCTACAAGGACCTCAAAACCCAGAGACTCGAGCCCTGGAGCAGCTGCTGTCTGACTCCTCCCCCATCTCACCCTGAGACCCAGCTGTATGCGTCCTTCCCCACTTGCCTTCTTTTGGGGTTTCCGGGCCCGGCTGTGGCACCTTGGGGCATTTATGTCCCTCTGCTGCCAGGCATGGTTCTGAAGACACGGTGTTCTGGGCTTGCAGCCCACCCCCACATCCAGCATCTCTTGTGGGACCCCGATCCTGCCCTCGTCAGTGGCCCAGGGTCCCCTGGGGAAGGCTCCTGGGCTCCAGGGCTTCAGAGCAGGCAACTTGAGACCTCCTTGGCCCTCAGACCCTCAGTGTCCTCACCCTTCAGGGGATAGCATCTGGAGCCCAGACCTTGCCTCACCAAGGGTTCCCAGGGAGGAGCCTGGTACACAGCCCCATTGAGATGCATTCCACATGTGAGGCGAGGTGTGTTTGGGGGGTCAATGGTTTGCATGTGGCGGGTGAGGCAGCAGTGCTGTGGGCCCAGGAATCTTAGCCAGCGCCTGGCTGGCTTCAGGGAGGACTTAGCCAAGCTCCCAGGTCACAGGTGGCCATCAGTCCCGGGGAGAGGCCATGGCTGGGTGCCCGCCACCCAGCTCTAGCCACCCTTGGAGCACAGCCAGGGGCTGAAGCAGCTAGTGCGCCTCCACTCTAGCCTGTGCTTTGCAGGGACAAGGACTCATGGCTTCTCAGGCCCCACCCTCCTCACCAAGCGTCCCAAAGCTCTGGAAGTCATTCAGCATACCTTGTGCCTGGCAGAAAGGGGAGGGCATCATGGGTTGTGGAACAGGCCAAGACAGGTACAGGTGGAGCCAAGAGCCTGGCACCCAAAAGGCAAGTGTGCACAGGGCTGGGTACTGGCACAGGCTGGCTCTCCAAAACAGTGACAACTCTGCAGGCAGGCCCCCTTCTCCATAGGGCAAACCTTGATAGCAGCCAGCCCTGCTGCCCATCCCTCACGCACACAGCCTGGCAGCTCTAGCTATAAACCACTCGCCTGACACCAGCACACCTCCTTCCATGCTGCTGGGTGCCATGGGAGCTGGAAAATTGGTCAAATGCGTGTAAGTGGAACTAGGCCTCAGTACCCAGTGCACTAGGGACAGGCTACCTCAGTCCTGAGATAGGCATCCTGACTGCTTAATGTCGGCTGCTCGTCACTAGGCAACCTCGTGTCACATGTTGCTAGCTTTGCAAAGTATCTAAACGTCCTTATGGTTGCTCCCGGGCTCATCTCACCAGCTAGGAAGACGAGTCACTACATAACCCAGCTCTCCTCTTCTTCTCCACCTTTTCTTCGTTCCTGCTGCCATTTCTCCCTGGATAGAACAGATCACACTGAGACCCATAGATCCTTACACATAGCTGGTTTTTTTCTTCACTCACTCTGTTTTGAGGGGATGGGTTTTGGACATAGGGTCTGCATAGTCAAGGCGGCCTCGCACTATATAGGCCAGGCCGGCCAGGAACTGTGAGATGCTGGGGCTGGACTGGGTCACTGGGGGCCACTGGCCAGGGTGTCGGTATTATGATGTCTCCCCAGGCCCTGGTCCCAAGAGCCAGGCCAGACACAGACACCAGTGGCAGCCACTCTGGAGTGGAGCCAGCGAGCCCCTCCCCACCTTGGAGCAAAGCCCAGACTCCTGGACCTGTGGTGTGCGCAGCCCCCAGTGCTGGTGCCGTGGAAGACTCACCGAGATCCCAGCCCTATGGGAATCTGCACAGGGGCTGGGGGGTGGGGAGGTGCCAGGTGTGCACACTTGTGCACATGTGTGCATGTCACGGGGGGTGTGGGCTCGTGTGGCACAGGGCTTCCTGCAGTGGGTCCTGGAGCCTGCACTTTTCTGCCCGACCTGCTTTTGGAGCTGAGCTCCCATGGAGCCAACACAGTCTGAGCAGCCCTGGTGAGCCCACTCAGGGGGGCAGTGTGCATCACAATACCATGCCCTTCACGGGTCCCTGCCCCTTCTTGCCAGGCCCAGCCCTTGTACCCCTCCAGTCCCCACACAGGGCTGGGAGTCACCTTTGTCAGTCTCAGTCCTTTCGCCTTTACCACCTGGCCTGGGCGGGCTCGGACAGAGAGCCATCTGCCAGCTCCCAGCCCAGGGCCCATGGGACACTATGTGGACACAGTGTGAGCCCCTGTGGGCTGGGTCAGGCTGGACCCTGACCAGCACCAGTGCCTGAGGGGCCAGGGGAGGAGAGGCCAGGAGAGACAACTCACCCACCTCTCCATGTGCCATCCTGTGTCCCTCAGTACCCAGTCACAGGAGAACACAGCCTAGCCTTGCACCTGGGGGTGTGAAGAGAGTCAAGCTTCCTTCCCTTGCAGCCCAGAATACATCCTGGGGTGGGGCCCTGTTCCCACACCCCGCGGGCTCCAACCTATGCTACCGGGAAGTTGGAGGGTGTGCGTTCTGGCTCAAGTCATGGAGGGGTCCCTGCACAAGTGTGTGCAAGCTTCAGAACGCATGTGAGCACCTACAGCAGCACCCCAGACCCAAGGGCACAGGGCATGAAGACACAGCACTTCAATGGCAAGTGTCCTTGTCCCATGGGCACTGTTGCATGTGCCATCTGTCACCCACTCCACCTCACCCTGCTAGCATGCCTGCATGAGGAACCCTGGCTTCAGCAGGACGCAGGTGCTGGGACCTGGCCAGGCACAGCTCAGCATGGGTGTGCATTCTGGCTCAAGTCATGGAGGGGTCCCTGCACAAGTGTGTGCAAGCTTCGGAACGCATGTGAGCACCTACAGCAGCACCCCAGGCCCTGGGGACCAGCCACGCACCCCAGGAGGGAGCGTTCCTACCCTCCTTGGCCCTCTCTGCACCTTCACATATTTGGGGTGGGCTTTTGCAGACTTCTCTTGAGTCAGGGTCTCCCTGTATTGGTCAGTCTGAGTCCACACAGTCCTCCCGTCTCAGCCTCTGAGGTGGCTGGGACAACAGGAGCAAACCACCATACCTGGGTTTTGTGACTTCTATTGCTTTTGTTTGTTCTTTTTTTTTTTTTTTTGTACCAGGGATTGAATTTAGGCCTTGTGCTTGCCAGGTAGGTGTTTGTGCCACTGAGCTATCTCCACAGCCCTGACTTTCATTATTTTTAATTTTAAAAAAAGGCTGGGCAGATAGCTCAGCAGATTAAAGCACCTGCTTAGGCAGACACAGGGACCAGGGTTCAATCCCCTGCCCCTGCATACTGTGCCGGCCCCACCCCCAGAGCATGTTGAGATAGCGATTGAGCCTGGGTGTGGCGGTGCACACCTGTAATCCCAGCACTTGAGAGGCTGAAAACAGGAGGATCACTCCAAATCTGATCTGTGTAGTGAGACCTTGTAGGCCCTGTATTAAATACATTTCAAAAAATCAAAATGAACTAAAAACACAAGCAGCTATTACTGAGCTTTTTTGCAACTGATGTTTTCCTTCTGTTAAGCTTCTGGGTCGGTTTACTTAGATTTTGTATTGATTTTGCAAGTCAAGCTTTGAGCAGACCCCTGCATTTATGGCCTAGCCTGCAGAGCACTCCAGCCAAGACTCCAGATGTCTCATGTTGTGTGGACAGGAGCAGCCTCACTCCTCACCTGTGCCTCCTTTTCTAGAACAGAGAATAACGCACACCCACTTCAAAGCAGATTCCCTGTGTTTCATTGCAGAAAGTCAGAAGTCGCAGCCTCTGTAGGGTTGGCTGCTCTGCCCCCACCTGGCAGATGGGGCTGCCTGCATGGCAGTTACAGGTCTGTTCAGTGCCACCTCTCTGAGCAGTGTTCTCTCCAGTGGGTCCCCCCCCAGAGCCAGGCCTAGTTGCATGGCACCTCAGGTGACATCTCCAGAGCTGTGAGAGGAAGGACTGGGATGAGTGCTAAGGAGTTGTATAGCCTACTTTGATTCTTAAATCTACACAAGCGAAGTGCAGGGTGTGCTGATGCATGCCTGTGATCGCAGCATTCAGGAGGCCGAGGCAGAGGATTGCCGAGAGCCAGCCTGGGCTACGCAGGGAGACCTTGTCTAAAAAAAGGGAAACGGGCCGGGGAGATAGCTCAGTAGGATAAGCGCTTGACTGGCAAATGCAAGGATCTGAGTTCAATCCCCAGTTCTGCCAAAAAAAAAAAAGATTAAAAAAAAGGAAACATTTCCAAGAGTGGCACTACATGGAAGAAATGCAGGCTATGGGAGGAGTATAAAACAACCGACCCCCATAATATCATTGTATCAGTAAAGCGTTTTCATTAATCATCATGTATTTCTTTTCCTTCCATTCTGTTTTCCAATAAATTGACACACATGTGCCCTGTAGACACAAACAGCTATGTAAGTCTCCAGTGGGAGTGGGACAGTTGTTTTATCTTCCTGACAGCATGCAACGCGGCCCTGTGGTCCCACTCCTGATTGCACGCTCTCCTTTCCGTGGAACCATGGCTGGTGGTGTGGGCTTTTAGAATAGCCACGTTTGGGATCACCATCTTTTAGCAGTATGGCTTTTGGAACTCTGAACTTTGGGGGTCTTGACACTTGGGCGTGTCTTCAGGGCCACAGCCGGAGCCCTTTCAGGCCACATGGGCACTGCAGGCTCATCACGTCCCAAGTCTTGGTTGTTGCGAGGTGTTCACCGAGCTGTTTCCCCTCCTGAGAGCCAGGTAGGAAGGGAAGAGCATGCTGCACAGTGCCCGCCTCTGAGCAGGAGCTGGGGCCACGTGGGCCATGCCTCTTCCACTCCTCCTCGGAGATGGAGGAGCTCAGCGCTGCGCTCTGCGTGCGCTCCTGTGGACCTCAGAAAACAACAGATTCTGAGCAGTGTGACTCGCATGCTAGCCTGGGCTCAGTCCCTGCACCCAGGACACATGGACGTGGAGGGCCCAGGGCCCAGCGGCAACCATGCTGGCCAGGGTTCTTGAAGGCAGGATTGCTCAGATGCTGGGAGACGCCACTTCACACAAGCAACACCAGAGCACGGACAGCTGTCTGCAAGTAAGGGAGGTCCTCGCTGTGCCTGGGGAGCCTGGGGAGCCACTGCCGGGACCCCAGGCCACCTCCCTGTTTTCCTGGAAGCTGCCCTTGTCCCCGCATCTGGATTCTGCTGTGGTGTACATGGAGGCTGACGGATGAAGCAGCTCTGTGGAAAACCTCCCCACCAGTGAGTGACAAAAGCTGTCACCACTGGGGCATCAAGAGGTCGGACATGACCCAGCCCACAGGCTCTGGGCAGGATGGCCAATGCCTCCCACCGCACGGGTTATGCCCTGGGCATCCCAGGCTGCTGAGTTGGAGGTCGTGCTGAGAGGTGGCACTGTTCACTGTGTTCAGCAAGGTGCTAGTGGCCAGGAGCCCCACAAGGCACCCACGCCATCCCGGGAGCCCCTCCCTCCTTCTGTACCTCAGTTTCCCTGGAGCCTGCTGCATTCTGTATGGGCACCCTCATGTGCTGCCATCACCCCCTTTCCCTAGACCTGCCCAGTGCCTGAGCCTCCAAATACTCAGTGGTGGAGGGTGGGGGCCCACAAAGGCACCCACTACCCTACTGCCATCAGTGCCTGCTGCTGGGGAGAGCGCAGCAGGAACTTGTAGAAGAACGAGGAGGCCCTCGCGGGCCGGCCACGGTGGGGAGGCCTGGTCAGGGCTGTTCTGGGGAGGGGCCTCCCTCCCTGCAGGACCAGAGGAAAAGTTCCACTTCTTCTTCAAAACTCGGACCCCACCTTTTTGTGAACTTAGGAAGTTCAGAGACAATGGCCCCGCACAGGAAGGAGTGTGCTGGCCAGGACACCAGGGTGGGTATCCCCATCTCCCTGGTGTGGGGATCCTTGCAGCTTGGCACTGCACATGGCCACGGCCCAGAGGAGCTGGGAAGGGGAGCAGTCCCTGGAGGAGAGTGGTGAGCACAGCCCTGACATGGGTGGGGCAGGGGCCAGCTGTGGCAACAGCGAAGCCTCAGGCCGCGGTGCTGTGGTGCCCAACAGGGCCAGGGCCAGTGCTGAGCACCCAGCTCCAGGGCCCGCTCTGCTGCAGTGCCGCAGGAGGGCATGCACACTGATGCCCACACACGGAGTCTTCAGTCAGGGAGAGCCCAAGTTCAGTCACCTATAGGGCATCAAAGCCCTGAAGCACAGGAGGCCCAGAGCGTGCTGCAGGAGAGGCAACTCCAGAGTGCCATGTGCTGCCGAAAATAACATTAAACGTATTCAGCTGTTTTAAAGTCCTGAAAATCTGTCCCATTCACACTGGCCCCTTGCTTTTCTGACACCTCTGCCATGTGGCTGTGTGTGGGTGTGTTTCCTACATGCCTGTGTACAAGTCCCCTTGGACTACAGTTTCTGAGGTAGAGCTTGGGACTGCAGCAGTTGCCTGCTCTGGGCCAGGCAGTGTGCATTTCATCCCACAAGGGCGTGTGGTGTGTGTGCACACACACAGCCACAGGCTCCAGCACAGACACACACATGGGCACACGCGCACACACAGACACCCACAGGCTCCAGCACAGGCACACACATGGACACACGCACACACACAGACACCCACAGGCTCCAGCACAGGCACACACATGGGCACACGCGCACAGACAAACACCCACAGGCTCCAGCACAGGCACACACATGGGCACACACGCACACACACACACCCACAGGCTCCAGCACAGGCACACACACGGGTACACGCTCAAACACACCCACAGGCTCGAGCACAGGCACACACATGGGCACACGTGCACAGACACACACCCACAGGCTCGAGCACAGGCACACACATGGACACACACGCACACACAGGCACCCACAGGCTCGAGCACAGACACACACATGGGCACACATGCACACACACACCCACAGGCTCGAGCACAGGCACACACATGGGCACACGTGCACACCCACACACCCGCAGGCTCGAACACAGGCACACACATGGGCACTCGCACACACACACACAGTGGATAGAGCACAGGCACACACATGGGCACACGCGCACACACAGACACCCACAGGCTCCAGCACAGACACACACATGGGCACACGCGCACACACACA
>NW_004524886.1:938231-959480 GCF_000260255.1 Octodon degus
CACACACATGGGCACACGCGCACACACAGACACCCACAGGCTCGAGCACAGACACACACATGGGCACACGTGCACACACACACACAGGCTTGAGCACAGGCACACACATGGGCACACGCGCACACACACACACACACACAGGCTCCAGCACAGACACACACATGGACACACGCGCACACACAGACACCCACAGGCTCAAGCACAGGCACACACATGGGCACACGCGCACAGACACCCACAGGCTCGAGCACAGGCACACACATGGACACACGCACACACAGGCACCCACAGGCTTGAGCACAGACACACACATGGGCACACGTGCACACACACACACCCACAGGCTCCAGCACAGGCACACACATGGGCACACGCACACACACACACACACAGAGGCTCGAGCACAGACACACACATGGGCACACGCGCACACACAGACACCCACAGGCTCGAGCACAGGCACACACATGGGCACACGCACACACACACACACACCCACAGGCTCGAGCACAGACACACACATGGGCACACGTGCACACACAGACACCCACAGGCTCCAGCACAGACACACACATGGGCACACGTGCACACACAGACACCCACAGGCTCCAGCACAGACACACACATGGGCACACGCGCACACACAGACACCCACAGGCTCCAGCACAGACACACACATGGGCACACACACACACACACACACACAGGCTCGAGCACAGGCACACACATGGACACACACACACACACACACAGGCTCCAGCACAGACACACACATGGGCACACACACACACACACAGGCTCGAGCACAGACACACACATGGGTGCACACACACACACACACACACACACAGAGGCTCCAGCACAGACACACACATGGGCACACACACACACACACACACACACAGGCTCGAGCACAGACACACACACGGGCACACGCGCACACACACACACACACAGGCGCGGCACTTGCACACACACACAGAGGCACATGCACACACTCCTGCAGAGGTGAGATCCAGACCAAGCACCCTCATCCAAACCTCTTGGAACCCAGTGTTTAACTCTTTGTTTACTTTATTTGGCTTGTTCCACATACATGTTTGACCTTGTAATAGACACACCCGGTTGTGGCACCTGTGCTCCCACATGTCAGCTGACAGTCACTTCATGCAGCATCACCGGACACGAGTTTGGATACCACCTGTCCCTCAGGTCTGCGTCGACGCTGAGCTGGACTTTCTGGCAGGCCATGTGTTCTGAGCTCTGAGTGTCTGGTACTCCAGGCTGTCGGACACAGACCTGAACATGCCAGCTGTCCAGATGGTGACAGCACCCAAGGGACGGGCTACAGGCGATGACCAGTGGGCTCCAGTGTCTGTGAAGGCTGATCCATGCTCCCCATGTCTGGGCTCCAGGGAGCAGCCCGGGGCACAGGGTGCCCTATGTGTTGGACACCCCACCCAACAGAGTTCTGACGGGGGCGAGCCCTGCAGAGGTGAGGCAGCCTCCCAGCCCTGTCAGGCGTCCCTGTGGGCTGCTGGACACGCTGGGCTGGGCGTGGGCACCTTGGTACTGGAGCATTCCTCACAGGCAGCTCGGACCTGGCCCAGCCTGGTGGCACCACGCCATGGCCCCTGGCTAACCCTGCCAGGGCTGGGTGTGGCTTGCCCGGGGCTGCAGAGCAGCTAGCCGGGGGCCCCCCGGCCCCTCCCACAGACCTCTCAGCGAGCTTGTGGGGCAGGGACAGTGCTTCCTGTGCTCTTGGGCAGCCCCCAGACCCATCAGGCGGGCTCTGCCACAGCCTGGGGTCCTCAGGCCACCACAAGGTCACTCTGCAGGTCCCACCTGCCTCCTGGGTGGCCAGAAGCGCAGCCAGGCTGCTGGCAAGGACAGCAAGAGGGGCAGGTTGTGTGTCAGGCCCTTAGAGAGAACAAGCCCCACCCGCCGCGCCTCCCCTTCCCATCAAAGGCAGGCTGCTGGCATTGTGGAGCTTCCGCCCTTCCAGGAGCAGCCCAGCAGGAAGCCAGAAGCCAGAGGCCTGTGCAGGGTAGGACACTGGGCTGTGGCCCCAGAAGAGCAGAGGGGATCCCAGGGCAGGGGTTGCCTGTGGCTCGTCCTGCAAGTCAGAGCTCGGCCAGGGCTGGGTGTGGCCCACAGAGCTCCTGGCCACTCTGGCCACCAGGAATGTGAGAAAGGGCAGTGACTGCACAGTACTGTTCCCTGTGCAGGATATCTGCTGGGGGGCAAGCAAGGCACAAGGTCCTGCAGGGCTGTGGGGTCCCCCAGGCACCAGGCGGGGCCTGCAGAGCCATGTGCACTCAGCCTTCGCACACAGGGCAGAGATGGCTTCTGCTTTCATGCACCTGTGGCCAGGACCTGGACAGGATGCACAGCCCCGTGTGACCCAGGATGAACCCAAGCCAGGGTTTGGGGTGGGGACTGCCACCTTCCTCAAAGCCTCCTGGACTTGGCCTTGGCCACATGGGTCCCCCGCACCCATTTGTCCACCTTCCCCAGGACGTAGACTGCCCCAGCTTCCTGACCAGTCTGAGCCCTGCTGGCTTTTGGTCAGGGGCACAGGGCACTGTGTGGGGTGTTTGTAGGAGGCAGGGTGGAGTCACTGTGCCCAACCCAGGGTCACTCGATGCAGCTGTTCTGTGTGTGTCACAGAGCAGCACACATTCACAGGTGAAACAGTCATGGGACACATGAGAGAGCAAGGGGTACCTGTGTCATCCATGGGCACATGCCACCTGCATGGCACAGGGCACATGGTCACCTCTGCCACCACCCTGCTCTCCAGGGACACCCTGGCCAAGGGGTTCTGCTGCCTGGGAGTCTCAGGGGCCCACTGGGATACAGAGCTGAGGCTGGTCCCTGGGAGGCATGGGACCAGGCCAGGCTGAGGCTACAGGAGCCCAGCAAAGCTGTGGTCAAGTGAGCAGGGTCAGCAGGAAGGCCTGAAGTTGCCACATGGGTACTCAGCAGGATGCAGGCATGCAGATATCAGGAGCAAACCACACACACTTGCTGCAGGGAGCAGGGAAAGCACAGGGCCCCCAGTGTACCCTGCAGCTCTCAGCCACAGGACCCAGCCACCCAGGGCTTCCCAGGCTACCCCTCCCTAGAAAGTGTCCAAGGGGCCACGCCCCTCAGTGTGCTACAGCCCAGCCTCAGGCCCTTAGGGCTGGCCAGGGCACACTGCCCTTACGGCCCACTCTCCACATGACTAGCTGCCCCGCCCAGCCACCCCACTCAAAGGCCTGCTTGTGCCTCACTCCAGGGGCAGGGCTCCCTCTACCCTCAGGAGAGGACAGGGCCACCAGGCCTGTCAGGACACATGAAGTAGGTGTCTCTTGGGGCATCGCTGCCTCCTGTAGGCATCACCCCATAAAGGACAACATGGAGGTATTGGAGGTTTCTAAGAACAGGGCCCTGTGTGTGTCAGCCCGCAGCATAGCTGGGTTCTGTGCACCCCCTGGAAACTGCAAAGTAAGCACAGGTGAGCCCCAGGTGGGACACTGAGACCCCGACAGGCGGCTTCCTCCTTACCCAAAGTTGGCCCACTGACGGCCGTGTCCTGCATCCCCTGGATGAGCTGGGTGGCCACTCCGGCGTCAGGGCTGCTATGGGCCCCATGTCTCTGCCTGCACGTGATGGGAAGAAGTGGCAGCTGACTCACATTCTATGCTGAGTCTCCTGAAGTGTCTCCTGGGCTGCCCCATTAAGGTTGATGTGCCTAAGCACGGCCCTGCACAGTGCTGAGAGGGACTGGGGCCTTGCAGGTGCCACCTTGGCTCAGGGAGCAAGGTCTCCCCAACACACCACCAGTGTCTCCTGTCACATGTGCTCCTGCCACACACCCTGTGACACTGCCCGAAGGCCACATTTGCCACGCTGCCTTTCTCACAGTTCTTGTATGGTCTTAAGGCCCGGGAAGGAGCTCGATGGAGTGGAACATGAAAATCACCAGGCTGGCCATTTCTGAGCACTGTTCAAGAGTGTCAGGCACACCCACAGTGCTGTGACCGTAGGAGCCATCTCGCTCCGTAACATGTCCCATGTGGCAACTGGAACTCCACTTTTTGTTCTTGTTGTTTTTAAATTTTATTTTTGTATTTTAGGAAAAAGGTCTACAGGGTATTCAGGGTCTCACTAGATGGGACTCATAGTGATCCTGTTTCCAGCCTCCCAAGTGCTGGGATTACAGGCAAGCGCCACCACCACACCCAGTCTCAATCTCCATCTCAGTACACCCCAGGGGCAGGGCCGACATTACATTTTATTTTATTTTTATTTTATTTTATTTTTTGGCGAAACTGAGGATTGAACTCAGGCCCTTTCACTTGTCGGGCAAGCGCTTATTCTACTGGGCCATCTTCTCGGCCCTAAATTTTATTTTAAAGAGGAAAAAAATTTAACAATTTGAGCACAAGATAATAGGAGGTTAGCAGTGGGTCATCCCTTCCCGAGATGGGCTCTCTCTGTGCAAGCCCAGCTGGCCTCACACTCACAGCCGCCCTCCTGCCTCAGCTCCCCAGCGCGGGGTCACAGGCGCTGCCACACTGCCGCTCTGAAGCGCAGCTGTCCATCTCCTCTTCTCCACTCTGCTGTCCAGCTTGAGAGTCTTGAAAGCTCGCTCCATGAGCCTCATCTGAGTGCAATCGGACAGTCTTTGTCCTTTGTTTTCTTTCCTGGTTCTGAGTATTGAACTTAGAGCCCACACGCTGAGTACATTTCCTGACCCTTTTTTATTTTTTGAGAAGAGTATTGCTAAGTTGCCCAGGCTGGGCTTGAACTCATGATCCTCCTGCCTCAGCCTCCAAGGCATGTACCACTACACTGGGCCTGGTATTTGTCTTTTTATAAACTGGGTTTTTAAAGCAAATCAAATCTAATAGTATATAAGAAAAGATAACACAGCATTACAATTGTGCTTTGTCC
The DNA here is from genome assembly GCF_000260255.1 of Octodon degus. Taxonomy (NCBI): domain Eukaryota; kingdom Metazoa; phylum Chordata; class Mammalia; order Rodentia; family Octodontidae; genus Octodon; species Octodon degus. Next base: position 943,176 of record NW_004524886.1, read on the forward strand.
CAGGTTTGCAAAGTTGTCTCAGCATTTTTAAAAATTCAGTCTCAGGGCTGAGGATATAGCTCAGAAGCACAGGGCCTGCCTGGTAACAAAGCCAAAAACTGGGTTGTTTTACTTAACCTAACAGCCTCAGGGCTCATTCAGATTGAGTGTACACCATAGTTTTCTTCTTTGTGAAGAATGAATGACATTTCTTCGACGCCTGGGCCGCATAGCTTGCCTGGTCCCTCTCCAAGGGGCGCCGGTCCCTTTCGTGTCTTAGTTGGCAATGATGTTGCCCAGCTCAATGTCCAAACAGCACTGTGACACCCCGTCTTTCATCCTCCTGAGTGTTCACCCCAAGGGAACTGGCGGGTCACTTGGCAATTCTGAGGGGTCCGGGGCCATCTTCCCGCCTCCCCACCAGCAGTGTGTGAGTCTCCCTGTGTCCTTACCAATACCTGTTCTCTTCATTTTTAAAATCATAATTCTACTGGTTGTGAAATGATATCTAAGTGTAGATTTGATTTGTGAATTCTTGATAATGATATTAGACATTTTAAAAATCAGGAATATACATTAATTTTAAAACTGTTTCCTATACCTACTGAGTTGAGCAGCAGGTTTGCATTTTGAGTCCACTAATACAGTGAATCATAGAGATTGAATATTTATTTACTTACTGGTATTGGGAATAAAACTCAGGACCTGGTGCTTACCAGGCAGGCCCTGGACCGCTGAGCTAGAGCCTCAGCCCTTAGACTGAATTTTAAAAAATGCCAAGACAACTTTGTAAAACTGGGACAAACCATGGTTCTTATGCTGTATTATCTTTTCTTATACACTGTTAGGTTTGAATTGCTTTAAAGAAAAGAAAAAAGCAGGCTGCAGTGCAGCTCTGTGGCAGAGAACTTGTGCAGCTCACTGGAAGCCCAGAGTTCACCCAGCACTACAGGAAAGACAACTGGAAACTCCCCACTCAGAAGGAACTCCGGCCAGCATCAGTCTCATGTCCTCCTCAGCGTTGCGAGCCCAGCAATGTCTCTCCTCTGCAACTTTCTCTAAGATTTTTGGCAGAATTAGTGTAACTTGTTCCCCAGTATTTGGTAGACTTCTCCTCTGAAGCCCTCTGGACAGGGACCAATCACTAGGAAAGTGTTTTTAGGAACTTTCTCTGACACAGACTACTTAGGTACCTCGTCGGAGTGCTTTACTGCATAGAAGGCCTCTATTCACATCACGCGGGTATCAACTCTTGGGAAAGTGTTGCTCAGAATCCTTATTACTGTCTGTATCTGATCTTCTAGTATTTGTAGGCCTGTAGGCAAGCCACCTCTGTCACTCGATCCATGGGAAGGCCACCTCTCACTCCTGACATTGGCAGTGTGCACCTTCTTTCAGCTTTTCCTCCTCAGTGTGACGAAAGGTTTGTTGAGTTCACTGTCTTCTCAAAGAACTGGCTTCGGGTTTTGCAGATGGTGATGGCCAATTTGCAAGGAGCATCGATCCACTCGAGAGACGCCTAGGACATGACGCACTGCTGTCTCTGGGCGTGTCTGCAAGTGTCTCCAGAGACAGCTGGATTGGGAAGGCCAACCTCAGGAGCAGGCCAACCCCTGATGAGGGCATTGTTGGAGGCAGTATTGGGAGGTGACAGACAGAAGGTGGAGCCTGCCTGAAGCCAAGGGGCCAGGGTGTGGCCACAGGGATCTGCCCCGGCTCCTAGCTGGCTCCTCCCTCCTCTGTGCTTCCTGGACAGAGCCTCTGGAACTGAGGGTGCCGCCCTCTCTTGTAGGCTATGGACGGGTGACTAACACAGTTTGCATTCTATTGATTTTCTACTTATGCTACCAGATTTTAATTTTTTCTCTTTGTCTCCTTTTAGAAAGTTTCTATTTTAAGCTCTCTTGTACTTAAGCTCAGTAATCCTATCGAGAACACTAGGCCACACTAAGCTTCTCCTGCACGGGTTCCCTCCAGACGCCAAAGCCTCACTTCTGCATGCCCCGCTCCGCCTCCTTCATGCTTCCGGGCACCACTGTGAGCACAGAAGACCACCACATCGCCCACCCCAGTCTTGCATCCGTGTCAGCGAGGGCTGGTGCTAGCTGCCCAGCGAGGCCCTGTGGGCCACGTCCTCACTCATCTGCATGTCTGGTATCCCCTAGATGCCAGGCATAGGGGATTTTACCTATTGGCTGCTGGACATTGTTGTGTTCTCACAACTCTTCAGCTCAGCCAAGAACTCACTTAGTTGCCCAAATCCAGTTCTTTCTGGGACTTGTGCTGGGGATGGGCAGCACTGTCCCTCACTCTGGGGTTGCAAGTCATCCTTCCTTGGACAGTGAGAACCTACCTCTCTCAGGTAGCCTGGCTCCCACCTTAGGGGACTTCCCTGCATTCTGTGTGCTGCCCTCCTCCCTCCAGGGGCTCTGTCCCTTGAGCTGTCCTTCTGGGGACCTCACTGTGCCTGGTGCAGGCTGGTGCTGACCCCGAGCTGCATCCTGGAAACTGCAGCTGCCCCTAGGAGGTGGCCACCTCCTCCCTTCTCTCTGGATCACCACCATTCACCACCTGATGGTTCAGCTTTGTAAACCAATGTCTTACATTTCTTATTTTTTACTTTTTGGTGTTTCAGGTAGGAGCCCAATCTGGCTCCCTCTTCATCATCATAGATTTATCATTGTATTTTTGCAAATCAAAATAAAAGCAGGGTTTTTGTTTTGCTTTCTTTGTAATAGGTTCTAGCCCTAGGATGAATTGCTAAAATCATTATGATGGTCATCTAATATGGCTGATGCCCTTAAAACAAAAGCCCGACTTCCCCAAGACCACCTCCCCTTCTTCTCCAACTTAGCCCAAGACGTAATTTACTTCCACCCTTCCCTCCACCTCAGGGAAGACTCGATCAGCTCCCTTGGGTATATCTAAACATTCCTTCAAGCCTCTCCCCAGGCAAAAAGCCATAGAAGCTTTGGCCTCCCTTTGTTCCAATCCAGAGAGAATTCCTCGTCCTTCCCCACACTCTCTCCCGTGCCCTCAAAAAAATCAAGCCCCTTCTTCCTTGTGCCTGTTTCTCTGCTGTGCTGCCAAGTACCTATCAGTTTGCAGTACCAGGGATCAAACTTGGGACCATTGTGCTCGCCAGGAGGCCACTTGTGCCGCTGAGCTATATCCCTGGCCCTTGCAGTTCTCTTTTAAAAACTGGACAAAGATAGCGCCGTGTCCATCCCCAGTTCTTTTCGAAGCACCTCTTTCCCCTTGCTCATGAGTAGCATCTCCTGACCTACATTCTAGTTCACGAATTCTCTTTTCATCTGGATCTACACTGTAGTTAAAACCATTCAGTAAGTTCTGAGTTTGGAATTTTGTGTTTTTCATTTCTAGAAGTTCCATGATGGCTCTTTTAAAAATCTCTCTTGTCAAATTTATAGTTTCCAGTTGTTGCAAAGAATTTACGAGCCTAGTTTGATTCCCTTGAGCATAATAAGCACATTCATTTTATGGTTTCTGGCTGATAACTCGGTCTCTGGATTTCTTCGCGTCTTTTTCCACAGCACACCACTTGCGTTTCTGACGTTTCTCCTCCATGCTTGAGAAAGATTTGAATTTTGTTGCAGACACCATCACAGACTAAGGGTGATGCTACCATTGTGCCCAGAGTACTCCTATTTGCTTCTGCCGGGCACACAAGTACCTGAGTGGGCAGGTCACACTACGCCAGCTGAGTTCAGGACCAGGAACATGAGCATTTTCCAAGTCCAAGGTCAGAGCTACTCAAAGACTCCAGGCTGGCCCCTGGCCACAGAGAGCTGCCTCGCCTCTGACTCACCTCTGACTCACTGTCCTCTGGCGCATTCCTCTCAGGCCAGCCAAAAGCAGGTGTGGCTGACTCTGGGCCACACCCTTGGTGGGTCCAGGAATCCCGCTTTGTTTCCTTTGCCCGAGCGCTTATATGGCCTTTTCCAATGGGGCACAACACCCCCCATCCTGGCCCACCCCGGTCTTACTGGAGGTCATCTCCACCACTCGGGAGCCCAGCTTCTGCAGGCGTCTGCCCCGAGTCGTGCGCTGTGCGCTGTGCGGAAGCCTGCATGCCCCCCATTCTGGGGTTGTTTCCATTTAGTTCTGTGGCGGGCTGAGGCAGGGCTGCCCTTCATGTCCCTTCCCAAGGTGTCCCAGGCCTCATGCTGGGGATGGGAAGCCTCCGTGGACCACCATCTAATTTTGCGTTTCATCCCACAACAATTTGGTGTTTGTTTCCCCAAATCCACAGGCTGCAGGCCCAACTGCCCGTGTGCGGGTGTCCGTGGTGATGCCCTGGGGTGAGGTCCTACAGCTCTGGCACCCTCTTGCTGCCTGCACCCTGAGGACCAGCCACGCTGATCTAGCCCAGGCCCAGTCCTCTATGTGTAGGCAGCTGAATTAGACAGAAATATTCTAGGCAGTCAGACAGGGCCAGGCCCCCAAGGAGATGAGATGGAAGACAAGGTGACTTTGCAACTTGGAAGAGACAGACACTCCCACATGGGCCCCACCTCAAGACAAAAGAGGAAACACATACAGCGACATACTTCCTAGGGAGGGGCATCAGGGATTGATATTCTAAATAGGTATTAATCACCTTGAAAGAGCCCTATTGAGTCACTAGCCCAACCCCAACAGGAAGAGCCCCTGTCCCATATTCATGCGCGCTTGCTATGTGACTTGCTTCCCTATTTGGTCCTGGATTTAATCAATTCTACCTGAGCAATGGTGCTTTTAACCTCATTGGTTGACCATAGTTTTGGCCCACCTCATGCCCACCTAAGCAAGTTCCCATGTTCTCCACCACCTTAGACCCGCCTCACATTGTTTTACACTATAAAAGTCCCTGAAAGAGACAGTTCAGGGACCTCCCGCTCAGTGCCTGTCCCTCCTTCTGTCCCTCTCAGACAGCAGTTTTCTTTCCCACAATAAATATATTCTGCTCATAACCTCCATTTGTTCCCAAAATTCATTCTTTGGTTTTAGAGAACACGAACTCATCCTAGGCACCTTTCAGGTCAAGAGTTTCACTTTTACCCTGTGTTATCCAGACCGAGAAGACTGCAGTTTTTCAGCCCTTCAGACCCTGGCCGTGGCTGACGCACATGAGGTCTGTGCTACCCGGGAGCTGCCTCAGTCTGGGTCGCACTGCTGTGACAACCATTGCATCATTGTAAACTGCTTCCCGGGGCCTAGTTCTTCCTAGGCCTTTATTTTTCTACTTGGCTTATAATCTTTAAGCAATTTTGAGGGTGCATTTCAGAGAGTCCCTGAGGAGTCTCTCTGGCTCTCCTGAGACGGCAGGCTGTATGCCCCGTGCACAGCATCTCCCAGTGCTCAGGGAGCGCCAGCCGGGTTCTATGCTGCCCTCATCTTTCTTCAAGCGGTCCTATGGAGCCCTGGGTGGATCCCAGGGCTACATGCATGTGTTGCAACCCACACAGAGGTACAGCTGCCTGTGTCTTCCACGACCTCAAGGGGGAGGCCAGCGCCCGGAACAGAAGAGCGACCCCCAGCGAGCACAGGAAGCGGCCTGAGGGGCACCGTGGGGCGAGGGCCCGGCCAGCAGGGGGCTCATGGCGGTGCCGGCCAGCGACCCGGGCGCGCTCAGGCTCCTGCTGCCCCTGCTGCCCCTGCTGCTCCTGCTGCCTGCCACCCGCGCGCACCCCACTGCCCCCGCGCCCACCTGTGGCCAGCGTGCCCCGGAGGGCCGGGTGTTGGGCGGCGTGCCCGCGGCAGCGTATAGGTGGCCGTGGCAGGTGAGTGTGCACTATGCTGGCGTACACGTGTGTGGCGGCTCGGTGCTCGACGCCTACTGGGTGCTGTCTGCTGCACACTGCTTCAACCGGTGAGCAAGGGGCGGCGCTCGGCATGCGGGTCCCCTCCCTCTGCAACCCTCCCTATCCGCCTCCGGAGCCCTGGACCTGCCTGAGCCGGGACAGGGTGGCAGGTGGCGGCACTGGCTCTGTCCCCACTCAGGGAAAAGAACATCGCCACCTTCGACCTGTACGTGGGCCTCACAAACCTGCGGGCCGCCGGCGCGCACACACAGTGGTTTGCGGTGAGCCGCGTCATCCTGCACCCCAGCTACCAGATGTGGCACCCCGTGGGCGGGGACGTGGCGCTTGTGCAGCTGCAGTCGCGCATCGAGTTCTCAGACGCCGTGCGACCCGTGTGCCTGCCACCACCCACCCTACAGCTGGACAGCAACACAGCCTGCTGGGTCGCAGGGTGGGGGCTGGTGTCCCCGCAGGGTGAGGACAGGCCAAGAGGGGTGTGTGTGGTCACTGGAGTGCGGCCTGTGGGGCCCGCAGATGTGGGGTGGGTGGAAGTGCACCCTGGGAAGGGCTGGGTGTAACTACTGTCAGAGAGGGGACCCCTGACTCAGGCTGGGGCAAGTGGAGGGGGGGGGGCTGTCACAAGAGGCCTTGGCAGTGGGGGAGCCTCTCCGCAGGGGGAGCCCCAGGCTGGGCTGGCAGGCCTAGGAACCGTGGCCTGGAGCTGGGGCGGCTGCAGCCTTGAGGCCTCCCATGCAGCCACTGCCACATCTGGCTTCCCTCTCTGCAGGCCTGCCTAACGAGCTGCAGGAGGCCCAGCTGCCCCTGATTTCACAGGCCCTGTGCAGGCTTCTCTACTCGCCCTCCGCCATCCAGCAGGACATGCTGTGTGCAGGGAGCTTGAAGACTGCATGTGAGGTGTGTGCCCGTAGCCTGGCGCGGGGATGGCGGCCTGAGCACCTCCACTGGGAAGGGGCCTAACCTGCCCCATGTGGGACCTCAGCAGACCCCATCCTTTGCAGGGTGACTCTGGGGGCCCGCTGGTGTGCGAGCTCAACCACACATGGGTGCAGATTGGAATCGTGAGCTGGGGCCAGGGTTGTGCGCAGCAACTGTACCCTGCAGTGTTTGCCCGCGTCTCCTATTTCTCCAGTTGGATCCGCCATCACATGGAGAGGACACCCCTTCCAGAGCAGCCAGCCCCAACCCTGGCTCCTGCTCACAGTGCCACCCTCATTGTGCTGGTGCCGGTGCTGACCAGCCTGGCATTTTCCTAAGGGCCTGGGGATGCCCAGCGCCCTATGCAGCTCCTGTCTGTGAGGTAGAGGCTGGACCCAGCCGTGCAGCCTGAAAGGGGTTAAGTGGGGAGAGGGCTGGAGGGCGAGGCAAGACCAGGACCCCAAGCCGCAGATATTAAACGTTTGTGAAGCAGTGCCTCAGCCCCTGCCCTGGTCTGTCGCCCAGAGCCACTGTGGTCCCTCCAGCTGACACAGCAAGGTCCCGGGCCTGGGCTCTTGGGGGAGCCCCGCAGGGGACACCTGTGCAGAGCTGGGGGTGCAGTCAGAGCAGAGGCAAGAGCCCAGGCCACTGGGAAGGCCTCTAGCCTGTAGGTGGAGAGGTGCTGAAAATGTCAATCAAGCAGCTTAAGGAAACAGAAAACTCCATGAGCCAGCGAGGGCGGGCGCAAGGGAGGAGCTGAGAGACCCGCCCAGAAACGCAGGAGGACGGGTGCAGAGGCCTGGTACCCACAGAGCCTCAACCTGATACAGCCACTTCCAATGAAAATACCCAGGAGAGGGCTGGGGAGATGGTTCAGTGGAATAAGTGCTTCCCTGGCAAGTGCAAGGGCCTGAGTTCAATCCCCAGTTCCTCAAAAAGAGAGAGAGAGAGAAAAGAAAATACCCACGAGGGCTGCGTGCGAGTGTCCTGCCACCGTCCCTGCAGGGCAGGGTGACCACCACTGGCACAGCCCTGGCACAGCATTGGGTGCTTCAGGCCCTCGGGGTGTGCTGGGCTCCACACAGGTGTGGTACAGGTCATGGAGTCCATCTGTAATGGGGTGAAGGACACCTGTATTTGAGAGTGCTGCTTTAAATAAAGATACAAAAGTGGAAAAAGAGGTAACACCACAAAGACAGGTAAAAACAGAAATACACAAAATAAGAAATGACCAGGAAGAAAAAACACTGAAACAAAATTTAAGAAATCCTGAGACACACAATTCTAGGCAAGCACTTTTTTTTTTTTTAAGCACATTTTAATAAAAGGAAGTAATGCCATCAAAACTATCTCCAGCTGAGATAGAAAGTTTAAATCAAATTCCATAAATGAAGTGGGAAAGTGCAGTAGAGGACATTTGGTCCCAGGACAAGCCTCACTGAGCCGGTGCCTGGAGAGCCGCACTGAGCCAACTGCAGCCTGGCTGTGCCCAGCCAGGGACAGAAAAGGCACTTCCCCATTCTCACAGGTGGGCACCTGTGGATGCAGTAAAACAAACTTGCCCAGCACAAGCTTGGACAGCCCAGCTCAGATCACGGGCACAAGTTCAGAAATGCAATGAAAGGAAACAAGCAGAGGTCCATGTTATTTTCTAAAATGATGCTTTATAATCAAGTGGTTTTTATTTCAGTTGTCTGAGGATTAAATATTAGGAAACCCATGAGTATAGTTCATCATTTTAATTGATCTGCTAAAGAAAAGAGTATCCAGCTGCCATAGTGGCATGCACCCATAATCCCAGGACTTGGGAGGCTGAGGCAGGGGAATCCCTGCAAGTGCGAGGCCGGCTGAGGCTACAAAGTGAGTTTAAGGCCAACCTGTACCACATGGTGAGATCCTGTATTGAAAAGACTGGAGGGGGGAAAAATCAATAAACAAGTGTTTGCTAAATCCAAAACCTATTTCTAATTACAAAATAAAACAGAAGTCAATGTTTTAAAACTTGGCTTGATGGTGAGCACCTGTAATCCCAACCCTCACAGAACCAAGGCAGGAAGATTACCCAGAGTTTGAGGCAAGCCTGGGCTATATGGTGAGTTCAAGTCTAACTTGAGCCACAGTGAGATCTTGCCTCAAAAAACCAAATGACAGGAAAAAAAAAAAAAATCAAAAGTTCAGTGAGCTAGCTCAGTGGCCTGAGCACCTGCTTAGGCAAGTGCAGAGACCAGAGTTTGATCCCTGGCACCATAAGCCGTGCTGGCCCTGCCCCAGGGCACACTGAGCGGGCCACCGAGTCCAGGCATGGTGGTGCACACCTATAATCCCAGCACCGGGGAGGCTGAAAACAGAAGGATCACTATGAGTGTGAGCTGCATAGTGAGGCCCTGTACCAAATACTTTTTTTTTTTTTCTTGCAGAACCAGGGATTGAACTCAGGCCCTTGCACTTGCCAGGGAAGTGTTTATTCCACTGAGCTATCTCCCTGGCCTTTTTTTTTTTTTTTTTTTTGGTATTTGAGGGAAGGATCTACAAGGTGTTCAGGGTCTCACTACTAGATCAGACTCATAGTGATCCACCTGTTTACAGTCTCCCAAGTGCTGGGATTATAAGTGTGCGCCACCACGCCCAGTCTCAATTGCCATCTCAGCATGCCCTAGGGGCAGGGCCGGCAGGGCAGGCCTGGAGATTGAACCCCCCAGGCCCTGCGCCTGCTTGCAGGCACTTTAATCCCCTGAGATATTTGGCCAGCCCAACATTTTAAAAAATAAATAAAAATAAACAAGTTGGACCAGGGATACAGCGCAGCAGCACAGCAGCTGCGTGACAAGGGTGCAGTTTCCAAGTGGCCTTCCCATGTGGGCCCCTTGACTTTGAACCCCAGAACTAGGTGCCTGCCAGAGATGTAAAATGAAATTCCTAAGCAACATGCTGAATGCTAGAAACCAGGAAAATAATGCTGGCGCCTGGAATCTAAGTCCCTACCTGCATGCAGTTTATAGTCATTTCCTTAGTAGTAAATGAGAAGGGAGCGAGGCAGGAAGATCACAAGTCCAAGCCCAGCTCAGGCAGCTCAAGAAACTGCCTTGGAATTGCACAGAAGGGGCTGGGGTTGTGGAACGGAGGAAAGAGCTCAGTGTGAAGGCCTGGCTTCACTCCTCAGCACAGAGAGAGGGAGAGAGAGGGGTAGAAAGTCACTAGGGCAGGAAAGGAGAGGAGAAGGAAGGAGAAATGGCAAGATCATTTTCTGCTCAGTAATTGTTTTCCATGTGAATTGATTGAACTCACCATTTGAAAAGCAATGGTTGTAGAACAGATACAAATAACCCAGAAAGCAAAGAAAAAATCAAAATAATAAACCCCCACCAAATGTGTGATCTATCCTTATCCCTCTATTATCTAGAAGAGTTTCTTTTTAGATTTAAAGGCACACACAGGTAGAAAACAAAAGAAGGAAATGATATTCCATGCAGATAGCACAAAAGAAATGAAAATGGGGCTCTAAGTAGAAAATCATTGCAGGAGACAAGGACATCACATATCGGGGGTCAAAAAGGTACAGCAATCACAAGCATGAATGCACCCCAAGCACAGAGCCTGAAATCTTGCACATTAGGCAAGATGTGGCAGATATAGAGAGCATTCTGCAGAAGCAGCTGAGGAAGACTCCAGTATTCTGCTCTCAATAATGGGCAAACCAAGGGACAGAAGAAGAAAGGAGGACTGCGGAAGGCGTGTCCCAGGAGTACCCGCGTGAGCAGTCCCAAGCACTGGCAGGCACAGCGATCTCAGCATTCACTTCAGTTCTGGGTACAAAAGAACCAAAGCACCAGGGCCGTGCTACATGAACAGGGAAAAGACACCCGTTCAAACTGATGCCCAAGTAAAAAGGCATTTGACAAAAGCCAAGATCTTTCAGGGCCAAAGCACAAATAAACCAGGAACAACTGGACGTGGTACCCTCCCAGCACTCTGGGAGGCTGAGCCCCAAGGGTCGAAGTAGCTAATTAATGAACAGGGCTGGAGCTGGAGCTCAGTACAGAGGCCCTGGGCTCAGCCCAGTGCCTGAAGACAAGAGGGAATGCAAAGAAACCCCTGAACACCACAGGGGCACACTGGACGCCCTGCAAGCCCATGGGAGCTGGACCACCACTCCCCACAGCCCTGGCAGGAAGAGGACGGGCTCGAGTGGGAGGAGAAAAGAATGGGGTGCGTGTGCCGTGCAGTGTGGCTCTGCCTCGACAGCCTCTGCGGTGTTCACACACACGCACAGCACACACGCCAAAGGGCTGCAGGATGAAAACCTCATAGAAAGCAGTTGTATAGTGTGTGGCGGTGCCTCAGCTCAGGGGCAAGCCTAATTCATTCCCAGATTCTGGGAAGGATGGCCATGTTCACCACCCAATGCACAATTTGAAAACAAAAACAAAATTTTGTCAAATGCTTCTGTTTGTGCATCCACACTGCTCCCAAACGCGAGGGTTTGTGAAGCGAGGTGCTGCCATATTTGCACACAACATCAGGGAGCCTTGGAACCCAGGCTGGGGGTGACCTGGTAGGCAGGGGCCCAGCTGGTGTCCACAAACAGGAGGCAAGGGGCATGCAGGGGCCCCCTGCACCAGCACAGCCTTTCCCTTCCCAGGTCCAGCCTGCCCAGGCCCCCAGAGGCCAAGAGTCCAGGCCACCAGCCATGGGCACCATCCAGTTCCACAGACAGCACCATGTGAGGCCAAAGACCCTTTTCACATGTGGACTGGGCTGGTGCCAGAGAATGCTAGGATCAGCCACACTGGGGATGTCCCTTGGGCTGGGGCAAGGGCCTCAGCTGAGGTACACAGCGGCAATCCTCCATGGGTCATCAGACACAGGAGGACTGAAACCCACATCCTTGGGGGAACCCAGGAGGGGCCTGCAGAACAAGAGGAGGGCTCAGTCCACACCAAGGACAGGGGCCAGGGAAACCCTGATAGCCAATGGGCAGGGCATGGGACAGAAGTCTGGGCCAGGTTCCCGCACTGGCTCTGCATGTTCCCTGCCCCACAACCAGAACACCAGCTCCTTCCCTGTCCCTGCGCTGCCCTCCGCTGTGCCCCCACCCACGTGAGTGTGGTCTCTGCTCCCATCTCATGCACACTGACCCTTGGAGGTTGGCAGCGAGTGGACCATGTCCCACTCTCCATGGATACGATGCACACTTGCTTATAGGTGCTGTCACTGCCCCCAGTACCCACTCCACCTGCGCCACTCCCACAGGGCCCACTTCCCCTGCAGAGCCCCCTGAGCCCTGGAGCTGGGCAGTGTGACTGTCCTCAGGCTCCCCTGGTGCTGCCCCAGGCTCTGTGTCCTGCACAGCCCCACCACCTCATAAGGGATACAAGCAGCAAAAGATGGGGAGGGACAGCCCAGACCCCTCCAGCCCTCCCAGCTCCTGCAGGGGCTCCATCCTCACAGGAAGGACCCTCATGCCCCACTGCTGAGAAGACTGTTGTGGCGGGGGGAGGGGGTGGGACCTGCATCACAAGTGGCCCTCAGGGTCCTTCCTGTAGCTCGAGTCGGCCAGGCCAGCACACAGCCCTGGACACCCAGATGAGTACAAGGATGGGGGTGGGGGGTGTGCAGGTGGATGTGCCTGGCCTGCAGTGTCCAGGTTGGTGTCAACGACTAGGGTGGAAGGCCAGGCTCAAGAGGTCACATCGGGGGTCAGGGTGCAGCGTCACTGGTCCACAGGCTGGAAGGAGGGCAGGATCACCCGGCCATGGGTGGGGTCTCCTCCGCTGGCAGGGCTGGGCTGCCGAGGAAACTGGGGTCCCCTGTCCCTCAGAGCTCCACACAGCCACCCTGGACTCCCAGCCCAGTCTCAGGCAATAGATTCCCTCCCACTTCTGCTGGGGTGCAGCCCCCAGGCAGGCAGGGGATCCCACAAAGGGAGGGTAAGGAGCTGTGGGCTAGGTGTGCCCCATCAGCCTGCCTGGGATTTCCCTCCCCACCTGGACCCCACTCTGCTCTGGGCTGCAGACCCCCCAGACCAGCTGCTGCCTCCAAAGTGGGGCTCCCACCTCATCAAGTGGCTGGAAGTTTAGAGCTGTCCAGAGCCTCGGGCCACCTAGCACAGCACTGGGAGGCATGGGGAGCTTTGGGGTGAGAAGAAGCTGGGGGGGTACCTAGGAGAGGGGGCACCCCCAGGACACCCAGAAGCATGGGGGATCCTCTGCAGGTGGGCATGCCATCACTAGATAAGTCTGATGGAAGTATCGCAGGTTGCCTGGGGTTTTAAACACTTCCAGGACATCTGGCAGAAGTGGCAGTTTCTGTTCACAGGGAGAACATCTTTTCCAGCAGTGTCACAACTGTCTCCTTCTGAGGTCTAAGGGATTCAGTCAGGCACTCCCAGCACACCCTCCTGGGCCTCCTATCCAGTGCCCCGGTCCCTGTCCCCAGCCCACTGTGCCCTCACCCCCGGGCCTTCTGGAGTGCCAGGCAGAGGGGTACCTACCCAGCAGGTGGCTGGGAGTGGTGCGCAGGGTGTAGGCTGCCCTAGGGAGCCCTGAGAGGTTGGGTGTGGCCAGACCCTCAGAAGCAGAGGGACCCAGGGCCCCACCCTTCCTGAGACAGCCCTTTGCCCCTGGTGGGTGGAGGCAGTGCCTGGAGGGCTCCATCTGTTCTGCGGCTGCCCACTGCCATGACCATGCTGTGTGGTCCTTGTGGGAGGCTTTATTTTTCTTTCTTTTTCCCTCCTCTTCCTTTTTCATAAAATGCATCCGAGCGGAAGGCAGACCTAATGGGCATCCATGTCCCTGTGAGATGTGTGTACGGGCTGTGCTCTGCTGCTCCCCCCGGGGGCTGCCAGCCTGTAGGACCCCCTGCTGTACTGTTTCCACAGCATCCACTTGGCTGACTTCCCCAGGCCCAGGAAGCCTCTCACTAGGGCCACATGGTGGCCCTAGACCTGCAATCCCAGGCCATCATCCAGCACCCACCCCAGATGCAGAGAGGAGTGCCACCTCCACAGCCACGCCTGGCCCGGCCCTGTCTTCACGGACCACCCTGCCTGAGCTGCAGGGCCTCCTGTTTTCACCAGGCCAGAGTGCCACTGGCCAGCCATGCCCCTCACCTCCCTGCTCAGAGCCCCCACAGCCCTGTCCTGGTGCAGGGCCCTGGGGAGCCCATCCCTACACACACACCCCAGCCAATGCTTGCCTTGCACTCCTGAGACCTTCTAGAAGCCACTCAGGGTCCCTGCTACCTCGAGTGGCCATGCCATCCTTCTGCTGACCTGCCTCAGGAAGGACCCCTACCCCTCAGCCCTTTCTTGCTGGGCCCTCTAGGGGTACTGCCAAGGTCTAGGGGAAGCGCTTTAGGGGATAGGAATGATCCTGGAGGGTGTTCAGGGTGAGAAGGGGCCAGCAGAGGCAGGAGAGGGGCAGCATACCCCATGCATAAGGCCCTGGCAGGAGCCTGCTCCTGCCCCTGCCCCACTGCCCATCTTTCTGCCCTGCTCACCCCAGGGTCAGCACAGAAAGCAGTGGGGCTGTTCTTTTGTTTGTTTGTTTAATTTCACTGAACCGGGGATTGAACTCAGGCCCCTGCGCTTGCCAGGGAAGCGCTTATCCAGTGAGCCATCTCCCCGGCCCAATGGGGCTGTTCTTGAGAACCCACCTGCTGGGAGCCTGGCTTGTGGGACGTAAAGGGTATAGCACAGGTGACACCTCTGCAGCAGTGGGGAGAGACCTCGAAGGAGAGACTGAGGCTACAGACACGGCCACTCACTCGACAGTCACACCACCCCAGATTTCAAGAGCTGTGCCCTGGCCACCTGGGAGAGGCCTGGCCAGATGGCTGGCCAGGCCCACAGCCCGAGCCTGAGGGCTCTGGAGGCAGCAGCTAGTGCTTGCTTGTTGCCTGTGGCTCACTGTGGGGTTCTTATGTCCAGGAAGGAGCACCTACCACAGAGCCCAGGGCAACTCTGGGCATTCTGCATGACAGAGAGAGCCCCTGGGCACAAATGTCACACACGGGGGCACCTCAGGAAACGTTCCCCACTGGCCAAGCATCTCAGGATGGTCCCTGTCCCTGAGGAGGTACAGTTCTTGCTCCTACCACAAAGGGGAAGATGACTGGCAGACTCACACCAGAGGCTGTGCACCTGGCAGTGACAGAGGGAGCTCAGCACCCTGCAGCCTTTTCTTCACAGTGCGGCTGAGCAGGTCAGACACATTTGGAACACATTTGTGCACACACAAGTGTGGCCATACTGCCCTGACCATGATACAGGGAGAAAAACTAGTTTCGGGTGGGTGACCTCTAAACCATACAGGGAACTTCCAAATGACATAGAGAAAAACAATCTCCCAACCTGACCTGCACGAGTTCGTGTTCTCTAAAACCAAAGAATGAATTTTAGGAACAAATGGAGGTTATGAGCAGAATATATTTATTGAGAGAAAGAAAGCTCCTGTCCAAGAGAGGGACAGGAGGGGGAGCCCGAGAGGGTAGTTCCCCCGGGAAGCTGTCTCTTCCAGGGATTTTTTTTTTTTTTTTTTTCGGAACCAGGGATTGAACTCAGGCCCTTGCGCTTGCCAGGGAGGGATTTTTATAGTGTAAAATCATGCGGGGCTAAGGTAGAGAGAATGAGAACTCTCTTAGGTGGGCAGGAGGTGGGACAAAATTATGGTCAACCAATGGGATTACAAGCACCATTGCTCAGGTAAAACTGATTAAATTCAGTATCAAATGGGAAAGCGAGTCACGCAGCAAGCAGGTGCGAATTTGGAATAGGGTCTCTTCTTGTTGGGGGGTGGGCTAGTGACTCATTTGGGCTTTTTCATGTTGATTGATACTATTTAGAATATCAATCCCTATTGCCCATCCCTAGGGAAGTATGTACCTGTGCTTCCTCTTTCTTTTGTCTTGGTCTTGAGGTGTGGCCCAGATGGGAGTGTCTGTCTCTTCCAAGTTGCAAAGTCACCTTGTCTTCCATCTTGTCTCCTTGAGGTCCTGCCCATCTGACTGCCTAGAATATTTCTGTCTAACTCGGCTGCCTGCAACAACCAGGCCCATTGGCAGATGGGGCACAGGCCTACAGCTCTGCACGTGGGGTGGGCTAGGGAGACCGCACATCCACAGGCCACTACCCAGAGATAGGCACATACTAACCTGTCCCTACCCAACCCCACAACCCAGCATTGGCTTGGGGACAGATGGGGAAACTGAAGCCAGACAGGCCAAGGGGAAAGCCTGATAGCACGGGACTGGAATAAGGGGACCTGGGGCTGTGGGGCAATGCCTAGGCCCCAGCCAAGGCCCTGGGAGGGCAGGAGGTGAGCACCGAGGCCTTGTAATAGGCTTGCAGGATCTACTCGCGTGTGTTATGGGTCACTCAGAATAGGAACCAGATCAGCCAGATTGGAATTTGGAAAGCCGTTTATTACTGAGCTCAGGGCCCCCATCAGCTCTCACGCAGGAGAGGGCCGAAAGGCAGCTAGCCCAGGAAGCAGGGGGCTTTTAAAACATGAAACCACATTTGTTTGGTAAACAAATTCACTCACACAAAACAATGCTTTCAGGGTCATTGTGACCACTACCCAAACTA
>NW_004524886.1:967713-985461 GCF_000260255.1 Octodon degus
TTTCCTGGGGCTTTGTTTTAGTTTCTGGTTATCTTGCACCTGAGTAAGTACTTGCAGGCAATCTTGCATAGCAAGGTTATAAGAAGTTAAATCCTATTTAGTTTCTTTATGAAGTCATCTCTGTAATCTAACTTTGTTTACAGGGATTGGTTAGGTAGGAATTTTATCTAGCAAACAGCAAGTAACAGCCAGTATTTACTAAACAACTTAGAACAGTGGTGAGTATACATTTACAACAGAAAGCACAAGATTTACATTTATAATCTAAAATGTGAGTTGACTCATTACGGCGTGCACGCACATACTCACACTCTGGAACACATTTGGGCACACACAATTACCGTACTGAGGCACACATACTCCTGTACACACTGGAGTGCGCACATGTGCAGGTGTGCTGTGTTAGCACCTCTAACTGGGCCTGCCCTGCCACCCCCACCCAGCCATCTCTCACAGAGCTTGCTGGAAGCAGGGGTGACTGGCAGCTGGACCCAGGCTTGCTCTGCAGCACAGGCATGGAGGGGAGCCTGGCTGGTGCTGTGCAGCCTCTGGGCTCCCCAGGCCTGACTCACAATCCCTGTTTATGCACTGAAGATGCCATGTTAATGTGGGTGTTAGAATAAAAGATAGGAGACTGCGATGTTTTTGTGACCTCCCTGTTCTGCCCTGGAATGTGGGTGCAGCAGGCAGAATAATACATGCATCCCACCAGCCACTCCCCAGGGAGCAGGTAGCTGAGACCCTTACATCAGGGTCTGTGGGGTCAGAGGAGGCAGGCCCAACAGTGACAAGGGGAACTCAGCAAGCGCCTGCAGCCCTGTCTTCACGGTGGGCTGCGAGGGTCAAAAGGCTGAGCTCTCAGCCTGGTGCAGCAGCTGTGTGTTGGGCTGCAGCAGACGCAGTGGTCATGGGTGCTGTGGATGCCCCAGCAGGATACAGCTGGCCCCTGTCACATGACAGGCCTCTCCCACCAGGCACAGGGCAGGGCATCAGGCTCTCCATCTTCAGGTCAGAAAACCTGCAGGATTCTTCCTTTCCACAGGTGGGGAAACTGAGGTTGAGATCTAAGGATGGAGGCCCCTGTGAGTGGGCACCTTGTGGCCTGCACACCAGCACTAACCCCCGGGCAACTGCCAGCCACCTTTCCTGGGTCACTGAGGCCCGGGGAATTACCGCCCTGAACCCCCTGTGTCTCTAGTCCAGCCTGGGCTTCCCACCTAGGCGGCAGGGCATCTCGGCCCTGCGCCAGGCTGGGCGGAAGCGGAGCCCCTGCCGTGCTGCTGGCCTATAGGCTCAGGCTCAAGGCCCGGCATGCTCGTGGCTCTGGGCAGAGTGAGCGCCTCCAGGCGGGGAAGCAGAGGTTGCCAGAAGGGGAGTCCCGCCCCTGCTCCCCCACCCCCGCCCCAGGCCGCCCCGCCGGGACCCCGGGCCCCAGCCCCTACCCGCAGCGCCCGGGCCAGGGCTCAGCGCACCACTGCCTGTGGACCTGCCTGGGAGAAACAGGCTCGGGCAGGCTGAGTCCAGCGAGGGCTGCTTCTCATGGAGGCCCAGATGGCGAGGGGAGCCTCCTGGTCCGGTCTGGGTGCGTGCCAGCTCCATCCCCGCCTGTCGGGCTGCCCGCAGCTGCGTGGACGAGCACGGAGGTGGCCAGCTGGGCCCAGCCTCGCAGGGGCAGCGCGAGCACGGGCTCAGGCCACGGCGGAGTTTGCGTCAGGAGCGCAGGGCGCCGGGTGTCTCTGTCCTGTCGCCCTGTGCCCCCACCCTTCTGCCCACCCTCGTCTCTGTCTCTCCCCGTCCTTGTCCCCTGAAGCGCCTGCTCTCAGGAGCCCAGGTCCAGGACGTCCCCTGCAGGTGCGGGCCGTGGTGTCGCTCTGTGGTCCCGGCTCAGCCGCCCAGGACGGCACTCAGCATCTCAGGCCGGGCCTCGGTGTGGAGCCGAGAAGAATTCCAGGAATCCGCTGGGCGGCGGGGAACCTGTCTGTCCTGAGAGCCTGCTCCACTCTGAGCAGGGGCGGCTCGCAGGTGGGAGGGAAGGAGCAGACGGGGACCACAGCCAAGACCACAGCCAAGACCACAACCATCCCTGCAAGAAGAGTGCAACCCCCAGGACCCAGCCGCCCGCTACCCGCCGTCGGGGTCGGGGTCCCCGCTATTGAGTCATGGACAGTGAGAAACCGAAGAGTTTGAACCAGCTGCCTTAAAACAAACACACTGGGCCCATCACCCCTGTAAAAGGGCCAGAGCCCGTGGGGCTCCAGCCTACCGGAGAGGAGGCCAGCTTTCCGCCAGTCCATGAAATAAGGCTACCTCTAAGGTCCTACACTTTTTAATTTCTTCCTAGTAGACCCTTTCAGTGGCTCTTGCTGACCAGTCCTGAACTTCTTTTTCCACATTGGAACCAGGGACCCTGGGACTGGCCCAGGGCTGGGTGCACTGGGTCCTCACCTCGATAGGATCCTCCTTCCACCCAGTGGGGTGACCTCAGGCCCATTTCTGGAACTGAAGTGGCCTAGCTCGGAGGGCAGCCTGGGGTCTCTAATCCCATCCAGGAAGGACCCCCAAGACAGATCCTAGGGTTCCAGGGGGGGTTTCTGCCAGGAGGGTTGGGTCATGCCCCAGGGGACAGGCAGTGCCAACCCCCCTGCCCTGTCCTGTGTCCCACCCAGTCTGTGCCTCTGCAGTTGACAAGAAAAGTCCAGAGGAACAGCCAGAGAGGGGACCCCAGAAAGGCCACTGGAGTCCCTTGAAGGGGCTAGTGTGGGAGGGTCCGCTCCAGGCTTCTAGGGCTTCCCAAGGGTCCTCCCCATACCACCACACAAACCTACTGTAGCTTGAGGTCCCCACCTACCAGCCCCTCCCCCAAGCCCCACCCAGGAATGCAGAGCGCTCTGGGTATCCCCGGAGTACCCAGTGGGCCAGGGGCACTGACTCTGTGGAGGATCCCCAGTGTCCCCCACAGAGCCCCTCTGGCCTGGTCATACACATAGAGCAGCTGGGAGCAGTAAGGGAGATGGGCGTGAGGCAGGGACCCCACCCCAGGTGTACCCACTTACACCAGCCTGCCTGGGCCAAGGCGGTAGCAACCCGTGGCATCCCTGCAGAGAAGCTGTCCTGGGCACCCTCAGGTGCACACTGCCCAGCAGACAGACACAAGGGCGCTGCATCCAGACCCAGGTCGCACACCACAATGCAGCACGGGCCACAGCCACGAGGCTCACAGGTCACACGCACCCTACTCAAGGCTGCACGAAGGGTGAGCTGTCGCCCCTCCTCCTAGCATAAGACACAGGGATGGATGGAGGGAGCAGAGACAGGCTGCCCCGAGTGTGCGCAGTGTCCCCTCTCCGCTGGCCCTTCTGTATTTCCTGTGTCCTGCACCTGGGCAGCCTCCAGCTAGCTTCCTGGGCTGGCTTTCTTCCTGGAGAACCTGCAGTATAAAGTGGGCTCTCCAGGCACCCATCTCCAGGCAGCAAGGGTAATTCCTGCGGCTGCCTGCAGGAGGTGTCAGCACTCAACTGTTTTTAGGGGGAGCAGTTTGGAGACAGGGTGTCTCTGTGCAGTTCAGGCTGGGCTTGAACTCACGATGTAGTCCAAGGTGGCCTCAAACTCACAGCCCTCCTCCTGCCTCATCCTCCTGAGTGCTGGGATCGCAGGTGTGCGTCAGTACACCCAGCAGCACTCAATGTTTTGAAGAGAATTCAGGGTTGGTCAGGAAAGCACGAGGCCCAGCAGGAGCCTAGCTTGGCTGAGCATGGCCTTCGGATGGCCAGTCGTCAGGATGGACACAGACGGCATACGCCACACGCCTGCAGCTCTGAGCTCCTGGCTCTGCCTCAGGGAGGAGGCTGTGTGGGAGGTACAGTGGGCCTGGGGCACAAGGGTGGAAGGAGGTGACACAGGAGGTGTCAGCACTCACAGCTGACCCCAGGCCCGGGCTGTCTGTCCACTGCAGGCTCATTCAGGCTGTGATCTCTGCCTTGTCCCTGTCTCCCGTGCTGGCTCTACCCCTCAGGCCTCAGTTTTCCTACACATGTATGCAAAAAGTAGTCTTTGTCCTTCAACTCACCTTCAAGAGCAGAGCCCCCCACTACATGGCCCAGAACAGGAGGGTGGGACAGGACAAGATGGGAGCACAGCTCCAGGCTCAGTGAGCAGGGGCTGGGATTAGACCCATCCCAAGTGGCTCTGCTCTGCTGTGAGCCATGGCCATTCCACAGATGGCCAAGGGGTGTGAGGAGGGCAGGCTTACTACCCCCGGGATGGGCACTATTGGGTAGGACCTGGCCACGCTGGACCTGATGTCCCTCTGTGCCCAGACCCTGAGACCCATGTGGGTGTTAGATGGGCCAGGCCTGCCCCAGCCTTGCAACCCTGAGGGTCACATAGAACCTCCCGCTTCCTAAGGGCTGGGGCACAGTGGCCAGTCAGGGACAGTCAGGAGCTCCACTGGGGGTCAGCCAGGGGACAGACAAGGTCCAGCACAGGCCCACTAAGATTAGGAAAATGTAATAAGCCTAGGCACAATCATCATGTCTTTGACAGAGGGGCCACCAATACACACCTGGAGGACACAGTCCTGAGAGTTGGGAACAGCCTATCACAGTGAGCCACTCAAACCACATGTATAGCAGCACAGCTTACAAGAGTTAAATCTTGAAATAGTCTGTGTGTTCATCAACACATGAATGGATAAGGACAATGTGTCTGTACATGATGGAGTACTATACTGCCCCCAAAAGGTAACCCTGAAGCAACTAGAGAACACGATAAGTGAAATAAACACACCAGCTCAAACAGCACGTGGTTTCTCTTATATGACAATGCAAAATTATATGCACAAAGAGCAACACAGATGAGAGACGAATGGGGAAGAGCAAGGCACTCATGAGCTTCCCCAAGTTACGCACTCCGTCGCTCCCAAAGGCCTTCATACATGTGCTGCTGGTTCATTTACACTACAAGGATGATAAGCACTCCCTTGAAGAGTGCATCTCTGGTGTAAGCACCTTTTGGTCCATCTTGTAATCTGAGTAACTACTTTGAAGACAACAATACACAGTGTAGCAAGGTGTTCTCTTATTATTTATTATTTTATGACATGTGTAGGACACACAGTGCCATGCAAGCATGACAGGAAAGGACAAAAAAAAGAAAACACAGAAAAGGGAAAAGAAGGGGAATGGTAAGAGGAGAAAAAGAAAGGAAGTGAAGAAAGGGGAAAAGAAATGAAAAGAGGGGGCCTGCCCCTTAGCTCAGTCCTTTAAGTGGCTGCTTCAACAAAGCAGTCAGGCTCAGGTTGCTGGGGTTCGATCCCCACAACTCAAGCAGGCCAAACCTGCCCTGAAGTCATTCAGAGCCAAAAGAAAGAAAGAAAAAAAAAAAAAAGAAAGAAAGAAAGAAAGAAAGAACGAAAGAAATGAAAAGAAAATGACATTTAGAAAAGAAAGGAGGGCTAGGGAGATGGCTCAGTGGAATAAGCGCTTCCCTGGCAAGTGCAAGGGCCTGAGTTCAATCCCTGGTTCCACCAAATATAAATAAATAAAGAGAAAAGAAAGGAAAGAGAAGAAGAGGAGAGGGGTTAGGTAAGAAGATGGCCAGATTAGGTTCTTTCTTTCTTTCTTTCTTTCTTTCTTTCTTTCTTTCTTTATTTATTTATTTAGTGTGTGTGTGTGTGTGTGTGTGTGTGTGTGGCCAGCTCAGCCCACCAGGGGGCGGGGCTGGCTGACATGTGGTGCTGGGGGATTGAACCGCGGTCCCTGTGCTTTTGTTTAGCTTAGCTTGTTCTAAGTAGGTGCCTTAGACCACTGAGCCATCTCACCAGCCCCAGATTAGGTTCTTGCTTCACACAAGCACCAGCCACTGAGGGAGGCAGGCTGGACATGGGACACCTGGACAGACAGACAGACAGACAGACAGTCAGAGAGCAAGGTCTCCGGCCTCATCCCCTGGTCCAGATACTCAGGTCTCTGCCTCTGCCCCTCCAGGTGAGGCTTTGTGTGGTCTACACCTGACCCCACACTGGTCCTGGCTTGGGGCAGGTGTGGGGATCAGCATCACTGATAGCTTCATCTGCGTCCTTCCCCATGTCCCCCTCCTTCTGCCATCCACCGCCTCCAGGACCTGCAGTTCCCAGAAGGGAAGGGTGAGTGTGTGCCCACGCTGCCATTGCCACCACAGCGCAGTCACAGAGGCTATGAGGCAAGTGTCTGGCCCAGCTGACACTGAGGAGAAGCCCAGTAGCACTGTACAGCAGAAGGGAGGCGCAGTGCCAACCCTGTGCCCCAAGGGCCACAGGCACCAGATGACGAGGCTCTGACGTGGAGGCTGCCCTGGGTGGAGAGAAGGATGATGCGGGTAGCAGAGATGGATACCAGGTCCGGGCTGTGCCCGGGGACAACGCCCCGCAGGGGAGGCAAATGTCAGCAGCAGCAGTAGAGCCTTTCCAGGGAGACTGCAGCACCCGTAGGTGCCCAGGCACCAGCATTCAAAGACCTTCATATGCCTGTCCTTGTGCAGGTTTGCCTTGAACTCATTGTGCAGCCCACGCTGGCCTCAAACTCCAAGTGAGCCTTCTGCCTCAGTCTTCCAAATGCTGGAATCACAGGCGTGTACCACCACACTGGCACTGCTTAACAACCTTGATGCCCAGAGCAAGTCCCCAGATGGAGGCAAGAACACGGGAGCCCTGATGAGTGTGGTGTCTCCCAGGCCAAGGGAAACATGGGGCATCACAGGGTGTACCTGCGCAGCTTGGCGGAGGTCCTCAGGGACAACGGGGCTGAGGGTGCTGTGCCAGCAGCGGACCACTCGTGAGGATTGTGCCTCCAGGCTCCCGTGCCTCTGTGCATGCTCCCTGGCTGCTCCCAGAAGCCCTGAGCTGGCGGTGCCCCTCCAGGGTGTGTTAGGGGCAGACACCACGGGCAGCTGGAAGCTAACCAATGGACCCCTGACCCTCCAAACCTAGAATGCTCCCAAACCAAACACTCTCATTAAAAAAACAAAACAAACCATTCTCATACTTTTTAAGCACCTGCACGAGGTTCAAAATGTTTCAGGTTTGGAGTATTTTGGAAGATTTAGGGTTTGGGATCTGGAGACGCTTGACCCATGCACATACTCTGAAATCTAAAAACGTCCCAAGCATGTGAGACGTAGGGTGCCTGACCTGCAAAACACACTAAGTTTATTTTTTTATTTTTTTGTCTCCCACACTAAGTTTAGAGAAAAGAGAAACCCTGCCTTCCTTGGGAAAAACCAAGAAGCGAAGCTCAGGGAAGGCCTCTGGGTGGACAGCTGGTGTCTGGTGCCTCAGGCAGCCGAAAGTCAGAGCTGGGCCCCAAGGGCTACAACAGAGCCGGACTGTGAAAGCCACAAAGGTAGATGATACCTGGCCACTGTGGGGCCAGGTGGCGGAGGGCTCCTGGTGTCCTCCAGGGAAACAGCTACTTTCAAGTGGGCTGAACTGCTGAGAAAGGAGGGAAGAGGCTTCTGCCTGGCTGTCTGTGGCCTCACCTGGCCCTGAGGGCAGACGCTGGACTTCTGGGGAGCCAGGGGCCAAGCCTGCCCCTCACAGCGCAGTGCAGATGCTACCTGGGCATGGCCCCTCTGGTCCTGCTGGGCACTTTTGGGCCCTGGCTGCCCTCCTCCTTGGCATGCGCTGCGTGGGAGGCTGGGCCTGGCCTCTGACCACAGCAGGAGCAGCCGCACCCCAGCCCCCAGCCAGGCTGCTCCCTGTTGGTTTCCATGGCCTGGGGCCCAATACAAACAGCAGACCCCCCACCTCTAGCCTGCAGAGCAGTGGGTGGGCAGATGAGGTCATCCGGCCCCTGCAGGCCAAGAGGGGAGTATTTGTTGGCCTGGGTTTCCCTGGCAACCAGCTGGACCCCCCTCCCTGGCACTTCCCCAGGGGCATCCAGCAAGGTTTCTGGCCAGGCCTCAGCCCTGTGGCCCCACCAGCAGTCACTCAGGATGCTGCCAAGGTCTGAGGCCACCAGCCCACTCCATGTGGGTAGGGAAACTGAAGCCCTAGAGTGTCAGGGCAAAGGAGCAAACCACCCCTACCCAGGACCTGTCCCTGCCCCTCTTCCAGCCCAGGCTCTGCCCCCACAGCACTGCTCCCGGCCCAGGGAGCAGCCTGCACTCCCTACAGCACTGCCAGGATCCCTGTGGCCACGCCCTTGGAAAAGCGGATGGGTAGGGACCTGAAGCCCAGAGACAGCTGCTCAGCCAATGAGGGTGGTAGAAGGGATGGCAGGATAGGTGCCCACAGAAGCAGGCGTGGGCAGCCCTGAGGCCAGGGGACATATGCATAAGGACAAACATGGACTCCACACACACAGCCCTGCACTCCCTGCTCTGCACACCCCACCACATCGAGGCGGCTGCAGGCTTTAGTCCCCACTGAGAGACTGAGGCAGAAGGAACCAAGTGTAGAAGGGGGCACCATCCGCAGTGTCAGGCCCAGCCATGAGAGCTAACTGACCTGGTCTCCTGACCTCAGCCCCAGTCCACACCCAGCACAGCTCCTTCACCTGACCAGCGAGGCCCTGCTGGCCCAGGTGCACAGCCCTGCGGCCAAGACACAGGAGGCTGGCAAGCCTTGGGGCTCTTGCACAGCCAGGGTCTCCTCTCCTGCCACTTCTCTGGCTCCTGGTCCCCTAACCCCTCACCCTGCCTCCCTCCCTCCCTCTTTGCTCATCCCCTCCTTCTGCACAGCCCAGGGATACAGTTCTGCCTACTCCCATGCTGCTGGTCTTTGGAGACATTATCTAACATCCCCAGCCACGGCCCGCTGTTTGCCCCTGGAGGAAAGCCATCATGCCTGGCCCAGCTTGCTGGGGGTGCTGCCCAGCAGGAGCCCAGCAAGCCCCGGTGAGCAGGACCCACCCTCCCAGTGAGCCCAGAGCCGTTTCTGCCCTGCTTGGAGCAGTGGGTAGTGCTACACTGGACAGGGGTCTTCTCCTGCTGTGTGGGAAGGGTCCCTGGGGAAACCCTGGTCCTGCCCAGGCCGGGGCCACACAGGCAGTCCTGGAGTCCAGGAAGGCTGGACCAAGGTGGAGTTCACATCTCACACACACAACCACATGTACAAAGACCACACTGGACACAGCCAGTGATGCATATGCATGTGACACGGACAAGGACACACACCTGCACACGACACTCACCCAGAAACAGCCACTCACATGGAGCTCAGCACCCCTCCCACGTACCCTCCTGGCTCCCACCCTGACCCTGGGATCCTCATGAAGGCTCCAGGCTGTTTGGCTATAATTTAAAATACATTTATTTAGTGTTTCCATTGTTTCCGGTTTTGTTATACAAAGCTGTTAAATAAATACATTCTCCACAGTCACTCAGGTACACACCTACTCGCTACACAGATGAGGTAGAGAAATCAACAGGCTCGCACAGACTCGGCACAAGGGCGTCCTGTGTGCCCCAGCACCACCCAGCCGCAGCGAGCCTGGGTCCGGGTCCACGCAGGTGGAAGGGGACCTCCCTCCCTCCAGCCTGACCCCCAAAGAGCGGCTGCCACAGTCAGCAAGACGTTCCAACATACGCTTGCATAGACACAGCCAGTGGATGTGTGTGCTCTACCTTGTTTAAAAATACTTTCTGAATATTGAAGACAGAGAGCTAAATGTGGTATCTGATAAACATCCTGACCTGGCAGAGCCATGCCACCCCTGGTGGTGCTGAGCTTGGCTGTAAGGGCCCCTGGCAGGTCTGCTTGGGCCCCTAAGCACAGGTGTCAGGAACACAGGACTCCTTGCCTGTAGCTGCCCTGTCCTGGCCAGACCTGCCCAGCATGGCTCCTGGCCAGCACGCCTGTTTCCTGGGGCCAGGCCGGGCTGCCAACCACAGAGCTAACCTTGCCACATGCACTACCTTGGAAGGGTGCAAGACTCATGTTCCCAGAAAGAGGTGTCTCTAAAATGCACCTGGCTTCCTAGACCCTTGGGCTGAGGGAGCAGCTCTCAGTAGTCCCAGCATCCGCCCTGCCGTCTGCCACACATGCAGGACACCACCCAGAAAGCCCAGGGCCACCGAGCTACCCCTCAGTGCTCTGAGAAGTGCAACCAAGCTCCCCACACCAGCCTAGTATGCACATGCGTGCACACACACACACACACACACACACGCACGCACACATGTACACTCCATACACAGACATTTCACATTCACTCTCAAGCCAACCTCTTTGGCATTGACCCTTGCCCTATAAAGACAGCACTGCCAAAAGAAGGGCATCCTGTGGGCAAAGCTAGGCAGACTACACCTGTCCCCAACTGCTCCCTATACAGTGAAAGCATGGCTGTCCCTTCACCTGCCACCCTACACCACCCAGGCCCTGCACACGTGGCTGCCCACTGCAAGATGTGCAGCCGGCCCCCCAGGTGGCTCTGCCATTGTGTGGTGGCTTCCAGAGCCCCAGGGAGTCTCTTCCTCTAAGGACAGCATCATCTGGAATAGTGGTTTCAAAGCCAGGGTAGATAGCTGCAGGTGGGGAGGGGGAAGGAGCCCCCGATGGCTCAGGGTGTGGCCCCCTAGAGACGGCCCAGGCAGCGGCGGGATCCAAAGAAATAATAATTATTACATTAGTTAAATAATTAATAATAATAATAATAATAATTTAAAAGTCAACGACTTCACTCCAAATAGAAGTGCTCAATATCAGAGAGGGACGGCAAAGCCCCAGCCTGCCCTGGGCGGCAGGACTGGACACGGGCAGCTGGCACTCTCTCCTAGTGGTTTGGCTCTCTGAACACAGTGCTGGTGCCAGTGCCAGTGCCAGGCCAGGCAGCCACTCCAATGGGCAGCCACATGGTCACGAAGGTGCGCTGGTCCCCTGAGCCTCAGAGCAAGCCCAGAGGCAGAGAGGGGCAGTCAAGAGACTGGAAGAGGGCCACACTTGGGAAAGGTGTGTCAGGGACAGAGGCAACTCAGAAAGCACTGCAGCAATGCTCTCGTGTCAGAAGCTGAGGCCCGGGTTATGCAAGGCAGTGGGGCCAGACAGGGGCCACTGCACCAGCCCTGGGCCACTGGGCACCTCCCGCCACACAGTGGCCCGGCCTCTCCAGGTGCGGACCCTTGCACTGTGTGCAGTGTCTACACCCCACAGCAGGGCTGGCCGGGTCTACGGGCTCAGCACAGGCAGTATACGCCCCTCATGCTGTGTGGGGTGCCTGCACCCCATAGAGCAGGGCTGGCTGCAGCGGGGCTCAGCCCTTGCAGGTATAGACCTCCTCACGCTGGGTGCACTGCCGGCACTCCACGTAGCAGCACCAGCGCACCTGGCACTGGCAGGGCCTGGTCACCACCCGGCTCTGCGTATTGTGCCCGCGTCCACAGCAGATGCTCTCGCAGTTCTTTTCACGGTGGCACCGACGGCCAGCCGTGCCCGGGGAGAAGCGCCCAGCCAGGCAGAAGCTGGGTGAGTCGTCCAGGTGCACCAGCTCTGGTGTGCGGGGTAGTGGGTCACTGCCTGTCCCTGAGGCCCGTCCTCGGGTTGGGGAGATTGCGCCTGCCTCGCCAGTGGCTTCATTAGTGGTGCTGCCCACCTTGAGTGCTGTCTCGTACTTGTGCTTCAGGTGCTTGCCCACTTCGTGGAAGGGTGCCAGCTGCCGCCAGCAGGTCCGCACGGTGCAGGAGCCCGACACGCCATGGCACTTGCAGGTTGTCTCCACTCCAGCTTTGATCACCTACAGAGTCCATGGTGAGGGCGCCAGGCCCAGCCAGCAGGGGTCAGCACCACCCAACCCAGAGAGCCCAGAGCCTGGAGGCCAGCACACTGACCCCAAAGGGATCACCTTGCCCTCTGTGTCATCCCTGTCTCTGCCACCATCCATCACCAGGCTGGCAAACCTCCTGTCAGGTCACATAATAGACAAGGATGCATACAACCTCATCCAGATGTCTGCCCTGGCTGGCTACATCCCTGTCCACACAGGTACCATGCAGGTACTGCCTGTGGCTCAGCCTATGGGGTGGACACAGACACCATCTGGTGAAATGTGCACCCCAAGGCTGCACCCTCGAGCCTTCCTAGTGGCAGCCAGCATGGTGCACACTTAAGTCCAGGACCTCATGCTCCCCAAGACAGCCAGCTTCTTGAGGGGTCACAGGTCGGGCAGCGCAAGGCTAGCATAGCAGGGAGGGATGCCCTGAGCCAGCTGCTGAGCCCCAGGGCAGACCACTATGGGCAGCTGATTGGAGATTAGGAGCTGTGCTGCCCTCTCCGTCCTCCTGCACTTAATGCTGCTTTAACAAGAAAGTCAAATGTAATTAAAAGGAGGCCTCCCCAGGCCCCACGGAGCTAACAGGCCTCAGGATGAAGAGGAGTCGTATCGCTTCTCAGCCTTTTGGCTAAGATCAAGTGTGAAGGGGCGTCTTCATCGCTGGCTCACAAAAGGACCCACTGTGCAGAGAGACACCGCAGAGAGCCTCTGGCCAAGGGATTTGGTCTGCCTTTGGGCCCTGCTGGTTGGCCTGCCCAGCGCAGTGAGCTCTGGGTGGAAAGGGAACACCAACTCTTTAACTCACGTGGGGTCAGAGCTTGGCTTCTCACCAACATAGAGCTCAGGGCTGCACTGACCCAGTCACCTCCTGACCTCCCCAGCTCAGCACAGAGGCTGCCCAGCACTCCCAAGGCTCATCCTTGTCCCTACACTTGGGGCCTTGGGAGTTCCAGGACTGGGGATCAGGTACCCTGGGGTGCTGTTCTGATCCTAAGTCAGGGGATCCAATTCTTCTTGCCAGGAGTGTGAATCTGGAGCTGGCAAAGCCAGGTCCTCTAGGGCCTTAGCCATGCCTGCCCAGGTTGGCCCACATAAGGGCCTGGTGGGTCTTCTTTCCCTCTCCCAAAAAGAACAGACGGGGCCACAGGCAGGGACAGGGACACATATTTGGTTGTTACTGACTTGGCAAGTGGGTTTCGCACCCCCCAACCCTTCTCCGGGATCCTGTTTACAGCCCCCTGTCCAGAATGTCCTCGATTTAGGTCTTCAGGTCACAACTGTGGGACAGCAGGGATCACAAACTGCCCATTTTCTGATCAAATGGTCCAGCCAGGGAGCTGGGTTGAGCAGCCTCCACAGCCCGGGACGGACAGGGGGCCCAGACCCAGCCACTCCTGTCTGACTTGCTTTCTCCAGGCCAGGTACAAGGGTCTCCATCTGTCCAGCAGGTAACCAGCCTTTGGGAGCTTAAGCCTGGGGGGCTCAACAGAGGCAGCGGGCCCTCACGTCTCTCAGACCCGCCCTCCCCTTTGACCCCTCTCCTGGGCCCCGCCACACTCACCTCGGTCCCTCCTTCCCCTTGTTCAATCCTTCAACCAGGGTCCCACCCTTCCCCTCATGCCCCACCCCGCTTGCCTTCACACCCACGAGGTTGTTGTGGAAGTCCACACGGGCGCGCAGGTCCTTGCTTGAGCGCCGGCCCAGGAACTCCTTGACAAACTTGCTGCTATACTTGAGGTTGTCTCCGCAGCCACCCCACTGCCAGGCCTCGCGATTCTCCAGGTCCGGCGCCTCGTCGCACGTGCAGCGCTCCATGCGCCCAGCGCTGCAGGCCTTGGCCAGCGCGTGCGTTAGGCCAGCAGAGGAGATGGCGTAAAGGAAGGCGGTCTCCTTGAAGCCTGGTCGGGGTCATCATGGGTCTGGGGGTCAGGGGTCAGCGGGGCGCACCTGGGAATGCCCTTGGATGCCTCTCCCCTGGTGGGGGTGGGGAGGGCACAGGGGGACGCAGCTCCACAGTTGAGATCTCAGGGGCGGCTCCAACCCCCAGTGTCTCGCGGTGCTGGGTGGGAACCCAGACCTAAGAGACGCCCAGTCCTCGCCCAGCACCAAAGCCTACCCCACTCACCTCGTTTGAGCAAGCTGGCACGGTAGCGGCCCTCCAGGGTGCAGTTCCAGCGCTCGAAGCGGAACTGGTACTGGCACTCGAGCGCGCTCATGCTCACGGCCTCCACCAGCGTCTCGGCAACGCCCGGGTCCCGGCGGCACATGCGCCTCTGCTTGCGCTCCAGCTTCAGCCGGTCGCAGGCCTTGTAATGAGCCTGGGCCGCTGCCTCAGGCTCCAGGGTCAGCGGGAGGATGGTCAGAGGCTCGCTACCCGTCAGCCTGGGGACGAAAGAGCAGTCTGCGGTGTCCCCAAAGGACAGCAGCCTAGGTCCAGGGCACCCTGAGGGGTCAGGCGGGCTGGGGACTGTTGCCAGACTTGCCCTGGCAACCACGTGCCATGTGCACTGCCAGACTCCCCTCATAGCCCCACAAGAGCACAGCAAGGCTGGGAGGAAGGCCAAGGCTCCGCTTCGGGCACACTCTGCTGCCCAGCTACACAGCCTGGGGGCCCACCCTCCTCCCTGCCTTGGGACTTCCAGAGGGACGCGGCCCATCCAGGGCTGACCTGCACAGGGCCTCAGCTGAGAGCCCAGCCTGTAGGGTCCCTGCATAGACCCATAAGTCCACGCCCAGAGGGGTGGACAAATGGAGGGAGAGGGTACCCACCTGCTCCCAGGCACTCGGTCACCAGAAATACCCCCATACGCACCCTTCAAGCCACTGGGGCAGTGCCAGGTGCCCAGTTCTCCCAGGAATGTCTGGGATCCCCAACTCGGAAAGCCACATGGCTGGGAAGCATCTCCCTGCAGGGAGTTCTGCCCTGGAGATGGGAGGGGGGGAGCCTGGGGCCCAGGAGCCTCTGGGTTGGGACGCTCACACGCCATAGGGCTGGAGCCAATCACAGGTGCATGACACCCAGCAAAGAGGGCTCAGAGACCCTCAGAAGGAGCCATGTCAAAGGACCTTGCCCAGCCAGGCCTCGTCTCTGGCTAAGATCATAGACAGTGCCCAGCACAGGACCCCAGGAATCAGAGGCCCAGGATAGCTGCCACCCCCAGGGGCATGTGAAGCAGGCTGGTGGCCACTCAGCTCGCGTGGAAGAGACCTTCAGCCCAGACAGGAAGGGTACATCACTGGCCAGCAGAAGACCCTATCTCCACCATGACACACAGCAGCCTGGCCTGGCCTGGCCAAGACACTCCTGTGACAAGAGGACCCCTCCTGGGAGGCCCCAGTGGGGCCCAGGGCTGCTTATGGGTACAGGTAAAGCAGGGGCACACAGACAGGCAGAGGTAGCAGGGGAAGAGCAGGAATGTGCACAGGGCATGCACGAGGGCACTGCCACTGCCGCAGGCAGCCTGAGGGGCGCAAGAGCTATGAGGAACTGGGCCAAGGGGGGACATCACAACCTAAGACAGTTCGGGTCAGGCCCTACATGGCTGCCCCTGCTGTGCTCCCTCTTCGGGGGCGACTCCATGTGCTACTGGCCTACAATGGGCCCTGACATGAGGTGACAGCAGAGGGTGCACTAGAACCGGGTGGCAGACTTGGGGCAACGTGGTGCCTGGACATCCAGATCCAGTGCAGCTGCTCCCGGCAGATCTGCGGGAAGCCTGAGGCAGTTGCCTGGCCAGAGAAGAGGTGCAGGGCTGTGGCCTCGAGGGTCCCCTGGGGGATTTGAATGGCAGGATGTAAAAACAGGTGGCTACATAAACTGGCTTTTGTAAACAAAGACCACCGTTTTCTGAGGAGATCTGTGAGTGCACACACTAAGTCATGTCCTGATCTCCTCACTGGACAGAAGAGGAAAAAAGCCAGGGAGGATGAAGAGGGAAGGAAAAAGAAACAGTAGGCTTCTAACCTGAAGAAAACACTGTGATGTTATGTACACAGGTGATAGTATATGTACAAGTAATTAAATATTTAATGAAAGCATTAAAAGTGATGGGGGGGGGCTGGTGAGATTGCTCAGTGGTCTAAAGCACCTACTTAGAACAAGCTTAGCAAAGCCCAGGGACCACGGTTCAATCCCCCAGCACCACATGCCAGCCAGCCCGCCCCCTGGTGGACTGAGCTGGCCATACACACACACACACACACACACACACACACACGTAAATAAAAAAAATTAAAAAAAAATAAAAAATAAAAGTGATGAGGGGTTTACATATAACCTCAGAATAGGGAATTCTTTTCTTTCTGTGATTCTCAACCCACAAGATGTTGAGGAACAAATGTATTTGATTACTTCACTTGACTATTTTGTTACAGATAGCCCTGAATGGTACTCTATCAATGGCTGCCATGTTTAACCTTTTGCTTGACTTGAATGCTTTTTTTTTTTTTTTTTGCGGAACTGCGGATTGAACTCAGGCCCTTGCGCTTGCCAGGAAGCACTTATTCCACTGAGCCATCTCCCTGGCCCCCTCACTTGACTATTTGGAAGGATTTCTAAAAATATCTGCATGGGGGGCACAGAGGCCACTGACTCCTGCAGGTGTGCCAGGCACACATGTGGTAGCGGGCTCCTGTAGGACCACAAAGACACATACATGCTATATGGAAAAAAATGCTTGCAGTCTCCACCCCAGAGCAAGAACTCGCTGTGTGCATGCATGTGGACATGTGTGCATGAGGGACACACGGTTTCCCATCAATGACTAACCACAGGGACAGAGCAGACATGAATAAGTTCAGGCATGCTGCTGCTCCAAGGGGTGACTGAAGGTGACAAACACAGTCCAGTGACTGCACAAGCCAGGAAAGCACTTGGTGTTTACCCATCCCAGGAGAAGCGCTCAAGCGGAGGATTCAAGCAGCACAGAATTGCACCTAACTACACAGGAAAAGCATCACAGGACAGATCCATGGCAGCCCGCTAACATGTGTGACCTTTCTGTGTTCGTGATTCAATTTACAAAAGTAGAGACAAGAATAAAGAGAACAGACAAAGGGAGACACACCCATCCAGTGTTCAGGTCAGCAGCCAGTCCCTGGTGACCAAAGATGGGCTCTGCCAGAGGGTGGGGCACGAGACCCACAGGACACACGGGACCTGTAACAGGTGACCGGCAGGGCAGATGCTCTTCTGCACAGCTGTGAGCCGCCCTGTACACACATGGCCCATCGAGAACATGTGCGGCACACAGTGTGCACCAGCCACCCAGTCGTCTGCTGTGGCCCTACCACAGCCCAGGCCACACATGTCTGACCACAGGGCTGCCACCCTGAGCTGTGGCCCTGCAGCCTGGCATGGCATGACACAGGTGCCACCCACAGAACAGCTGCTCACCCCACATGGGCACCTGCAGCTGGGTTCTTACAGCTGCCTCCCGGCCCCCACAGGCATCTGTTAGGTCAGAAAGACAAAACAGTGCTTAGCCACCAAGAGGATGGGAGTCTTGCCTGGGGACACTGCCTGCCTCTTACTCTGCTATCATCTGATCTACCAGGCTTCCTAACCCCGCTGCCACCTCCGCCTCCTCCGCCTCTGCCTTCTCCTCCACCTCCTCCTCTCCTCCTCCGCCTCCTCCTCCTCCTCCTCCTCCTCCTGTGTTCACGTTTCTGCTTCTCTTAGAAGCTCTACAATGTTGGCCTTGTAATGATATTTTGGACATGTCTCAAAAGCAAGGCAACAAAAGCAAAAATATAAAATGGGATTGCATTAAACTGAGAAGCAGAGGCCATCTACAGCAAGGGAGAGTGCGTCTTCAGACCCCCAACTACAGCGCAGAATCCAGGACATGTGCAATGCAGTGCAACCCAAGACACAACCGAGTTAAAAATGGGCCCAGGACCTGGATGACACTGCTCTAGAAGGGATGAGTGGCCAGCAGGCCCAAGAAGAGTGCTTGACACTGCCAACCCAGTGAGTCCAGATGAAAGTGTGGCAGCACCGCCTCAC
>NW_004524886.1:985997-1002908 GCF_000260255.1 Octodon degus
AGCAACGGAGGTGCAGAGAAGCAGTGTGGAGGCTGCGAGAGGGGCGCAGCGCTGCCTGTGGAGATCCACAGCCAGCAAGGAGGACTTCCAAAAGTCAGCCCGAACCTTTGGGTGACCCAGCATCCCACTTCTGAGTCTGACCAAGATGAGAGACTGCACAGAACAGAGGAAAGGCTTCCAGTTACTTTTCTAGTACAGAATTAACTTTTAGAATATATTAAACAACCAAGAAACCTAATGCCAAAAATCAAACAGCTCAACCAATAAGTGAGCAAGGGAACTGAACAGACACTTCTCAAAAGACTAAGTATAAAAAAATGAATAAAAGAACAAGTGTAAATGGCCAACAAGTATGTGAAAAATGTCCAATACATTTAGTCATTAAGGAAGCACAGGTCAAACCACTGAGAAAGGCCAGGGAGATAGCTCAGTGGCATAAGCACCTGCCTGGAAAGCATAAGGTCCAGAGTTTGATCCCCAGTACACAAAACAAGCAAACAAATGAACAAACAAAAAACTGAGACACCACCTCACGCCAGTCAGAGTAGCTGTTACACAAATACAAAACGAACAAGAAAAAGCAGAGATCATTAACACTGGTGAGGACATGGGGGGTGGGACCCTTCTACCTGCAGGTAGGAATGCAGATTAGTACAGCTGCTGTGAAAATCAGATGGCAGATCCTCAAAAAACAAAACCAAGGGCCAGCCAAATAGTTCAGAGGATTAAAGTGCCTGCTTAAGGCAGGCTCAGGGACTGAGGCTCCAGCCCCCAGCTTGCTGTGCCAGCCCGTCCCCCAGGCACACTGAGACACCAACTGAGACTGGGCATGGTGGTGTGCACCTATAATCCCAGCACTTGGGAGGCTGAAAACAGGAGGATCGCGAGTCTGATCTGTGTAGTGAGACCCTGTAGACCCTGCACTGAATACATTAAGAGAGAGAGGGAGCTATCATGTGCGCTGGCTATGGCAGCCTCAGCTACACACAGGACACTGGAGTCAACACAACGGGCAGCTGCAGACCCTGCTCATGCAGGGCCTTCGTGGCAGCCATGACCCGGAATGGAATGTGGGCCATGCTGCCTGCACACCACGAGCACCAGCTGTGTAGAGGAACTACACTGGGTCCCCTGCAGGGAGGTGAAAGAACAGGAGAGCCTCACATCAAGGGAAGTAAGCCTGACTGAGCAAAGCAAGTATCTCATGTTCTCTGACGCGCAGAATCTCAGGAAGAGAGCACAGAAGTGCGAGGAAGGCTACTAGGCAAAAGCAAGGGGCAGTGGCAGGGGAGGTGTGAGGGAGGACAGCAGGAGGGTGTGATGAAAATGCGCATGCGTGGAAACACCATGTCGAAACTCAGTGTCCTCCAAAATCAAAGGCAATAATAGGATACTTTTTAAAAACAGAAATCTTGGGGAAAGAGAAGAAAAGCAAGCCCCAGCCCACCCTGCTCCATGTCGACAGGCTCTTTCGAAAGTCCCACGTACTGGGCAGGACATGTCAAAGCCCTGGCGACCTGGTACTGTTCCCAACACCGGGGCTGCCCCTGCTTCCTGTGCTGCCCACCAGGCCTCCCGCCCATGCTCCCTGTGGGTCCTGGGGTCCAGGTATGAGGATGTCCCCACGTGTGGGTCTTTTTTTTTTTTTAAATTTTATTTTTTATTTGTGTGTGTGTGTGTGTGTGGCCAGCTCAGCCCACCAGGGGGCGGGGCTGGCTGGCATGTGGTGCTGGGGGATTGAACCGCGCGGTCCCTGTGCTTTGCTAAGCTTGCTCTAAGTAGGTGCTTTAGACCACTCAGCCATCCCACCAGCCCCACATCTTTCCTTTGGAAGGCTGCGTAGTGCTCCCTTGAGCACAGTGCCACATGCTCTGCTGATGGACACGCAGGTGCTCCTGCTCCTTGGCTCTGACAGCAGTGCGCTGCAGTGCATGCCCGCAGAGCCTGGTCCCTGCTGCCGTCACCACACAGAGCCTGATGCCAAGCGTGAAGCCCACTATGAGCCTGAGTCACCGCCAAGTACTCCTCAGTACCTACCCTCTGTCCTGGTGACTGCCACCTGATGCCACCCAGCTCAGCCCGCTGTGTGAGGCACTTTCC
This sequence comes from Octodon degus, assembly GCF_000260255.1. Classification (NCBI taxonomy): domain Eukaryota; kingdom Metazoa; phylum Chordata; class Mammalia; order Rodentia; family Octodontidae; genus Octodon; species Octodon degus. The sequence continues at coordinate 988,098 of NW_004524886.1, forward strand.
TACTCTGCATCTCACCTCCTTCATCCCACTGACCACAGCTGACCTCTGTCTTTCTCCCTTGAGGCATCTCCCCTGGGTGTCTGGTCACTGGCGCTACCTCCCCACATCCTCTCTATCCCTCTGCAGGTAGCAGCGCCTGCCTTGCCCTGGGCTTCCCATGCTGCAGGAGGAGCTGTCACCTGCACCAGACCTAGGGGAACCTCTCTGGGGTATGTGCTATGTGCATGCTGGCCCCACCCAGAGCCAAAGCAGACGTAGCGTCTCAGGCAGTGCCCTGGCAGGCAGGGCCACCAGCCCCGGGACATCAGCGTCAGCCCGGGACTCCCACTGACAGCACTGCACAGTGTCCTCCCTTGCTCCTTTCATTCCGTCTCCAGTATCTTACTCGTATTCTCCACTGGGAAGGCACTGGCTCCTGGACTCTTCCTGACCTTATTGCTTCAGAAGACGCTTGCCCTTCCTGGCTCAGCCTGTTAGGGACCTCCCTATGTCACTGTCCCCAAGGTGCGCCTGAGTCCACATGCCCCTGCACCCAGCTCCCAATCTGCAAATTCCCTTCAGCAGCTTCTAACTTGCTATTCAGCCAGCTATTGCTGTGGCTTCTCCCCAAGTCTGTTCAGGCTCTCCAAACTTGCTGGGTCAGTTTCTGTGGTTTCTCATTCTTTGCAGATATTCCAAGCTGATCTGTGTGTTGTCTTCTTTTCTCTTTCAATGTTTTTCTTAGGGCTGTCATTGCCAGGCTGCTCGAAGCACAGCAAGAAGAGCTGCTTTCCACACATATGGTGCTGTCTCCTGTGCGTCCCTGCGGTTGGGTCCCTGAGGCCACATTTCCACTCAAGCCTGGTTATTATCCCTGACCACGTGCTGGCCACAGCATCTGCAAAACTGCTGCAGAAATAATCTGAAGCAGACGAAAACGCAGCATGGCAGTGTCCCCATGAAACAAGTTCTTCCAGAACCTCAGGAGGAAAAAAGGGCCTTGCAGGTACAACAACGAAGAGGCTCTCAAGGGAGGCCAGCCGAAAGGGGGTAAAAGCCAGCAGAGTGACTGTGTCCTTGTACGGAAAAAGGGCTCGGGCGTGGCTCTGTGGGAAGGCCCTTGCCCGGCACATGGGAGGACCTGGCCCGTCCCTTGTGCCCCCGAAGAAGTCTTTGTCCATAGGAGGGGGGGGGCAGGGCTAGTGTGGCCTCAGCAGCCAGCCTCCATCCCACCCGGGGTCCCTATTGCTCTAGGGCACACAACCCTGGGGTGGGTGGGGGGCTGAGGTGCAACACAGGTGGAACCCTCCTGGCAGCCAATGCAGATCACCCAGAACAGGCAGGCTTCCAGGCCCGGGCCACTCAGCCACCAGAAGGGACAAGGGAGCCGCGCCCTGCCTGAGGCCCTGGGTCCCAGCTGGAACACCCCACACACCCAGAGATACCCATGTGTACATGTGTGCCTATATGTACATGTATTCAGCTACCCATACTGCACATGCATGCACGCACACACATGCGCCTGGGCAGACATCCCTACAAACCCACACCCTCACAGGCTCATACAGGTCCACATGACACACATACACACGTGTGTATGCTCACGAACCCATCTGAGGTACTCATCCACAGACACCTACACACATCCATGTGTACCCACATGTCGAGCGCTGGTGTCCAACTAGGACTCCCAGCCCCTGGCTGTAGGACTGCAAACCAGTGTCTGCCCTTGCAGACATGTCCCTGTTTTCAGTCATGTGAGTGCCTGGCCTAGTGGGGCCCATGAGCACCACAATAGGCATAACACTACTGTCAGGGGCCAAGTGTGGCCAGCATCACACACTCAGGGCAGAGGACCAGGCTGACCTTCCACCTGGCCTGAACCCCACCAGCGTGAGGACCCCATGCAGGGTCTTGGATGGCTCATCAGCACCCCAGCGCGCCACCTACCAGCCCCCACCCTCCCCACATGGAGGCACAGCTGTGCGGGAGCAGGGAGCAGGGGTGGCAGGAGACACAGAGTGGCTCTGGTAGGCAGCCCCTTGTGGCATGGCCCCAGCACAGTTCTACCCTGGCTCAGGAGGTGGGACATGGCAGGACACAGGGGCACCTCCCTAGGTCCTGATGGCTGCTGGGGCTCAGGCGGTGGGTGCCAGGCTGTGCCTGCTTGAGGTAGAGGCCGCCATCCACCAGCTAGCTACACACACATCACAATCTTGTTTGAGAAGCACAGGGTCATTCCTGGGTGGCAGGCAGGCAGTATGCCCAGAGCCACAAGCCCCTTCCACTGTCAGGACATAAGCACAGGGGCGGGCCCCTCTCAGCACCCCAGGGATGCACTTCCAGGCCCTGGGGAGAAGCCACCATGTGCCTGATGGCTGCAGCCATGGTCTGGCAGACACTCTACAGCTCTGCAGGCCAGCGCCACCTCGCGCCGTCTTTCTCCCAGGCCCCCTTCCTCTGAGACCCAGCCTGCGCAGTGATGTTGCTTGGCCCGCTTCCAGGCACTTCCATCTGACACATTTGAGCCTGACACCCTCAGGCCTCTGGAGCCTCACCACTGGCCAGACCTCCAGCCCACTTCCCTGGCTGCTATGACCTCAGGTATCACAGAGAAAAACAAATGCAGGTCACGGTTGGCCTTTTCCATTGCCAGCTGTGACCAGGCCCACTGTGCCAGGCTGCCAGCTAGCAGCTGGGTTTCCTCTGGCGGGCAGCGATGCAGAGCCAACAGGGACCAGCGGGGGGGGGGGTGCTAGACCCATGGGTCACATAGTGGGGACACCCCACACCACCTAGACTGCAGGCTCAGTGAGGCTGACCAGAACCTGCCACCAGGCCAACCCAGTCCAGAGACATGCCTCATGACTCCCCTGCAGCTCACTGCACAGAGGGTGCCTCGGCAGCCCCAGGCTTTCAGCACCTGGCCCACATGGGAGGCAGCAAGGGCTGTGAGCTCAGAGGAGGACAGGCCTCCTGCACCACATCCAGCAGGTGTGGTCACTGAAGTCAAGGCCATGGCAGGACACATCCCTGAATAGAGATGAAAGCCCCTGGACCCACAAGGTGGCAGGAGCTGCACAGCCTCGGGCTGATGATGGGAGCTCTGGGTGAGCAGTTCAGGGTAGACCAGGAGTCCTCCTGCTCCTGCCCAGGAAGCTGCCAGGGGCAAAGCCACCTGCCTGGGCTGCCCGGGGAGACCCTGTGGGACAGGGGCCCTGGGGAGGTGAGGGTCACACAGGTAGCAGGGCACCTGCATCTACCTCTGCCCTGCATAGTTCCAGCCAGAACACCTGGACTGCCCGCAGCCTGCGCCTCAGCCCAGTGTTGTCTTTCCCTTGCAAAGGTGCCTCTTCCCAGGCCTCTGAAGCCCATAGGCATGGGCAGGCCCCCTCCACCCAGCACAGCTCGTGACGAGGCCATGCCAAGGGCCACAGGGACAGGTGGAACCAGGAGGCCTGGCTGCCTGAGCTCACCTCAGGAGCTCCTTACCCCTCTCCCCTGGTCTAAGTCATCCTTTCTCAAGAGAGGAACCCACAAAGACCAAACACAGGAAGTGGGGAACAGGCAGCAGGCAAGAGGGGGCCTGCCTCAGGCCACCCAGGAACTGGCTGGCACCCATGGGGTCCTTCCAGGCAGGCACCCGAACCACACAGCAGGAAGCAAAGTGTAAAGTGTGTGGTGGGGACAGGAGCAAGATTAGGCCAGCTGTCTCCTGTCCAGACAGCCGCCGGCTGTGGGCAGGACATCTGCTCACACAGCTGAGTGGGGCCAGGTGGGGCCTGCTTCTCCTTCACCTCAAATCCCACCACATGGCACCAGCACTCCTGTCTCTCTCCTCTGGGGCTTGGACAGCCTGAGGACCCTTCCCCAGGGGTCTGGGCCTGGCCTGCACTGGGGCCCAGGGCAGAGCTGCAGGCGCAGTGGGGCTGTATAAGGGCCAGGATCATCCTCCCTCTGCTCCAGCACCTGCCTATGCCTGCCCATGCCACCCCATCCTGCCCCAGTCCATATCCCCTCCTCTGAACCCCTGGAGCTCACCTACCACCCGCTGATGAGTATCTGGTGCAGGACAGCTTCCAAGAGGCCTCCTGGGCCTGCGACATCCTGGCAGTCTCACGGCCAGGGACCATTCCTTGCTCTCGCCCATGTGCTCATTGAGGCATCAAGCTGGGGTCTGCACATGGCACCTGCCCACTGTCAGCTGTAGCCCAGGCCTGACTGCCAGTCTGCCCTGGCCCTGATTCCCTGGCTCCTGCCTATCCAGCACAACTGCGCCACCTCTGGTGGCCTCTGCCGGTCACCACGCAATGTGACAGGTCCTACCTTCAAAGCACCCTCCTGCTGGGACTCTGCCCAGCCTTATCTCCCTCAGGGCCTAACAAGTGACCCATCCACGTGGCTGTCAGATCAGAGAGTACAAAGCTGGACCCCAGCATGTGCATACACAGACAGATTGGGGGCCTGCCCTGCTACCAGCACTGGCACGGGAAACAGCATCTCTGTGCCCTGGGCAACAAGCTCCTCTGTGGTGCCCTGAGCAGCAGGAACAGCCCCAATACAAGGCCCTCGCACAGGGGGTACCTATGGCCACACGCACACAGGACTGGAGTCCAGGCACAACGAAGGCACTTCTGGGTCTAAAGATGAAAGAGCCAACCAGGGAGAGGTGCAGAACATTAAAGGAAGGCATAACCCAACAACAAAACCACAACTGGACCAAAAGACAGGCACAGGAGCTGAGCAGATGGTCTCAAAGCAAACACGCACATGGCTAGGGAGCCTACAGGAAGAGGCTCTGTGTCACAAGTCATCCAGCACATGTACCCAAAGGGGACCCCTTCACCTCTGTACACCCACGGGGGAAAGCAGAATGAGGAGAAGACCTGCTTTGGTGAGAGTCGGGGGGCCTGCGCCCTGCTCATAGGAACAGAAATGGCACTGCTACTCAGCCCCTCAAGTGGCCACATGTCCATCCAGGTGGTGACCAGCAATCCCAACTCTAGATGTGAGCCCCAACGAACTGGAAACTCAGTCTGCAAGGAAAGAAGTGCTCACCAGGGTTCATAACATTATTCAAAATAGCTAAACAGTGAGAACAACCCAGACACCCTCCACTGCCAATTTTTTTTTAACGTATTTGGTACAGGGTCTTACTATGGAGCTCAGACTCGTAATGATCCTCCTGTTTTAGTCTCCCCTGAGCTCGGATTACAGATGTGTGCCACCAAACCCAGATTTGGTGGCCAGCTCACACCTGGGGTGGGGCTGGCACGGCATGTGGTGCTGGGGATGGAACCCTCGTCCCTGTGCTTGCCTAAGCAGGCACTTAGTCCACTGAACTATCTCACTGGCCCTCAAGTGATTTTTGTTTTTAACTGCTAGCTGTTCAGTCATGAAAAGGAGCACAATGTGGATTCACACTGCATCCACGACGAACCTCAAGAATAGGCAGCTGAGCCAGAAAAGCCAGACACAAAGGCCATGCAGCGTACAATTCTGTTTACATGACCCATCCCGGAGGAAAATCCATGGAGACAGGAAGCAGATTAGTGGCTGCCAGGGCCTGGAGGGGACTTAGTGCTTAATGGCTATGAGGTTTCTGGGATGAGGAAAATATTCTGGAATGAGACAGTGGTGATGGCTGCACAACCCCATGAATGCACCAAACCACCGAGCTGGAGACTTGGCCAGCACATGAGCTACGAGCAGTACCTCTGCAGGCCCTAGTGCCACTCGGCTGGAGCTGTCCCTGTGGTCCCAAGTGCCCCAAGCTGGCCTTTCTTCGGTCCCAGCACCCTGCCTGCTCTGACGTCAGGGCTGCACTGGGGGACACGGGCCTCTTCTCCATAGGCCGCAGCCCACAGGCCCCACAGCAGGCCTCGGCTTCTATCCTCAGTCTTCCCGGAGCAGCCTGCAGATGTTTCCTGAGCGACGAGAATGCACACGCCAAAACCAACGCACAGTCCCAGGGTTTACGACGGTGCCGTCTGAGACCTTTTAAAGAAACGGAGCTGGAGGCCCGCTGGAAGCCCCTGGCCTCTGCTGGGGCTGGCTGGCAGTACACGGGATTCCAAAGGAAGGGCTGCAAGGTACCCAGGCCCCACCAAGGACAGCCCCAGGCATCTAGGCTGTCTCTCCTCAAGGACCCCGGGAGAGGAGCCAAAGGCTGAGGCCAGCCTTACAGCCTCCTTCCTAAGAGGGGCCTGGGTCTGTGCCCCACCCCTCGACCTTGGGCTGGCCCCTTCCCACGCCCCTCTGTTCCTCGCTTGCCACCAGAGAACCCAATGGCAATGACACCTGCTAAGTGGGCAGGATGCCGAGCTGGCCAGGGGAAGAAAAGAGGCTGCCCCTGCCCCTTGGCTGGCAGCCACCCTGAAGGGGTCTGGCTCTGGGGTGTCCAGAGGCCTCAAGAAGGGCAAGGCAGCTTGAGCAGGCCAGGGTTGGGTTGCAGCCGGCAAGGGGGCAGGGAGGGCTCCCGGGGGCCACGTGACCCTCCCCGGGGCCAGCCTCTCCTCTCTGGGTTCCTGGGCTGTAACTGGAGCCGCGTTCCTGCCTGGGAGCCTCCGTGCCAGGCAGGGCTGTGGAGAGAGGGGGAAGGGAGAGGAGAGCCCCAGATTCCAGTTCCTCCTCCCTCCCTCTCCACCTCAGAATGACCTGCACCCACAGGCGCTGCCCTGCCTGGGCCCCTCCAGTCTGAACTCTGCCTGGTCCTTCAGGGTGTGGGACCATCTTTCTCCCAAGACAACTTGGGCCCCCAATTCCTTCTCTGGCCACCCCTCTGGAATCAACTCCAGGGGCGCCCAAGGTGCCAAGCCTGACCCTCCTGGAAGCTGGCTCCAGAAGGCAGGCGGGCTTCCTCCACCCAAATTCTGACTACCTCTGCCTCTCCACACCACATCCAGGTGTCCCCAGGGAAGCAGCCCCCAGGGGTCCTTTGGTGCCAAAGAAGTAGACAGAGGGGCTGACCAGGAGCCAAAAGTCAGACACCCTTGCACCTGCAGAGCCAGCATCTACAGTTCACCCTGCCGGGAAACCAAAGCACAAGTTTTGACAACACCCCAGAGGTCTGCAGGATACAGGCTCAGAGGCCGCCCCAGGAGAGCCACAGAGTATCCCACAGCAGTTTCATTTTGGGGCCCAGGAGAGTAGCAGAGAAATCAGCGGAAGAGAGGCCCTGAAGAGCCTGGGTGTGTCAAGGGGCCAGAGACAGTAAGGCACGGCTGGCTGGCTGCTGCGCAGCTGTGACTCACAGGGGCCAGCGGCAGACGGCATCCTCGGCCTCCTGCCCACTCCGTGGGAGGCAGGGGCCACAGCCCCAGACTCTCCCCGACCTACCAGGAGAGGGACCAGATGGGGACCCCAAGGACTGAGACCCTGAGTTGACCCTGGAAGGCAACCCAAGAGAGAGGAACAGACAGAAGAAAGGAGGAGAAAGAAAAACACAAAGGGAAAGTTTCCCATGAAAATATTTTATTTTCTTTGAGAACAGGATACACCTGCAGGGCTGCTTGGCCCAGCGGCCTCTCCCCGCCCCGCCGGGGCCGGATTTCTGGACCGACGGGGCCCTCTGCCGGCCAGGCCTCCGCGCGGCGCCCGGCCAGGGAGGAACAGGTGACCGGCGAGGGCGGCGGCTGGGCGCCAGGGGCGGGCGAGACCGCGGGCTGGGAAGCGAGAGGACAGTGGGGCGCTGCGCGGTGCCACCCCGAGCCCTGCGCCCGGAGGGGTGGCTGGTCTCAGGTATCTCCAACCGGGAAGGCGGGGAGAGAGGGAAGGAGGCCGGGCGGAGACGCGCTCAAGGCCACGCAGGGACGCGACGCCCAGGGACGGGCGCCCCCAGCCAGTCCCGAGAGTGCTCTCGGCCGGGCCACGGCAGCGTGGGGCGTGCAGCGCGGAAAGCGAGCCTCTCCCGCTCGGAGGCCCCTGGGGCTCCGCGCAGGAACATCTGGATTTTGTACGTGGTTTTTGCTGTTAAAATAACTTCTGGAGCAGAGGGGGCGGTGGGAGGCTCTAGCCTCCTGGCAGGAGCCCGGCGGCCTACGGCAGGGCGGCGACTCTAGATTCGGGGCACGGCGGCCGCCCCGCTGGGACCCGATGCAGCGACGGCGCGCACACAACCGCCCCGCAGCGCGCCGAGAACCTGGCCCCCCCGCCTGTCCGCCTGTCCGTCCGTCCGTCCGTCCGTCCGTCCGTCCGTCACGGCCCCGACCCCGACCCCGACCCCGGTCCCGGCCCCGACCCCGGCCCCGGTCCCGGTCCCGGTCCCGGTCCCGTGCCGGCTCCCGGTCCCCGCAGCACCTACCCGAAGTAGGCGGCCGAAGGGCGCGGCGCGGCGAGCAGCAGCGTCAGCCCGAGGGCCGCGGCCAGCCAGCGCGCCGGCAGGAACCCATCCAGCATCTTGCCGCACAGCGGCGGCCGACCATCGCGCTCCCGGCTCCGCGCAGGGCTCGTCGCAGCTGCCGCCCTCTTATAGCACCCGAGCGCTGCCGTGGGGGCGGGCCCTAGAAGGGCGTGGCCATAGGCCCGGAAGGGGATCGGGGCGGAGCCGGGAAGGGGCGGGGTCACGCTGCGTCGGGCGGGGCGGGTAGGTGTGGGGCGCTGGGCTCCGGGCGGGGCCATGCATGGAGGGCCCCAAACTCCAACGGCGGTGGGGCCCGCGCTGGAGCGTGCGCGCGGCTAGGGAGCCGAGTGGAAGGAGCCACTGGAAGCGCGTGGCGGCAGCTGCGGTACCCGGCTGTGGTGAGAGGACGTGAAGCCAGTGCGAGCGACCTTAGGGCGGAGTCAGTCGGGGGCTAAGGCGGAGTCGAGGTTCGGGCCGCTGCCTGGCCGGGACGGTCGGGGGCGGCCTGGGCGCAAGTCCAGGACGAGGGAGTAGCCGGCGGCTTCGACTGCCCTGCTGGAGCGGAGGCGCTAGGCTGCTTCCCTGGAAGCTTGGAGAAGAGGACGTGGAGTGGGGACCTGCTTTGGGCCTGGAGTCGGGGCTACCTGATCCTGGGGGACCCGGCTGTCCAGTACTTAAGTTGCGGAGGCAGTGGCGCCCGCTGTCCATTCCCGCCGTCGGGGTGCCTGGACTCTGGGACGATGGTCGCAGCTCAGTGCCTTCTCCACGCTTCTGGACTGGGAGGGGGTCAGAAAATTCCAGCCTGAGCTGGGGCAGGGGTGCCCTGTGACCCCGCAGCTTCCTGAGGGGCAGCACTGGGGATCCGGCCTGCAAGGGAGGCTGCGCTGTGACCATCTTGACCCGGCAAGAACTCCTGAAGGCCAGCCACCGCCCCTACCTGTGCAAGGCACAGCTGAGGAGGCGCAGCAGGGCAGAGGTAGTGTCCATCCTGCACTGAGGGCCTGAGTACCCAGACCTGTGGGTGGGGGTCAGGCCCATGGAACGTGGGGCAGGTGTGTGTCGGGACCTAGGTATAGGGAGCAGGTCCCCAGGTGGGTGGCCCAGTCACACATGTGTTAGCCCTGAGCACCAGTGTGTGTGGTTGTCCAGGCAGTGCAGGGCAATGCTGATGCTGCCCCTGCTGGTATTGGAGAGCCATGTGCCCCTGATGCCCCCAGGTGGCCTCCAGAGATCTGCCTGCCAGCAGCAACCTCCTTTGGACGCACAGACCTGTTGTCTCCCATGAGGGCCCAGGGTGCCACAGGCTGCCACTCCACCAAGACACCAGCAAGGGCACCTGACTGCTGCACCCCAGACATCGCCCAGGTTCACATTAGCCTGGAGGGGCGACCACAGCTGTGTGCCCTCTCCATGCCACTGGCAAAGGATGGACCAGGAGGGCTCAGAGAGGAAACTCAGTCCTCAGGCATCTGCCCCATGCTAGCTGACAGCTGAGCAGCCGCTGGGGGAACTTCCACCAGCGCCCCCATTAAGCCAGCCTCTGGAGAGCAGGGGACCCTAGAGGGTTCACAGGACCCCACCTCAGCCTTTCTCGTGTGTGTGAGGGGGACAGGTCCAGGACAGTCAACCCTTGTTTCCACTGGGTCTGTGGCATCCTTCAGACTAGAAGGCCCATCTCCCCTGCTCAGGCACTAAGGCCAGATGGCACAGCCCCTGTCCCCAGAAACCAGGACTCAAGCTCAGGTCTGAAGAGTGGTCCCAGTCCCACGGCCAAGCAATCCCCAGAATTCAGTGTGCTCATGGGGGAGGTCAGACCCCAAAGACTGAGCCACTTGGTGCCAGGTTTATGCTGTTCATCACTTCCCTAGCCTCCCTCAGGCCTTATTAAGGTTGCCATTCTCGAGGGGCTCCCTGAGACCCACAAGGTCACTGTTCTCTGTTGGGCCCAGGGGCTGAGTGCCATCTCAGCTCAGCTCTCTGCAGCAGGCCCAGCCCCAGGTATATGATGGGAAGGGACACACCCATGGGTGTATAGATGCCTAGGGTATGAGGATGGTGCCCAGGAAGAGGCCCATAGGAAGAGGCAATGGGCAAGAGTCAGTGCCCAGACACCTGAGCCCAGCACGGATCCCACCTAGCTAGGGGAAAGTGTGACAGCAGCCCCATGCTTCCATATTGTGTCCAGGCACCTAGCCTCAAGGAGCCCTATCCTGTGACCAGTAGCCCTAGTACACCCTACCTAACATTGCCCCAGGCCTGGTCTGCATCCTGAGCCATGTGGGTGTGGGATATGGGGGCTCTGGGCTCCTCAGACCTCAACTCTGGGACTCACCCCTTTAAAAACCAGCCTCCATGGGGCTGGTGAGATGGCTCAGTGGTCTAAAGCACCTACTTTTAGAACAAACTAAGTTTAGCAAAGCACAGGGACCGCGGTTCAATCCCCCAGCACTACATGCCAGCCAGCCCCGCCCCCAGGTGGGCTGAGCTGCCCCCCCCACAAATAAATAAATAAAATTTTAAAAATAAAATAAATAAATAAATAAAATAAAAACCAGCCTCCAATCAGACAGAAGGAGCCCACACAGCTAGATTCACCACTTAGGGCCTGGAGAGAGCCCATCAGGGCTTGCCAGGACCCTGTACCCCAAGGCACCCCATAACCCCCCTGCTCTACAGGGCCCCCACTGAGCAGGGCAGCTGGCTGAGAGCACTGGGGATTCTTGCACTCCCTCTGTGCCCTCCTTCCCAGCCAGGGATAACCCCCCACCCACACCCCCAGGGGACCCTCTGCAGGGAGGGAAGAGAATGAAGGGGTAAATGAGAGAGACAGAGGAAAGAACAAAAATTCTCGGGGCTGGGGTGGGGTAGTCATGTGTCTTCCGGCTGACACCCACCCAGGTCTCGACCTTGCTGGGCCTCAGTTTCTTCATAGTGTGCATGAGGCTGGGTTGGGAGGCTGCCTGGAGGAGGGGGTTCACTTCCCCTACAGGGAAGGCAGTGACCACCCACAAATCATCTGAAACAGCAGGACACAGAGCCCAGGAAAATGATCCCAGCCGTACCAGCAGCCATGGCTGAATTTGCTCACAGGATGTGACAGGGGACTGAGTGTATGGGGGACAGAGGGACAGATGGGAGGACCCCAGGGATCACAGGTCCTGTATGGTCAAGGCTGGCCCCTGTAGGCCACTGAGAGAAGAGGCCTGTGTGGTACTTGGCGTCCCAGCCGGGATCTGGTCTATGGGACAGCACTGTCTGGCTGCGGCCAGATCAGGACCTACCTGGGAGAGATGCACAGGGAGTGTGTCCTTCGTGATGAGAGAACCATCGCAGACCGCTCAGCTGGATGTGGCCATTGAAAGCCATTTGAAGGAGAGTGAGGCAAAGGGTGCAGCAAGGAAAACCAAGTTACACCCTTCACTTATGCCATAAACAACATATTAAAGCAACTGTAGAACAGTTAACACATGGGACTTGTTAGTTGACTGCAGAGTGAAAAGCCCTTGTAAATATAAGAACAGAGTTTCAAGTGGTATAAATTTCCTTAGCAGTCTGGACATGAGCTTCAAATGTTGTAACTGTCAAAACTTTGACCCAGTCTCTCAGCATTTATGCTAGAAAAGTAACAGAGGTACACAAATGTGATGGGCCATGGGCTGATCAAAGCCATATTTACCACAGTGAAAAGTTACAAGCATTATAAATGTCCCCAGGAGGACATGTGCTTTTAAGCAGTTTCCAGGAAAAGACAGGAAGAAACATCTGGTTTAAGATGGCTGAAGAATCCATATGTTGACCAGGGAGATGGCTCAGTAGAATAAGCGCTTCCCTGACAAGCACAAGGCCTGAGTTCAATCCCCGGTTCCACCAAAAAAAAAAAAAAAAAAAAAAGAATCCATATGTTGCTTTCTTGGTTTTAATAAGATCTCACAGTAATGAGTAGAAGTGAAGAAAGGGGGGCTGGTGAGATGGCTCAGTGGTCTAAGGCACCTACTTAGAACAAGCTAAGCTAAGCAAAACACAGAGACCGCGGTTCAATCCCCCAGCACCACATGCCAGCCAGCCCCGCCCCCTGGTGGGCTGAGCTGGCCACACACACACACTAAATAAATAAATAAATATTTTAAAAAAGAAGTGAAGAAAGAAAAAATGGAGAAAAGCAAGGAGGGGAGAGTGGGAGGAGGAAAAGAAGGAGGAAAGAAGCCATGGGGCCAAGGAGCCAGGAGAAAGAGTGAGGAGAAATGGCAAGCACTTTTGAAGAGGAGAAAGCAGAGGGCATGTATGATTTATCTGTGAGCAGCAGCCTCTGCAACAGGCAAGTCTGAGAATGTGCCCTGTGCAGCTAGGGCCCTTGGGATAGAGATCACCATGCTGGTATCTGTCCTGCACCCAGGCCTCAGTGAGGGCCTAACTTAATAGGACTGAGTCCTTACAGGAGACCTGCAGGTGGGAGGAGGCAGGGACCCTCCTTGGAGAGGTCCAAGCCCAAGCTCCAAGCCCCCAGCTCAGCCAGAGCCACACAGTTGGGTGGGTGGGGTGACTACCATGGTCATATGAGCTGCTGGAGTGGGCAGGAGGCAAGGCTGCCAGCCCAGGCACAGGCAGGAACCATTAACTGACCCCCCAGGGATCCTTAGGCCCTGGGAGAACAGCAGAACGAAGGTGTCCATTCTGGCCCTCGAGCACACCCAAGGAAGAATGACAAAACCCAGCAACACAAAGCGCCACACAGCATCACTGCCAAGGGTCCCACTGTGGCAGAGCTCACGTGACACAGGCAGTAGCAGTGTTCTTCGTGTGACTCTGGGGGAAGAAGTAAGAGCCAGAAAGGAACAGCTATACCAGAGAGCCCTAGGAAGTACAAAACCGGGACAGGAGAGGAAAGACTGTAGAGAAACAAAGGCAACATGGAGAAAGGACAGACTGTCCACAAGGTCACCCCCATTTCGGGTGGGGAGACTGGCTGGGAGCACAGGGGACAGCAGGGAAAGCTGCAGCCCTCGTGCAGAAGCCCCCAGGCCCTGCTGCAGACTGGGGTCTCCAGGGAGCTCTGTGGAGCCTCACACGGCTGGGGTGGGTAGAGCAGATGTCAGTGTGGGGCCAGGTTATCAGACTGAGCCACTCTGGGGTCGGGGGTCATGAGAGGCACACTTGGAGGTCTCTGGGACGTGTGAGACCATGGGCTCAGATAGAAGCGCAGTCCCAGCTCCTTGCTGTGGAGGATTTGTTTTGACTCATTTTTCTTTTTCTTTTCTTTTTGTTCACTTATTTGTATTTTCTCATATCTAATTTTATTTATTTTTATTCAGTAGAATTTTACCTCTCACTTTTTTATCTTATCTTCTCTTACTTTCCCTTTTTATTTTTTTTTTTTAATATTTATTTATTTATTTAGTGTGTGTGTGTGTGTGTGGCCAGCTCAGCCCACCAGGGGGTGGGGCTGGCTGGCATGTGGTGCTGGGGATTGAACCGCGGTCCCTGTGCTTTGCTTAGCTTAGCTTGTTCTAAGTAGGTGCTTTAGACCACTGAGCCATCTCACCAGCCCTACTTTCCCTTTTTAAATCTGGCTTACTAGGACCAACCAAATAGCTCAGCAGATTAAAGCGCCTGTTTAGGCAAACACAGGGGCCAGGAGTTCGATCTCCTGGCCTGCTGTGCCGGCCCCACCCCTGGGGCACGCTGAGACAGCGACTGAGACTGGGCAGGTGGCACGTTCCCTAATCCCAGCACTCGGGAGGCTGTAAACAGGGGGATCGCTACAAGTCCAATGTATGCAGCGAGACCCTGTGCGCCCTGGCCTAAATACAGAAACGTAAAAAGTAAAAAAATAAATCTGGCTTATTCTTCCATTATCCTGCTCTATCCATTTTTATCACTATTATTATTTTTTAAATATTTATTTTTAACCTTTTAGTTTATTTTTGCCCTTCTCTGTTGTTAATGGTAGTATAATTGTTGCTTTTAACTGACTTGTACTGAGTATCAGTAGCTGCTTGATCTTTGACTTGATAAACCATCTGTCCTGCAGTCGGCCTCCTTCCCTAGAGGACTCTGGGATCAAGTCTCCAGAGGAAGGCTGAGGTTGGAAACACCCTCGTGTGAAGGGTGAGCTGTCTGCCCACTCAGGCCTGCGAACACAAGGAAGAGAAGCACAGATGGTCACGCAGTGTTGCAAAGGTCTGCAGCTTGCCTGTAGCTGAATGCAAAGATACCATTCAACCCAGCTATCCCCTTCTGAGTGTTTTCCCAGAAGAACTGAAAACACTGTACCACAGCAATCTATGTGCACCCGTTTATAGCAGCACAATTTGTCATAGCTAAATCTTGGAAACAACCCAAATGCCCATCAACTGAGGAAACAATAAAAAAATACAGTATTTTTATACAATGGACTATTACTCAGCTATAAAGAAAGACAAGCTCAGGGCTGGAGAGATGGCTCAGTGGTCTAAAGCACCTACTTGAAACAAGCTTGGCAAAGCACAGGGACC
>NW_004524886.1:1003018-1003828 GCF_000260255.1 Octodon degus
TGGTGCTGGGGGATTGAACCGCGGTCCCTGTGCTTTGCTAAGCTTGTTCTAAGTAGGTGCTTTAGACCACTGAGCCATCTCACCAGCCCCTCTATACCATTTTTAATGTTTAAATTTTTTTCTCTTTAAAATAAAAAAATTGCTTGTAAAAAAAAAAGAAAAGATAACAAGGTTTGGCCAGATCGCTCAGCAGACTGAAGTGCCTACGTAGGCAGAGTGCAGAGGCTGGTTTCGATCCCCTGCATGCTGTGCGGGCCCTGCCCTCAGGGCACACTGAGACCTGACAGGCTGGGCATGGAGGTGCCGCCTGTGACCCCAGCACTGGGAGCCTGAAAGCAGGTAACCACTACGAGTCCGATCTGTGTAGTGAGAACCTGTAGACTGTGCTAAATGCATAAACCAAGAAAAAAATAGATAACAAGCTGGCTGAAAGGCTAGACAGCCAGGAATATAGCTCAGCAGCATGAGTGCTTGCCTGGCAAGCACAAGGTCCCAAGTTTGATCCCCAGTACCAAAGAAGGGCTAGACAAGGACTTCAAAAGAGTAGTTTTCAGAATGATCAAGAGGAACACAAATGAGCAGCTGAATCAGTTAGGGTAGACAGTGCAGCACATGAGGAAGCAATTCAGCCAAGAGATGGAGATTCCAAAGGAGAACCAAGCAGACATTCTAGAAATTAAAGCTCATTAAATGAAATAAAAACTTAACAGAAGACAAGCATGGTGGCACATACCTGCAATCCCAGCACTTGGGAGGCTATGGCAGGAGGATCATCATGAGTTTAAGGCCATCCTGGGCTACATAGAGAGA
>NW_004524886.1:1003988-1013893 GCF_000260255.1 Octodon degus
AGAGAGAGAGAGAGAGAGAGAGAGAGAGAGAGAGAGAGAGAGAGAGAGAGAGGAAGGATGGATTACAAACAAGGAAAGGGATATTGAAAGCTACCACGGAGCAATTCCAAGTCACTTGTGGAGCAAATCCATGCAAATCTCACAAGGTCAGGAACCATGACCCGCTGTGAAAGCAAGTAACTGACTGTCAGAGTTCTCTGCTCTGCCACTTGGTGTCCTCAAGGACCGCCAGAGAACAGTGCTTCCAAGGTGAGCCAGCCTGCGGAATCTCTCCTGCTTTGCCCACACTGCAGGAGACATATGCCAGAGCCTGCGCCCGGAGGAGCAGGTAGAGCAAAGAGCGCAGAGCAGGGGTTAGTACTAGCTTCCTATAATGATTCTGCATGTAATGGTCTTAATTCTCCAACAAAAAACAGGCTGGCAGATTCAACCAAGAACAACCTTTGCCACCTTCAGGAAAGACTCGTGAGCCAAGACCCACAAGCAGAGTGAGAGGCGGAGCTGATTCACTGCACCGGTGAGACTTGCAGTCTCCTAGGAGTGGCTACAGTGAGAGCAATGGTGTGAGCAGACTGAAGACTGCCACTGCTGAGTTGATCGCAGCAACCGAGGGGCTCCGGGTGCAAGACCACGGCTACTGAAACCCCAGCGGTAGGTCCTCTGTTGTGGAAATACACAGTCCCCTTCGAACACTGGTGCCAAATCGCATGGGACTCTGAGCAGTCACAACAATTTTCAAAAAAGAAGACAGTGGGGCTGGAGAGGTAGCTTGGTGGTCTAAGCGCCTGAGTGGCAAGCATAAGGACCCAAGTGTGATCCCTGGTATTACATGCTGTTCCAGTCCTGGAACCCCGGGCACATCATGCCCCCTGAAACCAGAGATGGTGGTACATGCCTATAACCCCAGCACTGGGGAGGCTAAGAGGATCACTATGAATTTGAACTGCATAGCAAGACCCTGTGTTACATAAATGAAGGAGGAGGAGGAGAAGGGGATGGGCCAAGGAGATAGTTCAGTAGCACGAGTGTCTGCTTTGCAAGTGCAAGGTCATGAGTTCAATTCCTGCTACAAAAGAAGAGTCAGAGGACCCACACTTCCTGATTTAAAAGGTTACTTCAAAGCTACAATCATCAAAACAGTGTGGTCCTACAGAAGAGGTGTACAGACCAAAAGGATGAGTAGAGAGCCCAGACAGGAGTGCTCACTTGTGTCTGTGGGTGTGGTCTGACACTGGGCAGCCTACACAGCAGGAATCTATACCCCCACATTGTGGAGCTGGGAGTCCATGATCTTGGTGAGTGGAGCAGGCAGGTGGCTCCTTGCCCCCATAGGGCTTCTCCACGTACATACAGGGAGGAAGAGAGCCCTCCAGTCCCTTTCTGAGGACTGTCTACTTGTGCTCCAAACTATGAATTCCTCTAGCCACACCTGTGTCCTTCTAGCCTCGTCTCCTAAAACAGGAGCCCTGGGAGTGAGGCCTGCAGTAAACTAGAGTGGGACAGAGCTCAGGGTGGCAGTGGGCAATTCACTGTCAACAAGGTGCAGGGACCACTGCATGGGAAAGGACAGCATTTCCACAGATGGTGCCGAGAAAACTGTGTATGCAAGAGCGGATGATTCTGCATCTACATCCAACAGCGTGCAAAACATTGCCTCCAGAGTGACCTGGCTAGCTCATGTGGCAAAGCATAAAACTTTGGTTTTGTTTACATTTCTTTATTTATTTATTTTTGAGACAGGGTCCCACTTTCCAGTTAAGGCTGGCCTTGAATTCACTTCATAGTCCAGGCTGGCCTCGAACTCACAGGATCCTCCTGCCTTAGCCTCCCAAGTGCTGAGATTACAGGTGTGCACCATCACACCTGGCTCAGCCTAAAACTGTTAATCTCAGGATTGTGGGCTCAACCCCCATGCTGGGTGGCTTATCTTTAGGCTTAAAATGTGGATGCCTAAAATAACAGCATTCAACAGTTCAAAGCCAACCTGAAATACATAGGGAGACCCTTCCTCAAAAAACAAAAAATAACCCAAATTAAAAGATCAACGCACACCTTTCCCATCTTGCAAGATGGTGGGTGAAAAAACTGAGAAGCCAGACACTAAAGAGAAGAAACCTGAAGCCCAGAAGGTTTACCAGTACCAGAAGTGGTACTGGTAAAAAGGGTAAGGTGAAGAAGGCAAACAAGTCCAAGAAGGGGCAGCCCCACTGCAGCTGAAATCCTGTCTTGGTTAGAGGAATTGGTAGGTACTCCCGATCTGCTATGTATTCCAGAAAGGCTTTGTACAAGAGAAAGTACACAGCTGCTAAATCAAAGGTTGAGAAGAAAAAGAAGGAGAAAGTTCTAGCTACCATCACAAAACCGGTTGGTGGGGACAAGAATGGAGGGAGCTGGGTGGTTAAGCTTCGAAAAATGCCTAGGTACTGCCCTACTGAAGATGTGCTCTTGAGCCACAACAAGAAACCCTTCAGTCAGCATGTGAGGACACTTCGAGCTCGCGTCACTCCCGGCACCATCTTGATCACCCTCACCGGGCATCACAGAGGCAAGAGAGTGGTCTTCCTGAAGCCGTTGGCCAGTGGCTTGCTACTTGTGACTGGGCCTCTGAGCCTTAATTGTGTTCCTCTATGAAGAACACACCAGAAATTTGTCATTGCCACCTCTACAAAAATTGACATCAGCAAAGTGAAAATCCCCAAACACCTCACTGATGCTTACTTTAAGAAGAAGAAGCTGTGGAAGCCCAGACACCAGGAGGGCGAGATCTTCGACACCGAGAAAGAGAGATAGCAGATTTCAGAGCAGTGCAAGGTGGATCAGAAAGTGGTGGACTCACAGATTTTGGCAAAAATCAAAGGTGTTCCTCAGCTCTGGGGCTACCTGCAATCCGTTTTTGCTCTGACAAATGGAATTTATCCTCATAAATTAGTGTTCTAAATTTCTTACTAAGAACCTAATTAAATACCTGATACATTAAAAAAAAAAAAAAAGATCAGCACACAGATACACACACAAAAAAAAAAAAAACCCTACAGTTTAAACTACAGACTGAGATCATTTGTCAAGAAAACAAAACAAGGGCCGGCCAGATAGCTCAGAGGACTAAAGCACCTGCATAGGCAGAGCACAGTATCCAAGGTTTGATCCCTGGTGTGTTGTGTTGGCCCTGCCCCCCAGGGCGCCCTGAGATGGCAATTGAGACTGGTGCACACCCATAATCCCAGCCCTCTGGAGGCTGAAAACAGGTGAATCACACTATGAGTCTGATCTGTGTAGTGAGACCCTGTAGGCCCTGTACCCGGTAGACCCTGTACTAAATACACACACACACACACACACACACACACACACACACGCACAAAACAAACAAGCTCGATGTAGGCACACACCTGTAATCCTAGCACGTGAGAGGCTGAGGCAGGAGCATCACTGAAGATAATAAGAAAGCACAGTCCTGAGCCCCCTCACCTCCCGTGTCTCTGGCTTCCTGCTCCAGTGTGACCTCCTCCTCCCACATCACCACGGTGCCTGCTACTGGTGTCCTGGTCTCAGACTCAGCCTAGAACTGCGACCACGTCAGCCCCTTAGAGAACAGGTCCCAGCCACACCCCTCCCCACCACAGATGGGCAAATGCTGGAATAGGTTCACATGACAGCGACAGGGGAACCCTTCCTATAGTTCTCTGTTCCCGTCAAAGCATCTGAGCCCACGGTGGCTGGCAGGTGGAGTCATAAAGCTCGGCGCACAACCTAGAGATGGAGCAGGAGTGCCTCCTAGCGGCCAGGCTCTCTCACAATGAGCTAATGTGCACGGCCCATGGTTGTGCAGCTACCAGCACAGGCCGCTTAGCCTCAAGCAGAAACTTACTAGAATGAACTAGAATCCAACACTGAGCTCCCCACTCACATTGGCCACTTGTGGAGTGTACTGTTGGTATGTGGCCTTGGGTAGCTATCGTGGGCAGTACAGAAACCGAATGCCCCCGCTGTACACGGAGAGCTTGGGATGGTTGGTACATTACCTCAACTTGAGAACTGAGAAGCTTAGAAGCTTAACTAAGTGGCTCAGCAGGGTGCCAGGGTCTTCACTTTGTAAACATCCTGAACCTATGCAAGAGGAGGGCACAGAGATGATAGGAGTGCTCTGCCTGCCCTAAGGTGGACAGTCTGCATATAATATAAGGAAGGAAAAGAGGCTTGCTCTCCCCCTTTGTGCTCTTGCTGGTTTTGCTGTCTTCTGCCACCTTGAACTGTTGCTCCTGTCCTAGGCCACACTGCTTTGGGGCCAGCAAATTATGGACTGAAACCTCCACAAACTGTGAGAAATAAACCTTCCTTTTCTTAACTCAGGGTGTCAAATATTTTGTCTAAGCAATGAGAAAAAAGTAACTAAGTCAGGATTTGGCACCAGAGAAGTGGGGTTTGTTGCTATGACTATACCCCAACATGAGGTTCCAGAGCTTTTGAGAATGGCTTGTGGAAAGGGTTTGGAAAGGTTTGGAAATGTCGCCTGAAAGAGTAGAGCTAGAATGCCTTAGGTTATCCTGTATTCTGGTCAGATTCTGGGAGATTCTGGTCAGCAGGCAGAAGACCAGAAGGCTGATAGAAATCCTGCTTGTGAAGACCAGGCTCAGGAGGCATCTCTTAGGAAGAAGGACTACATTGGCTGCTGGAGCCCAGACAACGTGTGTTACGACTTGGCAGAAAAGGTGTCTGCGTTGTAATTGTGTCCAGAAGCCAAGGAAGGCACAGGCATGAAATCACTGAAGCCCTTTGGAGCTCACAACTTACTGCAGATGGCCTCAGATTTCTTTCCTGCTGGACTATGAACTTGCTTTGGTCCCATTCCTTTCTATGCCCTGTTTATAACTTTAGAAATGAAAATATTTGTACTGTGCCATTGAATGTTGAAAATGTTTTTGATTTGTGCAGGGGCTTGCAGCTAAGAGTTTGCCTTACATCTCAGAGGAGAGTTGGGACTTGAGCTTTTCAGCAATGCTGAAACTGTTAGGAGTTTGACAACTCTTTCAAATAGACTGAATACCTTTTTCTTTCTTTTTTTTTTTTTAAACTATTTTTATTTTTTAAATTTTATCTACGTGTGTGTGTGTGTGTGTGTGTGTGTGTGGCCAGCTCAGCCCACCAGGGGGCGGGGCTGGCTGGCATGTGGTGCTGGGGGATTGAACCGCGGTCCCTGTGCTTTGCTAAGCTTGATTCTAAGTAGGTGCTTTAGACCACTGAGCCATCTCACCAGCCCCTGAATACCTTTTTCTTAAAGGGATGTTCATTAGGTTTTAGGAGCCAAGGGGTGGAGCATTATGGTTCTAATGTAATATAATGTTGACATACTTAATACTGGTTGTTAAGGATTGTTAAACTTGTATTAAAATATTCAAATTGTAAAGTGATAAGAATAAGCATGTCTTTGTATCTGGAGACTGATTTAAACAGATGTGTCTGTTGTCAAGCTGATGTGGGGCAGATTGTAATGACTGATACAGCTTGCCTGAGGCAAATCACATGAATGAGCTGCTCTCCTCTCAAGAACACAGCACCTGGGGCAAGTCACATGGATAAGCTATTAGGTGAAGAGGTTTCAAGTCATACTGGACCTCCCCAGTGGGTCAGTCAGTAAGTGCCCAGCAGCTGTTGGACCTCTCATTCTTCCTCCTCTTCCTTCTTCCTTCATTCCTTCCTTCACATCAGGAGAGAGGGCTCCATATGGCCTCAGTGTTCTGTATTCTGACTCACCATCCTCACCCTGGGAACAGTGAGAGCTGTGTGGGACTCAGCATTTGGCACCTAAACAGGGACCCAGAGATCAAGGAAAGGTACCAGAAAACAGCATTTCAAAAGTTCGGCACCTGTTGAGACAACCATGGAGGATTCCGCTTGGAGCACCAAAACCCAATTTTAAAACCAAGACCCAATAAGGCAACAGCCCTACTGATAGAGGTTGAACCCTCTGGCTTGGCTCAGTCAGATAAGGGAGACAGTGGGTTGGGAGAGACCTTTCCCCACTAGAGGAGTATTCCACAGTGGCTTCAGTTCCACCGCTGCCCAAGGTAAAGCCAATACCATTAGCTGTGCTACAGGCGGCAGCTTCCACCTCTTCAGCTCAAAGAAACTTCACTGTGTCACAAGTTGAAACATCTGCCTCTCAGGACAGAGAATCACCCTTTCTCACCCTTGCAACTGACATTAGAAGAAGCCAGACAGTGAGGAAGCCCACAGAGGGCTTCCAACGCCTCTGCCTTGCCACTGGACTCCGGATCCCTAGTAGTACGGGCAAGGCATCTTTGGGCAGCCGTGTCTTTTAGGACACTAAAGTGATTAAAACCAGCTGCTGTTGCCTTTGTTGCCATGGCCCCTTTACCTGGAGCTTGTGAGTTCCAAGTGGTTGGAAAGGATAATTAAAACATGTTTAAATCTGGAGGTTTATTTATTGTGGAAGAATTTTTTTTTTAATTGTGCATGGATCAGGTCATTCACAATGATGCTCACAACATAACCATTACAAAAGGTATGTTAACTGGAGAAGGTGCCTTTGTTGCCACAAATAATCAACTAACTTAAATTGCAAATACTGAGTTAAAGTAGCTGCCATAAGGACCTGAAGGGAACTTCCTTCAAAGGGTGAGCTGTCCCTTAATCTGACTTCTATCTACTAGAGTCCTGATGAAACTTTTCAAGACTTTATAGCATGCTTACTGCAGGCTAGTGAGAGGATTGTGGACAATTCAGAGGCTAACAAATTACCTGTTTAACAATTGACATTTGAATATGCAAATAAATGGTGTAAAGAGGTGTTATGAGTGCATGAAAATGGGCTATGCTGTCTGAGCTGCTTCGGAGTTGTGCAGACTCTGCCCCCCCCACCCCAAAAGGCTGCCTGGGCCACAGCCATCATGCAGGCTATTCATCCACAGCCTAGAGAAAAAAGAGGCATCAAGGGTTCTTGTTTCAGCTGTGGAGGCAAGGGACATTTTGGCTGAAATTGCTCTGCTGCATGGGTAGTGGCAACACAGCCATTATTTGTCCCTTCAAGAAAACCTCCTAGAAGAAGAAGAGGACCAGAAACCACGGCTGCTATGGTTGTTGTTTGCCGTGGTGTAGGGAGGAAGAAGGTGACACATGGGACAGCGGCTGCCATCTGCCTCCCGATCCCGGAACTCACACGGTGCTACAGAGAAGAGATTGTCTGCAGTATAACAGGTAGCCAGCAGTGAAAACCGGCCTGCTGCACTGGAAACCCTCACAAGGAACCTCCTAAGAAGTGTGTGTTATGTGGGAATGTGTATCATAAGAATGTGCAGCTTCTGTCCCAGTTTGTTTCTCCATATACTGGCTGCATTCATGGGCAGCATAGAACAGGTCTTTGTGGGAAGAAACAGAAATTTCAAAAGCTATTAAGAGAGTTCAAATAGGGGCTGGTGAGATGGCTCAGTGGTCTAAAGCACCTACTTAGAACAAGCTTAGCAAAGCACAGGGACCGCGGTTCAATCCCCCAGCACCACATGCCAGCCAGCCCCGCCCCCTGGTGGGCTGAGCTGCCCCTCCCCCAAAAAATAAATAATTTTTTTTTTTTTTTTAAAAGAGAGAGTTCAAATAATGGGGCTTGTGCCAGTTATGTGCAAGGATCCTGCGTATCTCAGAGACTCTAAAGTTTGCAACATCAAATATCAGGAGTAAATTTCATAAAATTATTGCCACTAACTCACTTCATAGTAAGTGGTTGGATGCCATTATTTAATCATACTAACCTTTAGGTAGAAAAGTGTTTAAATATTGAAGCTTTCCCCACACACCACTGAATGTTCACTGAGTAGATTGTGTACTTGAAATGCTGATACTTATTACATTGCATATGCCTTGAATAAAAGTGGCTCTGTATGATTGTCACAAAAAAAAACCCTCCTAGCATCTGTAAAAGATGTAGATAAGTGTATCACTGGGCAAATGAGTATAGATCCAAAACTGATGTGGGAGGTTGACCTATTCAGAGAAACTTCCGCTGAGGCCTGCTCTGGCCCACCCTCACCCTCACCAGCCCTAACCTCTACCACCAGCACATTTCTGGCTTCTGGCTAGCAACAAAAGACAGGGGAGCCTTGGACCTCAGTCCCTCCTCTGGATTTATGCTAACTCCTGAAATGAGACCCCAGTCTATTCCTACTGGAGTCTGTAGCCTCTGCCCCTAGACGCCTGCTAGGCTACAGCAGGCTGACTTTAAAGGATCTCCAGGTTTGCCTGGTGTCATCAATGCTGAGCATAGAGGGGAAATCAAAGTTACAGTTCAAACTATTCAACACATTGCCCAAGTCACCCCAGACTCTCATAAAGCTCAACTGGTCATTCTTCCTTTGGTTAAAATAGGAAAATCTATAAATAAAGAAAGAGGATCCAAAGGTTTCAGATCTGCAGATGCTTTTTGTGTTCAACAGATTAAATGGGATCATCCTGAGTTGGAATTGATTATTAAAGGAAAAACACTCAAAGGGCTTTATTTTTTAAAAAATGATGAACACTTTTTAAAAAATATTTATTTGTTACAGGGTCTCACTATGCAGCTCAGACTCATAGCAATCCTCCTAGCTCAGCCTCCCCAGTGCTGGAATTACAGGTGTGTACCACACACCCAGTTTTGGGGTCAGCACAATGCACCTGGGCTTCCAGGGCCAGCACTGCATGTAGTACCAGGGATCAAACCTGGGCCCTTGTGCTTGCCAGGCAAGTACTTAAACCATTGAGCTATCTCCCCAGCCCTGCTCAAAGGACCATAGACACAGGCTCAGATGTTTCAGTTATTGGCCAATTCCACTGGCCTATGACATGGCCCTTGGATGTAGCAACTACAGATTTACAGGGATGGGCAATGTTTCTCACCCTAGTAGAAGTGCTAAATTCTTTACTTGGAGGGATGTAGAAGGCCACTCTGGACGTTTTTCACATTCTGTCCTGCCCTATATATCAGTCAGTCTATGGGGTCATGATGTATTACAGGATATGGGGATATTTTTGCTTAATTCTAACTGTTCAGTGATTCATTAATTGTTACAAGGTTTCATCCCCACTCAAGGACTTGGTGAAAACAATCAGGAAAGGAAAGAACCTTTTCCCTAAGAAGGACTCTCTTGGCATAGGCTACTTATTTTCGAGAGGGGTCTTGATCTCTTCTCTGCCTCCACACATGGCATACAAGATAACTTGGATATCCAGTAACTTTGTTTGGGTTGATCAATGGCCACTCATTCAGACTCTGGTTAATGAACAGATGATGGCAGGGAACCTAGAATCCTCCTTTGGAATACTCCAATTTTCATAATAGAAAAGAAATAAGGAAAATGAAGATTATTACAGGATTTTCAAAGTGTTAATCCAACTATGAAACCTATGAGAGAATAGCCAAAATTGCCCAAGTCCATAGCTGTTCGTTTACACTTGCCCCACATGGAGGTTGATTTAAAACTGTCTTTCCAATCCCTCTCCATCCTCAAGATAAAAAAACATTTTGCGTTTAGTTTACCCTCCATCAACCATCAGGCCCATACATGCCATTTCCAATGGTGTTGTCTGCCACAAGGAATGGAAATAGTCTGATCCTATGTCAGTTTGTGGCCGCAGCCATCTTACCCGTCAGTTGGGCTCATCCTTCTGCTTATCTTATTCATTATGTGGATGATATTCTTCTAGCACTTGAATCCTCATCTACCTTGCATCAAGTTGGATGATGCGCTTCATAACGCAGGACTACTGGTGGCCCCCGAAAAGGTGCAAACTATAGCAGCACCTTTTCCATATTTGGGTCACCTTATCCAACAGACACATGTTATGCCCCTAGTTTTTCAGATCCAGGTTAATCATCTTGCAATGCTAACTGATTTTCAGACTCTACTTGACTATAT
>NW_004524886.1:1013993-1024539 GCF_000260255.1 Octodon degus
CTTATTCTACTGAGCCATCTCCAGATCTTAAACAACTCATGATTTAGCCCCCTCTCTTTGACATTCACAGGAGAACCCGGTCCCCACCTCTCCAAGAGCACTTATTTCAGAAACTAAAACCACCTTGGACAAAGTTAATCTGGTTCTAATGCTCAGCTCTCTAGAGTTGACCCATCTTTGGCAATGTTTTAAATTATTTTCCCAACTGAATATATGCCCAGTGGGGTCCTTTGGCAGCTTCAGGGCTCTCTACAATGACTATGTATGTCACATATTCCACATAAAACCATTATTCCCTTTTATGATGCTGTAGCAGGACTGATTGTATGTGGGCAGACATTTACTATTCAGCATTTTGGACATGAGGTGCAAAATATCATTGTCCCCTTTTCTTCTATTCATTAACAGAGGTTATGGAAATTCTTTTTGGAGGAACTGGGGATTGAACAAAGGATGTGGAAATTCTTGTCCTCTTGGTAAACTACAGTAACTAACTTCCCTGGTGTCACTGATTGCCATTATCCTCCAGAAAAATTAATTCAATTTGCTTCCCTCACATCCTTTGTCTTCCCTTCAAAAATAACCTCAATTCCCATAGCTAAAGATGTCTTTGTTTTCACAGATGTCTCCTCTTCAGGTAAAGGAGGTTATATAATGGCATCCTCTTCCCAACTACAAGATACTGCTGTTTCTTCTGCACACACACACATACAGACACACACACAAATTGTGTGTGCCCCTGAATTGCAGGCTGTTATATGAGCCTTACAAGATCATTAATCCACTCCAATTAACATTTTTTCAGACAGTACATATGTTTGCAGCATGATGCACCACATTGAAACTGCCACCATTCATACTAACCAGAAAGATTTCTTTCTTTCTTTCTTTCTTTCTTTCTTTCTTTCTTTCTTTCTTTCTTTCTTTCTTTCTTTCTTTCTTTCTTTTTTGTTTCTTTCTTTCTTTCTTTCTTTCTTTCTTTCTTTCTTTCTTTCTTTCCTTCTTATTTTTAGCCTTTTTGAGACAGGGTCTCATTGTGAAGTTCGGGCTGACCTTGAGCTCACTTTGCAGCCCAGGCTGGTCTCAGATTTGCAGTGATTCTCCTGCCTTCACCTTCTGAGATTATAAGCATGTGTAACCACACCCAGCCCAGGAAGCTTTTTTTCATTTGTTTCACAATCTCCAATTTTGCCATTCAGTCATGCCATGCTCCATGTGTCATCAGTCATTTACATTTCTATTCCCAATTGCCAGGGCCTCTTATTAAGATAATGCTACTATAGACAGGTTTCTGGCTACTGTCACTGTGGCTCCCTCAGATACCATTCAGCAGACTTCTGCCTCCCATGCCATCTTTCATCAAAATGCTTCTACACTGCACAAACAGTTTCTTTTAATTCAAGATTTGGCTTGACAAATAGTTAAACAATGTTCCTTATGTGGAATACATCCTTCCTTGTTCTCTATGGGGCTAGCCCCTGAGGGTTATACTCAAATCATCTCTGGCAAATGGATGTCACTCATATGCATGAGTTTGGTTCTCTACCCTGGGTCCACATTTAGTGGCTACTTCCTGAAGACTTATTTTTGCTTCTCCCTGCACTAGTGAAGTGGCCAAATATGTCATGGCTCATTGCTTGGATGCTTTTAGTACCCTTGGCTGCCAAGAGCACTTAAGATTGACAATGATCCAACTTATACAAGCACTATCTTCCAGATGTTTTATAAAATATTTCACATTTCCCTTGCCATATGAATTCCTTATAACCCTCAAGGTCATAGAATTGTTGAACATGATCACCATTCAAAATAAAAAGGGGAATCCTTTCATAAAAAATTCACACCTCAGGGCCGGGGAGATGACTCAGTAGAATAAGTGCTTGCCTGGCAAGCACAAGGGCCTGAGTTCAATCCCCAGTTCCACATAAAAATTAAAAATATTCACACCTCATAGTAGACTTTACTTGGCATTATATACTGTTAGCTTTTAAAATCCTACTAGAGATGGCATAGAGCACCAGAAAGACAATTCAATAAGAGAAAAGAAAAGAAGTTAGGAAGAGTCCCTTGGAAATATCTTCATACTGGACAATGGGAAAGACCTAGTCCAGTGCTAATTTGGGGTTGAGAGTATGCATGTGTCTTTCCAGAAAATGCTGCAGGTGCCATCTCAGTGCCAGAGTACACTGTCCCACTGTGTCATGGGCCCAGACCGAGAGGAGCAGGGTCCACCTCTCGAGAAGCTGATGCTCTGTCCTGTGGGAGAGATGCCTCAGAGACTGCTCCACAGCTGGTAGACAAAGATTGGACCCAACCTGGGGTCAGTTAAGAAACTGACCCAAGATTCCCAAGAGATTGTAACCAAAACTGAGAAAAGAAGACCAAAGTAAGTGACAGAGTACATGGAGACAGCTGAGCTGGAAGTTACATGAAAGAAAGGGACACAAAGATTGCTAGTATTTTTTTTTTAATTATTTATTTATTTATTTGTGTGTGTGGCCAACTCAGCCCACCAGGGGGTGAGGCTGGCTGGCATGTGGTGCTGGGTGATTGAACCGCGGTCCCTTTGTTTTTGCTAAGCTTGTTCTAAGTAGGCGCTTTAGACCACTGAGCCATCCCCACCAGCCCCGCTAGTATTCTTTTAAAAAAAGAAAATACAAAATTTTATATTATTTATGATAAAAGGTTTTGTTTCTTCTAAACTTTCTTGTAAGAGATCTTGGCTAATAGACCTACAAAAATTCTAACTAGTTTACTTGTAATTACAAACTTCTAAAATTATGACTCAATTTGGCCAAAAATATATTTCAGTGCACCTGGATATGATAAGCAGATTGTATATGCTATTTGTCCTTTTGTCCTGTCTGCAAACAGCTTTTTTTTTTTTTTTTTAAATTGAGCTCAACTATTTTTTTTTCTTTTCTTTTCCATTTTTGGATCATTTCTTCATAATTTAATTTGATTTACATATTTAAAAGGCATGCTTCCACATGGGTCGCCAGCTGGTCAACAGAATTGGTTTTCTCATAGGTCTTCAGAAATTTGTTGAAGTAACTAAATGTGGACCCTTTGGGCTTGGGAAATCATTGGTGAATAAAGAACCAGTTGTGGGGCCGGAGAGATAGCTCAGTAGAATGAGTGCTTGCCTGGCAAGCACAAGGGCCTGACTTCAATCCCTGGTTCCAAAAAAAAAAAAAAAAAAAAAAAAAGATTAAGGAAGCTGCTGCTTGAGAAAAATTATCCCAGCCTTTGTTCATTAATAGGAACCCCTGGTGACCTCTATAGCCTTGTGGGATACATCTCAATAAATTTTATTGTAAATGTATTAATGTGATATGTTTACATTGGTCATCATCAAAAAGATTAAGTTTTCTAATAATGAGACAACAAGGGCCAGCCCTTCTAATTTACAGATGCTTTGGTACAAAACTAAATTTATTTATTTATTTTAAACTTTTTTTTTTTTATCTTTTTATGGAACCAGGGATTGAACTCAGGCCCTTGAGCTTGCCAGGCAAGCGCTTATTCTACTGATCTATCTCCCCAGCCCCAAAACTAAATTTAAAAAAACAAAAATGTTCCTATGGCTGTGACAATTGACTGTTATTAATCTCAGGTGTATTAAATGTATTCAGGCCAGGGAGACAGCTCAGGGGCATGAGCACCTGCCTGGCAAGCCAAAGGTCCTGAGTTCAATCCGCAGTAACAACAACACAAAAAAAGTATTCAGGCCTCCAAGTGTACAGGTCTTCCAAAATGTAAAGCAGGGATTATTTATCATAACAGACCTTTCCTTTCTTTTTTTTTTAAATAATTATTTTATTTATTTATTTATTTATTTATTTATTTATTGTGTGTGGCCAGCTCAGCCCACCAGGGGGCGGGGCTGGCTGGCATGTGGTGCTGGGGGATTGAACGGAGGTCCCTGTGCTTTGCTTGGCTTAGCTTGTTCTAAGTAGGTGCTTTAGACCACTGAGCCGTCTCACCAGCTCCAGACCTTTCCTTTCTGATTTAGATATTTGCCTTTCTTTTGTGCTCCAAATAATTGTAAATAAGTTAGTGTCAAGCCAACATGAGGTCATGAGTCAGTAACAATAACAAAAACTTACGTGATGTATGTGTTGCATATGTGCTACTATGCTTAGTGATGCCTATACATTATCCTCCAGACAATGTCATAAGTTTCTTCAGTGAAATCTCACTTAAGATCAATGAGTAAGGTGAAACCTTCCTATGTTCTAGATAGAGATGGTTGATTAAAAAGCTCTATGTCAAAATGGAAATCTAAGTACGCCACAAAGATGCCATTATGATCACCATGCTACAATGTTATGTGTGATTTCGGTTTTCATTTTTTGTGTAAAACTATATAACTATTGCCTGTTAGCATTCTCCTGAGACTCAATTATTAAAACATCCATGGCTGTTAGAAAATAACGGTTCTACTTTATATTTTTTTCTGTATTTTAGGGAAGGGTCTACAGGGTGTTCAGGGTCTCACGACTAGATTGGACTTGTAGCTATTCTCCTGTTTACAGCCTCCCAAGTGCTGGGATTACAGGCGGGCATCACCATGCCCAGTCTCAATTGCTGGGACCAGGGGTAGGGCCGGCACAGCAGGCCTAGGGATCGAACCCCTGGTCCCTGAGCCTGCTTGCAGGCACTTTAATCCACTGAGCTATTTGGCTGGCCCTTCTATTTTATGTTCTAAGATGCTTGACAGTCATATAAAATAGTAATATTAAGTTCACTGCTATCATTATAAAGTATCATGCCATTAGCCTTCTCTTTTGGGTGTTCAACAACTGAGGTATGGAGACAAAAACCTAGAAAGATAAACGAGGTAAGGGGACAGCCAGTATTTTGGCCCCAGTCAATGAGGACCCAGGACATGCTGGAATTCTTTCAGTGGCATCCTGCAGCTCTGGTAGGTTACACAAACTTCTGATCAAGGAGACTGTGGGACACAGAGGATAAAGATCCATGGTGTATAATGAGCTGAAAGAGAGTCACTAGGAGAAAAGGGTCTCTCAAGCATTCACAGAAAGCAACATGGTCAAGCAATGACTGTGACTCGTCTAAATGGATGACACTAACTGAAGAACTAGAAATGTTGTACATGGCTCCAAATTAAATCCTGAGGAAACTTAATTGACCTTGATAAATGACAAAATTGATGAACATAGGTCTCATCTTAATTTGGTCTTGAATATTCAGCAAAAAAGCATAACCACAAGAGGTATAAAACAAATGCCAACTGCACTAATAACTGACCATTGTTCTGGGATAATGTGCTGTATAGCGTTAAATCGCTACATGCGGGGGCTTATAATCTCTGGGCTTGGATCTTTAGCCCACATTGAACAAGTTTATGTAGAATGGAAAGGATTTGAGAAGGTCTCCTACAGAGTCCCCTAAATATATCTCCTCCAATGTCAACTAAGTAGCCATCCTTGCAAATACAAAACAGAAAAGGGAGAGATGTAGGAAGCGGCTGAAGCTAGAGATCGAGGCCAGCCTCAAGAACACAGCATCTGAGGCAAGTCATGCAGGTAAGCTATTAGGTGAAGAGGTTTCATGCAATATTCAACCTCCCAAAAGTATAAATAAACTCATGCTTCTGCTGTTGGATGTCTCCTCCTCCTCTACCTCTTCCTTCCTGCCTATCAGAAGAGAAGGCTCCATGTGGCTTCAGTTTTCTGTATTCCAACGCTAGTCCTTTTTTATCCATCCTTTCACTGTCTTCACCCTGGGAACATTAAGAGCTGCACAAGATGGGGCACTCAGCATGGAGAAAAAAGTAACCAAGACAGGGCTGCTGTCAACACTAACCTGGATGGACTTGTATATTCAATTAGCACACATGTGACCTGGGCATACAGCAGTGAGACTACTTGGCAACAACTTTGCCCTTGGGAATTTAGGTTCTGCTATGGAGAGATCATAGATGGATAGGTAGACAAATACAGGATAGAAATACAGTGTACAGATAGACAAATAATCCATAGGTAAGTGTAGATACATAGCATCATAAATGACAGGGGATGGATATAGCTAGATACATAATACATACATAAATAAATATATACATAGATTACAGACCAATGATAATGAGATTCCAGAGATAGATAAATAACGTAGACTAAAAATTAAAACTGTAATTGGCTCAATAGATTCAGAAAATCACAACTATTGGGCTGGCCAGATAGCTCAGCAGACCAAAGTGCCTGCTTAGGCAGAGCACAGGGGCAGGGGTTCAATCCCCAGCATCACAAGACCACAAGCCATTTTGGCCCTGCCCCCTGGGTGCACTGAGACAGCAATTGAGACTGGGTGTGGTGGCTCATACCTATAATCCCAGCGCTTGGGAGGCTGAAAACAGGAGGATCAAAAAAAAAAAAAAAGGGCTGGGGAGATGGAGAAATAGCTCAGTAGAATAAGCACTTGTCTGTCAAGTGCAAGGTCCTGAGTTCAATCCCCAGTACCGCAAAAAAACAAAAAAACAAAAAAAACAAACAAAAAACAGGAGGATCACTGAGTCTGATCTATGTAGTGAGACCCTGTAGACTCTGTACTAAATACATAAAAAGAAAAATTGCACCTATTTCTGATATTTGGGTACCATCCCTGAGCAAACTAGGAACATCAAGGAGCACCTCAGCCTGATCAAGGGCCTCTCTGAAAGCCTCATGTTGGCACTGTCCTGAAATGCTGTTTTTGCCCGAACATCAAGACAAATTAGGGGCTGGGGAGATGGCTCAGTAGGATAAGCGCTTGAATGACAAACGCAAGGATCAGAGTTCAATCCCTGGTTCCGCCAAAAAAAAAAAAAAAAAAAAAAAGACAAATTAAGGGCCAGGAAAACAGCTCAGTGGAATTTGCTGTGACAGGAATCAGGTTGTCCCTGTGATTCCCAGCCACACTGGGTGCATCAGACAACAGAGGGCTGCAAAGATCAGCCTCTGGTGAGGGAGGACAAGGTCCCTTTCAAGACACTGTGCTCCATGTGTCCACAAGGTGGCAGTGTTGGCCCAGAAGCAGGCAGCCACTGGACCGGTCCTCACCAGTTGCTCCTGGGACCAAGGGAGACCTTTTGCTAGGACAGGTGAACATTCTAATGCCCTAACTACAACAGGAGCCCAGGGGCCAGAATCACAGGCAACTCAACCACACATCTACAGACTGTAGCTAGATCCCCCGATCCAAGACTCCACAGGACCGGGGCGTTATCACCAAATTCCATTTTCTTACAGTTCTAAGACCCCATTTCTGGCTCCTACTTGGGGAATCCTAAGGTTCTGAGACTGGAGGCCTCTACTCAGTCATTTTCTCTGAGTCCTGTGGCTCAGTGATTTCTGTGACTTCAGAAGGTCTCCACAAGCCACGTGAGGAGGCCTTGCATCGTAGACCCCAGCTTTGTCCATTTTCAGTACAGAGGTCCATCACCCCCAGTGCCAGATAGAGCAGGCTCCGGTCCACAGCACTGGGAACAAGAAGAATAGACTCTCTCCCATCAGTGGAGAGAAAAGGGCTGGGGCTAGAAGCTGGCATCCACTGAGGAAGACAGGCCTGATGGAGACCACGCATGACCACCAGATGGCCAGAGTCCACGTCAGAGCCTAAGAGCCACCCACCTGGATCCCACTGTGACTCAGCGTGTGTGGGAAGGGACACCACACTGTGAGCCTTTGTTGCAGCCTCAGCAACACAGAGGCACAGACCAGGCAGGGGAGGAGAGAGGGCAGTGGGGAGGTACAGGAGGGATCAGTGGAACAGAGGCCAAGCCCGCCTCCTTCCCCTCATTCTGTCATTGCACCTGGAACACGAGATTGTGTCCCTGTGGTGTGCTATGGTTGAGGTGTATGTAAGTGTCCCTCGAGCTGCAGCAAGAGCCCCCCCCCCATGAGCAGGAAGAAAAGGTTCTGGGGTTAGATAAGGTCATGGGGAGTGCCATGACCTAACACCAGATCAGGAGAAGAGAGATCAGAAAGGAACAAAGTGTATACACAAGCATACACATCCCCAGCATGCTTGCTGTCCCTACCTGGGAAGCAGGAAGCCTTGGAGGCAGCCCCTTGACCTGGGCCGTGAGCAAAATCCACTCTCAGGACCCCACACCCAGGGAGCCTGTCTGGCTCTGGGGATAGAGATGTCCTGCCAGCTAGCTCAGAAGCCACCCCAGAGGTAGGGCTCACCACAACCTTGGTCATCCTAAACACCTTTGCACCTCTGACCTGCATGTGGAAGCATGGCTGTGGTGAGCTGCAGCTCAGAGACAGAGTCTAGGGCTCCAGAGTTGTGGGACAGCCACCAACCTGTGGCCAGGGCAGGGTAGGGCAGGGCACGCCAGGGTGCCAGGCCCCAACCCTCCCCACAGCATGAGGTCTGGTTCCTTTCTGCCTGCCTTGCCCCATCCAGGTCCAGAGAACAGAAAACACCTATGAAGAGAGAAGCGACAGACACTGTGGTACAGCTATTTCTGGCCCTAGGCCCAACAGCCAGACCTCTTCCCCTCTGTGCTCTTCAGCTTGGAGATGCTGCTGTGCCTTGGTCTCCCTGGCTGCTCAACCCTTTCCTTGCCTCACTCAACTGATTGCTGAAACAGGGAAAAGAAGCAAAAGATGAACCAGTGTCTAAAGCCCTTGAGGGTTCCAGCAGGAGGAAGCTGCAGTCCCCAGCAAGGGGACTCACACCTGGACACGGCCCCTCCTTCCCGGTGCTTCATCCTCTCCCTCCTGCCCCGCAGCACCTGGGGTAGGGGTGCAGCCCTTCCTTCCCCAAGTCTACTCTGCAAGAGACCCAGAAAGGTCCCCTCTCGGGACTCCTCTTCCCAGGGCACTTTGCCCTGGGAAGACATTTTTGGCTCATCTAGTGGGAATTCGGTTTCATCAAGCCCTGGCTGACCTCAGGGACTGCAGGGAGTGCTTCAGATCGCGGGTGTTGGCTGCACCTCCATGCGCTGGCGACCCAGGACTCCAGCTCCTCAGGGCCTGTCTAGGAGCATGGCCTGGCAACACCTGCTCCCTGTGTCCGAGAAACCACAACTTCGGTGAGCCCAGGGCCTAGGGCCCAGGGTGGAAACGCCTCAGACCCCACCACCGCCTGGTCACGGTATCACGGGGCTCAGAGCAAAGCCTGGGCATGCAGGAAAGGCGGAAGGAATGGCACGGAGCCTGCCTCTTCCAGCCTGCAGCTCTGCCCTCCAGGCTGCAAGAGCACGGGGTCTTCCCTTGGGCTTCTAGGGGCCGTGATCTGGGGGAGACCACTGGGCAGATCTAAAGAGTGAGGCTGAGAGGGGGAAAGGAGTAGGCTTTGCATGTGCCCTGAGGGGACACAAGGCATCCCCACAGACTCATCCTGCCTAGAGTTCGCTCAGAAATCAGGTGGCAGTGGGATTTCCACAGAGAGAGAAACCCAGATACCTCTCCCTGGGCCTCTCAGGCCTCTTCCTTCTCCCCGGTGTGCAAACTCGGGTGGGCTAGGAGGCGCGGAATAAGAGCAGCCCTCTTGGGAAGGGGCTGGGCACAGGTTTATGGGCATCCAGCCAACGCCCATGCTCTGCACGGGACAGGAGAGTGGAGCTGGGCCCCGTGGGGACCCGGCAGCCTTCCCCCACCACATCCCAAGTTCTCAAGGCCCAGCCGGGAGCTGCCCTCCACTCAACGCTGGGACAGGGACCCGGAGCCCCGCTGTGCTTGGAGTCCGGGGCAGAAGCTGGGGATGACTGGGGCCGGGTCCTGCCCTCCCCAAATTACAGAACTCCCAGGGCCTCTTCCCGGGCTACGTGGAGCAGGTAAATGACTCAGAGCCCAGGAATTGGCCGAACTGCAAGTGAACTTGGACAAGTGCTTTCCCTCCTTCATCAGCCCCACCGAATCCCTCCGCCCAAGAGGCGATGGCCCGGACCAACCCGAAGTCAAGGTCCCTGCCCAGGCCCGGTGGCTGCGGCATCCCGCGCTGCACCCAGCGCCAGGGACTTCCGCATTCGCTTCCCCAGCGGTGTGCGGGGAAACTGGAGGGGTCGAGCAAGTCCCAGACAGAGCTGACTTCCCGGGACGACCTGAGAAGCTGGGCTGAACCTTAGTCACTCCCGACACCCTCTGTCGTTCCTGCCCGGCGCCTCAGGGCGCAGCCGGAGGATCAGCCTCCCACCAACATTTCTCCCCAGAGGCCGCGGGAGAGAAGAGGACGGTGCTCGGGCATGGGAGGGAAAGGGATGGAGGAACAGGGCGCGACAGGAACAAGGAGGCACTGCGTCCTCCTGCCTGGGCGCAGGACTCGAGCCCATTCGCTCCAAACCGCCTGGACCATGTTCACCCGTGCCTCACTGCACCCCGCACCTAGGGACCCCAGCTCCGGCGCGCAACTGAATACGCAGCAATCGGGCCCTCCTGTGCGCCTCGCACACCTGCACAAGGCGCCCCGCACTCCCACTCACCTGGCACCCCGCGCGCACAGTCGAGGGAGGCGGGAGCCCAGCTCCAACGCCCAGGGCCCCGCCCGCGCGCTCCGCCCCAGCCGGGCCCCGGCCCCGGCCCCTGCCCGG